>NC_091414.1:2787549-3098799 GCF_032191515.1 Phaenicophaeus curvirostris
CGTTTGATGCTTAGTCTGTGGTTGCGCTTGCGACAAAAAATTGAGAGAGGATCATAGAATCATGGAATGTCCAGAGTTGGAAGGAACCCACAAGGATCACTGAGTCCCACTCCCGTCTCTGCACAGGACAACCCCAACATTTGCACAGTGGGGCTGAGGATGCTGGCCAAATATTTTTGGAATATTAAGGTTGGTGCTGCACCTGCTTCCCTGGGGAGTTGTACCAGTGCTCCACGACCCTCTGGGGGAAGAATTTGTTCCTAACATCGAACCTAACCCTCCCTTGGCACATCTTCCTGCCGTTCCCTTGGGTCCTATCATTAGTCACCAGAGAGAAGAGACGGGTGCCTGCTCCTTCTCCTCTTTTTGTGAGGAAGCTATAGAGCATGATGAGGTCTCCAGGGCTCTGCATCATGGGACAAGGCTCAGCTCAACAAGATGTGCTGGGAGCATGTTCTGGGTCACATTGCAGTGGTTAATCTTCCCCACATCCATTCCTATCTCCCCATGAGGTTGGGAAGGACCAACACCCCATCTGACACGGAGGTCAAGGGATGTCACTGTGCGTTCCGTGCATGATGCCAATGCCACGCCTCGCATTGGCCACATCCCTTGGCCGCTGCTCCCCAAGCCACTGGGCTGCCCTCAGTGTCAGGCCACAGATGTCATTGCCTCTTGTAGCCTGGGGTCTCATGGAAACCTCTTCCCACTGATCCTGATGGGTTTTTTTCACCACTAGCGTTGTGGTGTTCGTTGGTATGAGTCAGTATTACCCTCTACAGCTCTTTCTTCTCAGCACCCATTCCACACTTGGAAAGCCAGGAATCTTACTGGAGGACAGGCAGCATTTGCTAACATCCCACTTAATGCACATTTTCCTAAGAGCAATGGAAGAGTTGAGGGGAAAAAAAACAATAATTGCAGGAATTGCTCACTTCACTTCCTGTGGTTTCATAATTCTGTTGCTTACCAATTTTGAATTTCATGAAGCCTGTGGTTTCCCAACAGCCCTCGTCTGTGGGGAGGTGACATTTCAGTAGCATTCTGAACTGACATGAAATCCCAAACAAAAATAATATGACAGCAATTGGCATTCTAAGCTATGTGAGAAAGAAATACAAACACTCCGCTGGCTGCCTTCGGCCCAGAAAGGAAGCAAAGCAAAACAGCCCCAGTGTCACAGAATCATAGTCATTTGATTGTAAAAGATGTTTGAGATCATTGGGTCTGACCATACCTGTTCACTACTAAACTATCCCTGAGCACCTTGTCTGTCTTTCCAGGGATGGGGACTCCACCTAGGAATCCTCAGCCAGTGCCTGAGAGCCCTTTCAGTGAAGAAATTTTTCCTAATATCCAATCTAAACCTCCTTTGGAGCAACTTGAGGCCATTTCCTCTCATCCCATCACTGTTTTATTGAGAGGAGACCAGCACCCTCATCACCACAACCTCCTTTCAGAGAGGTGCAGGGAGCGACAAGGTCTCCCCTCAGCCTCCTTTTCTCCAGGCTAAACAACCCCAGGTCCCTCAGCCGCTCCTCATAAGACTAGTTCTCCAGCCCCTTCCCCAGCTCCGTTCTCTTCTCTGGACACACTTCAGCCCCTCAATGCCTTTCTGGGAGTGAGGGGCCCAAAACTGAACCCAGGATTCGAGGTGCAGCCTCACCAATGCTGAGTACAGGGGAAGGATGACTTCCCTGCTCCTGCTGGCCACACCATTTCTGATCCAAGCCAGGATGCTGCTGGCTTTCTTGGCATCAACCCGCTGCCCCAGCAGCACCTGGTACATGAGCTCCCAGGGCTGTCCCCTCGCTCTGCACATCCCTGGTGATCGTGGGGATAAGGAGCAGGAGAAACAGAGACTAGAAAAGAGGAAAAGAGGAAAAGATCTTCCTAAATAAACAGATGAGCAGCACGCCTCTGATCTCAGCCTCACTCAGGTGATGTTTTGCATCCATGTAAGCACAGACAGTCATGTCCAGACAAGGAGAAGGCTCCTGGAAGGGTTCAAGTGCATTTCTTAATCACGCGAGGGAGGAACAATCAGGCAAGCATCACACCTCTGCTGACGGCCGAGCATGGGAGGGGAAGGGGGTGCCTCTGCCTTTCTTCTTTGAGCAAATCCCTCTCTGGCGTGGCCAGCCCAGCCGAGGAGCTCAGGGTGAGCACGGGCTCTGCCTGCAGCCCAGGCTGGACCATCCCCATGGACATCGAGCTTGACCTCTGTCAGAGGAGTTAAGTGGGTGCACCAAAGAGATATTTCTCCTGCTGCAGCTTAATGGAAAGCTCAGGGATGTCAGCAGAACAAGTCCTACTGCCTCCGGTGGCCTTGGAACTGGTCTGTGATGGATGAGCCGGCAGCGCTGCTCCCCGCTGACCTCGGCAGCTGGAGGTGAGCCTTGTGCAATAAGCGCAGTGCTGGGATGGAAACACGTCTCCGAGTGTCTCGCTGGACCGACGCACGCATGGCGGTTGATTAGATACAGTAATAGCCGCTAACATCCTCCTCTGGAAACTGTTGGAGGGTTAGCTTGTGTTTATTGAAAATAAACTTTCAGAGGTGAAGAGAAGTCGATTGGTGCAGAAAATACGTGTTTGAGCTCAGAATTTATAGCCTGCCTCCATAAAGCTGTCCAGAATCCGCAGATCTTCGCTTCAGATACTCATGTTAGAATAATTTTCATTCTGTTAAATGAAAAGTGCTTTAAGTTTGGCAGGGCTGCACTGCTCATGCTCTCACCACTTCATAAATAACACTTTATAATAACAGCTAGGAATAAAACAAGGAAAAAAAAAGGGGGGGGGAGGGACGGGGAGGGGGGCCAAGGTCTGCACCAAGAGCTCCTTGTCGGCTGTAAATACCTCTCGCCATGACGTCAGCTGCTCTGACAGAGGATCTGCACAAATCACTTCCACATGTGCAGCCAGAGGATGGGCTTTACCTGGACTTTCCACTGATGTGGCTCACAGTCTTGGCAGTGCTCTCAAACGGCTCAGGGATGCAGCCTCCTTTCTGTTTTCCTGTTAATCAGTTGCTAATATCGGACAGGGCAATCTCGTCAAAGTCATCTTATATTTATTTCCCTTCACACTTTTTCATCCTCTAAATAAAACTTACTTCACACTTTCCTAAGTGTCTCCAATACGATTTAATTCAAAACACGCTGTCACGGGAATGGGAAGAGGATGAACTCTTCATTCAGACAGAAACCAGAGCCCACGTAAGGACAGAGTGAGATGGCCCCATCTCCACGAGGGCAGTGAAGTAAGTGTCAAGGAATAAAATTCTTGCTGCAGAAGATACACCCAGTCATTTGAGGCTTTACTGCAAAATCCAAGGGCTGGAGGGCTTTGAGGGCTGGAACACCTCACCTACGAGGACAGGCTGAGAGAGTTGGACTTGTTCAGCTTGGAGAAGAAAAGGCTCCAGGGAGACCTTATAGCAGATTCCAGTACCTGAAGGGGCTCCAGGAAAGCTGAGGAGGGGCTCTTGATCAGGGAGGGCAGGGACAGGATGAGCGGGAACGGTTTTGAGCTGAAAGAGGGGAGATAGAGAGGAGATCTTAGGCAGAAATGTTTTGCTGTGAGGATGCCCAGGTTGCCCAGAGCAGGGGTGGCTGCCCCATCCCTGGAGGGGTTCAAGCCAAGGTTGGATGGGATTTGGAGCCCCTGATCCCGTGGGAGGTGTCCCTGTCCCTGGCAGGGGGTTGAAACTGGATGGTCTTTAAGGTTCCTCCAAGCCAAACCATTCTATGAAAACCAAGGGGCAGCCCCAGCCTCCTGCTGTCCCCACCGTGGTTCTCCCACTCAGCAGGAATTCCCTAGCCCTACTAACAACACGGGGCTTTAAGGACCAATAATACTTCTAAGGACACTTAAAAGTTGTTTACCAGCCCTTGATGGGGCTGAATTAATGCAATGAACCCAGCTGTGGCCTGGGTGTGCCCCAGCCAGGGAGGGATCTGCCCCTCACCCTGCAGAGCAGCCTTGGGGCTGAACGTGACCCCCCTGCACTCTCTGGATGGTTTGAAGAGGGTTTTTTTTTTTTCTCCCCGCGCGGCTTTGTACCCATGATTTTCATTAGCCCGCTCTGTGAAGTGGTTTGGGGATGCAGCTCGTATGAAAAGCACAGTAAAAAAAAAAAGAGCACAGTCAAGTACTAAATAGCAGGAGGACGTGGCCACATGTGGCAGATGTTAGTCCCATTGCTGAGCCCTTTGCCTGGGAGCACTCGGCCACATAGGAGGAAAGTGCAAGAAATGGCTCAGGACCTGAGCAGACACTCAAACCCGGGGTATCTTAGCCAAAACCTTGAGAAATATGTGTATAATAACCCTTCGCTAACATCTAACTGCAGCGAAATGTTTCCAGCATGTATTAGACTTGAGGCATGAGTTTTAACCCCTACGACCGAGCCTCATCACGGAGCTGATGCTCGTCAGCTCCCAGGGTGGGTGCTCAAAGTTAATAACACTCAGATGGGGGTTTCCCAAGTAAGAACAAGGAGACCTCCAGCTCGTGGAAGGGTGGCAGCTCATCACCCAGCTACAAGCTTCATTATCCAACTGAAAAAAGAACCCGGCTTTTGTGTAAGATCTCTGCAGATTTGGCTCAGCGCGGACAATGATGCCATGAGCGCAGAGTTTTTCTCCATGCCAACAAGTCTAACCTAATAAAAGGGGGAAATTTCCACTGACCGCAGGGGAGCGGGATGGTTGAGACAGAAAAAAGAGGTGGAAAATTATTTATGACAGTGTAATTGCATTTGAGACAACTCGTATCCAGCCAAGATTCCACAAGAAATTTAGGAAAGAACAACTTTAGGTCAATCTGATTTGTTGTCCTGTGTGTGTAGGGGGGGGAGTTTCCCTTGTGAAAATTGGACTTTGCAACCGTATAAGATCTCATCATCAAAATGAATGTGGAAAATAAATTGTTGGCTGGCATCCCTGTCAGCAACGGACACTCACTTAAACTCTGCCATCCTGAGACAGCCGCACGTCCCAGCCTCCCCAGCCCCGCGGAGTTGTCGTTTTTTCCCTGATTCATTTAAAATCTGGTTTTATTGTCCCTGAGGCTGAAGGGAAGAACAAAAGGATGCCAGGACAGGGTGGCAGAGGCTGTGTAACTCCAGCTGGGTGAGGAGAGGCCAGCTCGCACCCAAGTCTGAGGGCAGGACCCTGCTCGCTGCTCCCTGTCCTCGCTGGGCGATGCCTCGTCCCCTCCCAAGGGCTGGGTCCCAAGGAAGGCAGCTCGCTGTCCTGCTGAGCTCTTGGGATCCATTCCCTCCAGCCTGGGCTCCTCTGGCTGCCCCATGATGTCCCGGCTGCTGGCATCTCCCTAACTCCAGGGCTGTGCCCTTGCCTGTCCCCTTCCCCACTCTGTTACCTATTGAATGGACAGCTCTGGGAAAGCCACATTTCACCCCAACAGACACCAGCCAGGTCACTTCAGCTCTCCCTGTGGCTTCTCAAAGCTCTTGGGACCCAGCGGTGTTCCTTGCCCAGCACAAGTGTCCACAGTTTGGATAAATGATGGATCTGTGCTTCTCTCCAACCCCAGCTGGGCCCTCGGGCATTGCACTTTCAAGCTTTTCCCTGCCACCAAGGAAAACAAAAACCTTCAATTTTTTAAATAAAGGTGAGAGTTTCAGGAACTCCTGCTCAGGTCTCTCTGGGCTCATTCGCTAGAGTCCTGAACTTGGAGCTTTAAGGAAAAACACCAGTTACTGCATAAAGTTTTATCCATATAAGACTAAAGGCTGCTTGCCCTCTCCGATAGCAAACCAGGACCACAGAAAGATCATAGAATGATAGAATCATTAAGGCTGGAGGAGACCTCTAAGCTCATCCAGTCCAACTGTCAGCTCAACCCCACTGTGCCTACTAAACCATAGAATCATAGAACCATAGAATTATGGATTCTAATCTGGCTTCGTTAGAGGATGCACTGCTAATTCCAGTGGTTAGTTTTATTATGTGTCATCTCCCTCCGCTACTTGGTTCAAAAGATGAAGGCTAAACGTAGATTTTAAAATCATCCAAATTTCAGATATTGCCCCTGGGAAAGCTTCAATCTCCTCTTTTGTTTTCATTTCGGGTTTTTTGCAGGTCTGCAAATGTGTTTGTTTTAATAATGCAGCTGCAGGACAGATTAAAAAAGCAAGTATCACTGGCATTTAATATCTCTAATCCAGCAGTAAGACAAGCCTGCCGACTGTTTGCTTAATGTTCAACATCCTTTTCTGATTAAGCAAAAGGTTTGAAGTGATTATAGTTTATTTACAACAAAAGTGGACTTAAATGAGAGTTAATTCCTCCCCCTCCTCCATCATTGGGCCGGTTGCCAGTTACCATGTTTCTGCTCAGCTCCCTCTTTGAGAGCATCCACAGAAGCCACGCGCAGATGCTCCCACCACGGAGAAGGGTTTCTCCTCAGAAGCCTCTGGGGTTCTGGCTCACCCCATGACGCAGTGGTTGTCACATGGGGGCTCGGTGGTGGCACTGCTGCCTTGTGGCCCTCTTGGGTGGATTCCCTGCAGAAAGGGACAACGTTCCTTCAGTTAATGGACATAGAGTGAGCCCGGAGAAGGCCACGAAGATGATCTGAAGGCTGGAGCACCTCCCGTTTGAGGGTAGAATCATACAATCATAGAGTCACCAGGTTGGAAAAGACCCATCGGATCATTGAGTCCAACCATTCCTATCAAAGACTGGAAGAGTTGGAGTTGTGCAGGTGGAAGAGAAGAGAAGGTTCCAGGGAGACCTTGGAGCAGCTTCCAATACTGAAAGGGGCTCCAGGAAAGCTGAGGAGGGGCTCTGGATCAGGGAGGGCAGGGATAGGATGAGGGGGAATGGTTTATCAGCTGAAAGAGGAGACTGAGGTGAGATCTTAGGAAGAAATGTTTTCCTGTGAGGGTGGGGAGGTCCTGGCCCAGGTTGCCCAGAGCAGGGGTGGCTGCCCCAGCCCTGGAGGGGTTCAAGGCCAGGTTGGATGGGGCTTGGAGCCCCTGATCCAGTGGGAGGTGTCCCTGCCCATAGGGAGGGGGTGGAACTGGATGGGCTTTGAGGTCCCTTTCAATCCAAGCCATTCTACAATTCTGTGATTCTATGACAATTATTCAGGGATATAATTACATCTGCAGGGCACAGAGCTCTTGGTGCCTGGCTGAAGCCAGCTGACTGCTCTGGTCCTTTTCTGTTGCGCTCCGCATCATGGTTTAGCGGCAGATAAGAACGGTTGGACTCTCTGATCCGAGAGTCTTTTCCAACCTGGTGATTCTATGATTCTATGATCTGGTACGGGTGCTGCAGAGGATGATGCTCCCTGGGCATCAACCAGGAGACAGCAGCAGTGGCAGCAAGAAAGGGGGGACAAGGGGACACAGGGAGCGCTGGTAACCGGGGCCAAAATTTCCATCTTCTCCCCCAGCTGCACGAATATGACTGCAGACCTTTATGGTCCCCGATGGACATCTCGTTATCCCCGCACGCAGGCAGCCTATTTGCCACTTCCAAGGCTTCATTTCCCTGTTAATTTTCCTATAAACATATAAAATTGTTTCTGTGAACAAAACGCCGAGCGCGCGCCTGGTGAAATGCCGTGGTTCTGCGTCGGAGCCAGCGGAGGGGTCACCCCGCTGCCGGGCAGGGCTCTGTCTCAGGAGGGATTTGGCATTTTCCAGCAGCTCCAGGAGCTCAATGGACACAATAACGGCGTCGGGACCCCGAGGGGCAGCACGCCGGCATTGCCCATATTACTACCTAGCGGATCAATGGAGGCCCCGGCTCTCACCGGCAGGGAGTGCGAGAAAGAAAGACACAAAAGCTGCCGAGAGTGAATAAACTCAATTAGATCGCTGTAATTGCAACAAGAATTAGTGTGGGGGTCGGGCACATGTGCCGTCTCGGAGCAGTAATTAAAAGTGCAGTGTTTGCCATGCTGGGGAGGTGGCCTGCTGGGTCCCAGCAGTGCCCTTTGAAAAGCTCCACGATGGAGCTTCTAGCCTGGATAAATACAAATGTCAGTGCCTCGCAGCCCGTGGGGGGACTCTCAATCCGCAGCCCAGTGGGAGAATCCCCTGCTTTACATTCCCAACAGTTGGGCTAATTTCAGAGTCAGGCTTTGATGTGCTTTGGGGAGCCCTGTGTGCTGCACACTTTCCCAGCGAGGCACCCCCTCCCTTTCTCAAATGCTTTATTAATTTTCTCCTGTGGTTTTTTTTATCCTCCCTTTCTCTTGGGCCCGCCTGCAACTTCTCTTTTGTGCTCGCACAGCGGGGTTCATAGCGGAGAATTTATATCATTCTGAAATATATATAAAGAAGGGATAAAAGAGGAGATGTAGGAACCTGCAGAGACTATAGCAACGATCAGTCCTGGCAGCCAGGGTCCTCCTCCTCCGGCCACCAGCCCCATATGCCCCTAGAGCTGACAACACCGGTTTCCTGGCTCCATCCTCAACTCCATCATCATCACAGAGACAGGGATAACTGATCCCCCAAGGGACAGCAAAGGTGATGCCAGGCTGTTAATAACCAGGGTCATTAGTGCTCATTCAGTGGGAAGGAGGGAGCAGCCAGGCTTCCCAGCCCGTTTTCTTCAAAGGCCAGGCCAGAGCTCCCATGGGGACCAGACTTTGCTGCCTGCTCGTGGCTGGTAGCCACCACGAAAGGCAGCGGAGCCAGTGGCACGAGTGTAGGAGCCAGCGGCACGAGTGTAGGAGCCAGTGGCACAAGCTTAGCATCCTCTGGCTGCTGGTGGGACAGGCTGCACGTGTGATGCTGCCGGGGTGTGGGATGCTCGTGGTCCCTGGTTCACCTCCTGATGCACAAAGGCAACACGTGCATGTGTCTGCCCACACTTCCATGGTCCCTGCTCATCCCAGACCATCCCTGGAGCTCTCTGGGAGCATCCAGCACCATCCAGGAGCTTCATCTGCAGCTGGAGACAGTAGGGAGCATCGCTGCTGGCATGTGCGGACTCACAGGGTTTGATTGTGCTGGACACAAGCCCCACCATGACCGATTTCCCCGTTATCCCTCTCACCTCCCCTGCACCCCGCCCTGCTGCTGGGCGATGGTGACATCCTCACGTCGCAGCGAGCTGAACAAGGTTTCTCAGCTCCTTCTAAGCCGGCATCGAGCTCCTTTCCTGTTTTTTATTATCAACTGAATTTGGCATGAAGGGGATTCTCTCCCCACATCCCGTTGGCACACAAAAGGCTCAAAAAAACAGCAAAACCATTGTTTGTGCTTAAAGGGTGGAGGCCAGGGTGAAAAGAACAGTGTGTTTTAAAGCCCAGAGCTAGGAACCATTAGAGCATCTGGAACAGTTAGTGCGACAGGGGCGTTACAATTAAATAAAAATGGGTGATTACAGAACCGTTCCCTGGCTCTGACATACACAAGGGCAGTCGCGGCACATGCCTGAGCAGGCAGTCAAGGGGATTCCTCTCCTACAGGCCCAGAATAAATGGGGTTTTCATCAGGAAAGCCTGAGGTCGATGTGGCTGCCTTGCGCAGGATGGAGGAGCACGGGCTGCAGAGACATCTCCCAGTGAAAGGAGCCTCATTCCTCAGGACCAGAGGAGCACCAGAGCATTGGAGGAGTCGGAATGCGGCAGTGGCGTTTCCCACTCAGCCGCAGCGCCTGCGCCTCTCCAGTCACCTCTTCCAGGCCTCCGAGGGCGCGGGGTGTTCAGCCTCGGCGGCCAGTTTGCAGCTGGGATGGAGCTTCTGAGCCAGAAATGCAGCTTTCTTTTTTAACAAGCCCCGTAGGAGCGTTCGTGCCCGATCCCTCCAGTTCCTGCTCTTCAGAGGGAACTAGCAGGACTGGACAGCACAGCTTTTGCAGAGATATACAGAAAAAAAAAAAAATCCTACTGTTCGAGAACCTCAGCCCTGTCCCCTGAAATACACTGGTTTTATTAAAGCAGTGAAATTTGGATTTCAAAAAAAAAGCCAGGCTTTGGAGAGCAGCCCTTGATTTGGGCCTGATGAGCAAGATCCAGAAGCCAAACAAAGTCGGTTTCCACAATGCTTGGAGGGAAAGGGAGCCGGTCCAATTGCAAAACTTGGATCCTGGCACCGAGGGAGTCTTTGTGTGCAAAACCTGTGGCAATGGATGGCAGTGACTTTGGGAAATTCAATACTCGCCCAGTTCATAAACAGAAAACAAGGAAAACAAACTTGAGCAGATGAGAGGAAGCAGAAAGCCAAGCCGTGGATTTCTTCTCGGATGAAAAAGAACCCGCCTGGCCCAGGCAGTGGGTCCTGGGCTCAAAGTCTGCTTGGGACCATGGTGCTGGGCATCAGTGTTGGGAGGCAGCAGCCACCCCTCTGCCATGAAGAACAGGCTGGAGGAGAGGCCACAGGGAGAGCCAGGGCAGGAGAAGAGCCACGGGGCATCACAACCAGAGCCCCTGTGCTGCAAGACAGGAGCTGGTGCACACCACGGCTCACCCCAGGGCACGGTGGAGGAGAGCCGGCTCATCGCCTTGTGCCGGTTCACGTGGAAGCTGGAAGCATGTGGCTGTGGAGGTGACAGGGATGGGCTGGCAATTCGAATAGAAAAGGCGTTTCTCTGCCATCCTCTTCTCAGCATGGGAATCGGAGCCTGTTTAGGTTAAACTGTTCACTGCATGTGCTGTGTGGCAGAAGAGCCACCCCAAGACGTGCATCAGAGAAGGACGCAGCGGCTGGGGATGTGACAAGAGCAGGGAAGGGCTGCAATGGGATGAGGGCAGCAGTTAAAGGTTCAGTGAAAGACTTTTGAAAAAAACCCTTTGAGAAACAGAGACGATGACTCCGTAAAGCCTCAAATCTGCTGCCAGACCATGCTGCCTTGTTCAAAAACACAAGAACTAACTGTTCCCTCTTGGCCACAGGCAAGAGGAATCAATATTTAGACCATTTATGGGCCACAGAGGGTCAGTGGAGATATGAGATCTGTGGATTCATTGAATTCCCTCTTTGCCACAACCCTACATTTGCAATTAGAGATTCTTGAAGATCAGCATCCCGCCTGGAAATGTGCTGCATGAGCTGCCCCGGAGCCGAGCCAGCTGCCTCTGTGCCATGCCAGGGTGCACCCTGGGGTGACAAATGTCACATATCCCAAAATCTGGGACTGGGAGACTAGAGTATCCCAAGTCAACCAGCCCCTAGAGGAGCAGCACACGTGTAGGGAAAGCATACGGCGTTTTTGTGTCCCGACCAGTTGCCATTCCTTTGGGTCAGGAAAAGAAGCAGCACCCTCCCCTCAGATCAGTAATTATTGGTGTTTATTTCAAGTTTTAAACGACTGGCTCATAAAAGAAAAGCAACAAAGAGTGGAGAAGCACCTCTGAGCTGTGCGCACTGCAATGCGATGCCAATCCCTGCGTGGCACCAGCCCGACACCACCAGCTCCCAGGTAGAACAAGGTGACTTTGGAGGCAGGGACTGGGGCTCTGGGCGATGTATCCCTGGCTGGCACAGCTGGCTATGACCCAAACCTGCTGCTACAACCACGTAGGCTTCAGCACTCAGACGAGGTGCAGACCCCAGCTGGCCCCAGATCTGATAGTCCCTGCCATGAAGAAGCCTTTCCCTGCTCAAAGCAGCACAGACAGACTAAAGAAATCCAAGCCAGCCACCTACTGCTCCTCCTTGGAAATTCATAGAAGAATCGTTGGCCTGACCTTCCTTTCTGACAGAGAATGGCATGAGAAATACTAGTGATAAAATACAGTGGATAATACTTGGTTGGAGTAAAAAAAAATCATATATCAGTATGAGAAGCACAATTGAAATGGTATTTTAGAAGGCTATGTCAGAGACACTGGCCAGCCATTACATTTCACCGGTTTGGTTTAAGGACTTCAGGAGATTGCTGGCATCACCTGAAAGGGAGAGGAAAATTATAAACACATGCTAGGGGCTCCGAGGGAGATGTAGAAATCTGGAGGATAAGCCTTGTTGCTATTCGAGATATGACCAAATAGCCACAATAAAGAATTCCATTCACCTGCCTGGACGATGACTGGCTGTAACCTTTAATGCCAGCGAGATTAAAAACATTTCTTTAGGGTGAGTGGATCAGATATATTATGAGGAACGTGGGTTTGCTGAGACCTCATCTGGCCTTCTTCAGCCTGCACTCCCCCCAGCAGCAGATCTGCTGCCTGCAATGGTGTGTGGGTGATCCCACTGCTGCACCCATGCCAGGTGGGACCCTGGGTGGGGAGTGGGCACCGAGGGCTGGGACACCCCTGGCCATCACCGCTGGCTTGGCTGCTTCTGCCCTGCAGCCACAGCTGCTCTCCTGGCTTCCCAGAACCTGCGCTGTCCTCTTCACCGTGCTCCCATTGGCTTCCCATGGGAGGCAGAGCATCACCCTCATCCTCACCTAGAAAGTAAGCCAGTGCATCCCTGCACTCAGAGCATGCCTGGAGCAGAGGCCACGCTGCCGAGATCCACCTGACCCTGTCAGCCTGCCAAGGTGCAGAGGGCATCAGAGGAGATGCTGGCTGTCCTGGGATGAGGAAGAAGCCAGGAAACAGGGTCACAGTGCTTTCAGACATCTCTACATATGAAATGAGGCCTTTGGAAAAGCAGAGGGAGGTGGGAACCATGGATGGGGTCATGCTGGTTCTTGGGACACTCTGTCCTTAAGGCAGGCGCAGGAGATGCTGAACGGCCACAGGGCCAGGGAAGCCCCAGGACATGGGATACCGTACGAGGGGACTGCCAGAAGGAGGGATGCTGTACTAAAGGAGCACCAGGACACATGATCCTGTACCAAAGGAATGCCAGGATGCAGGATGCTGCACCAAAGGAGCACCAGGATGCAGGATGCTGCACCAAAGGAGCATCAGGATGCGGGATGCTGTACCAAGGGAGCATCAGGATGAAGGATGCTGCACCAAGGGAGCATCAGGACATGGCTTTGGGAACACACGCACGAGCCCCACAGATCCGAGCTCACTCCTGGGAGTAAAAGTCTTGACCAATCCACAAGCAAAGTGCTTGGAACTCAGGGGCATCCATGTAGACACGGTAGGAAAGCCAAGGAGCACCGTCTGCAGGGGCTGCGAAGCTGGGAGCCTCTGGATCCGAGGAGCTTGTTACTATACTTCAGATTATATAAATAACTCACTGACTAAAACCACATGTGACCACATTCTGTTCTCCATCCCTCAGTGCTCTGCCGACAGCACACAGGCTCTTGCAACACTTGTTTACTAGGGAGACTGTATATAAAGTGAAAATAATTTGCTAGGTCTTATGTTTCCACTTTAATTCTCAGTGTATAAAAAAAAACCTGTGAATTTGCTAATGGGCTTTGAAACTGTATTTTTAAAGCTGGGGCAGCGCGACTCGGTGAGTTGTTGCAAAGGATTACAGAAGGAACAAGGTTTGCTAGGAAAATTATTCCCTTGAGAAAATCTGTAACAGCTGAAAGGCCAGGACCTGCTTCTTTCCAAGAAAATAAACACATTTCTGCCTTCAAAATCGAGATTCATTTCAGGTATAAAAGCGAGTTAGGTTGTCCTCTGATGTTTACCTACTTACCCACAGGCTTTGGCGTTCAGGTTAACGTGTTGGAAGGGCAAACATACATCACAAATTCTCTCTACAAAGGAAGATTCCTGTTGCATCTTTAAAGCACACTTTTGGACAGAGATAAATGGCTGTGAGCGCTGGGAACGTTCGAGCCAGATGGTCAACTGAGATTGCTTTGTACGTTTCTGTGTTTCACTCCAGACTTCATCTGGCATAAAAAAAAAATATATTTTTGTAGCATGTGCTGTGACTTACAGACCTGGGGAAACCTCCAGAGGGGAAAGATTTGCAAATGGTCTGCTGTGAGGGGCCACAAACCTTCAGCTCACTTCTTGCTGGTCATTAAAATCTGCATGTTTGGGTTTTGGGTTTTTTTTTGTGCTCAGGACTAATTCAGAGCTTTTGATTTGCTGGATTGTTTGGTTAAACAATGTCTATGTCTGAGGGAGCAGCATCTCCTGTGCGCTGGGAACAGGGGGATCCGGTGTGAGCATCGCACTTCCCCAGGTAGTTACCTGGTATTTCACATTCACAGCCTAAATCTTCCATGAGCTGGAAAATGGACTCAGTTGGAAAACAGACTCTCACCTAGAGCACTCTGTCCAGTTCTGGAGTCCTCAGCAGAGGAAGGATGTGGATCTGTTAGAGTGAGTCCAAAGGAGGCCACAGAGATGATCCAAGGGCTGGAGCACCATACAAGGACAGGCTGAGAGAGTTGGGGTTGTTCAGCCTGGAGAAGAGAAGGCTGCGGGGAGAACTTAGTGCAGATTCCAGTGCTGAAAGGGGCTCCAGGAAAGCTGGGGAGGGGCTCTTGATCAGGGAATGCAGGGACAGGATGAGGGGGGACAGTTTTCAGGTGAAAGAGGGGAGATTGAGGTGAGATCTTAAGCAGAAATGTTTTGCTGTGAGGGTGGGGAGGCCCTGGTTGCCCAGAGCAGGGGAGGCTGCCCCATCCCTGGAGGGGTTCAAGGCCAGGTTGGATGGGTCTTGGAGCAACCTGATTCAGTAGGAGGTGTCCCTGCTCACGGCAGAGGTGTTTGAACAGGATGGGCTTTGAGGTCCCTTCCAACCCAAACCATTCTATGATTGCTCTTAAATCCAGGGAGGGCTATAAGTGATGCTCAGTTTTATAATTCCCCAAGTTCATTTTACAAGGTGTGCTGGGGACAGGTTCTCCCCAGTGCCGACGCTTCGCATCATCGCAGAGGGCTCCCCAGCACTTCTTTCCCTTTCCCATCACTCCTGCGTTTCCCATCCCTTCCACATCCTTCCCCAGCAAGGTGACATGGAACCAGCAGCTCCATGCAGGGTCAGAGATTCAGTAACACTTCTCCTGCCTCAGGGCAGCTATACTGGTTTCCCCTTTTCTGTAGCCACATCTATGTCTCCTGTGAGCTGTGTGGGGAATGTGCTTGATTTTCTGCATCACTTTAATTAGAACCAGCCGGCACTGCTGATCCGTGCACCTTGGGCTAATGGGACAGAAGGACTTAACTGATCCTGCGGGAAGAGGGCTGTAATTGCCACGAGGCTTGCTTAAGATGAATGAGCTTTTAAGGACTGCCAGCTCCTGAATGGACACAAGGAGGATCAACAACAGCACCCCCTTTTAATAACCAGCAACCAGTGGCAGCAGCACATATGGAGGCAACGTGGTTGAGCTTGAAATAAACCCTGGAGGTGTCAGGGCAGCGGATAAGGACTGTGCTGGCAGCGTGAAGGTGGAAAAGATGAAATTCTGGATGCTGGGGAAACAAACAATGCTGTGAGCCTGGACATGCGTGTAAGCCTTGCTTCCCTGTTCCAGCCTAAGGACCCTGAAAGGCTGCACTTGGGTTGACGAAGAGATGCTGATGGGTTTCAGAAAGGCCATCCCCGGGCTGTTGCAAAACAGCTGCTGGCTGCTTTGTTCCCACCACGGATACATCTCCAGCTGGAGACTTGGGCTTCTTTGAGCCCAGTGGCAGGAGCCGGGGTGAGAAACAGTGGAGAAAACCAGAAAACCAGGCAGGATTTGATTCTTTGGGGACTAGAGAAAGGGAGTAGAGACACCCCTGGGCTTCAGTGGCTGAGCAGAGGCAAAAAGTTGCTCTTGCGGGAACCGTTGACTGCATCCTCTCCCACCAAGGAGGGAGGATGCCTCCCTGGCAAACACGGTTTATAAAATACTTCCCACAAAACAGGATGATTTTCTGGCTGGATCCCCCTCCTGCCAGACATGGTGGGGTGACCAAGGGGCCCCACACTGCCCTCCCCTTTCATCACCCCCCCGCCCCCGGCATCACCACCTCCTCCCCACCCAGTCCTGTGGCACAGAGGGACAGATGAGACTCACTGTGGCATCAGCCCTGATTCCAAGCAGCTTTTGGAGACCCAAACAGCAGCGAACATGTTTAAAGCATTGTAAATAACCTTGCAAACAGCTTCACTGAGCAGGGGCAGCGGGCGCTCGTGTGGAGAAGCGATGGCTAAGTTTAAACATCTGGTTCTGTGAATTCCTGTATTGTAATAAAATAAGTCTTTTCACAGATTTCACGTCATCTCTGCCTGGGCATCACTGAATTGTGAGGGGAGAATTTTTTTCTGTTATTTTTGGAGGAACAAAGAGACAATGAGCATCTGGTGAGGTGTCCTGGCAGCCTCCTGCACTCTGAGCTCGCATCTCGTACTGGCAGCGTGGCCCCGTGTCCTGGGACAATAATTGCTTGACCCACAGCTCCCCAGACAGCAGAACCTGGAGGGAGCCCATGGCCAGGGATTGTGAGGTAACCTTGCTGCAGCCCGAAGACCAAGAAGAGCAGCCCCCAAAGAGAAAGAAGCGCTAGGAAAATGCCTGCAATCTGGATCCCACCTTTTTGGCCCCCATTCAAATGAAAGGGCAGAATATACAGCAGGCTGGTTAGAAACTCAGTCTTAACTAAGTCCAGAAAGGACCCTTACATGTGGCTCCTCCAGTCCCCTGCGGATTGCAAGCTCAAGCACCTCCCTGTGCAGTGCTGTGTGCCCAGCAGGCAGAGCCAGGAGGCTGCAGCCAGCACAGACCTTGGCCAGGGGACGCAGAGCTCTCTGCACCTCCTCTGCAGGCATTTCTGCCTTAGAAGCATTACTGGTTTCTCACCCAAAAGGTCTTCAGGAGCAGAGAGCTTGCTCTTCAGTCCCAGGGAAGCATCTAAAGAGCTCAGTGGAGGGAGGGATGTGCTGCTCTGGGCTGTGATGCTCAGCCTCCCATTGCCAGCGCTTCTCTTCACACATGGGAAGGTAACTGCTGGGGCTCCCCGGAGCTGCCAGACAGCAGCTGCCTGCAGGCTTGGCCCAGGTGCTTCTCTCCTTTGAAAAGCTTTCCCTGCAAAATATGAATCTGCCAGAGCAGGTGGTTTAGCAGAGGGAGAGGGCACAGAAACCTGCTGGGAAATTAACAGTGCAAAGTTGAAGCAAGCTGGGTTGGATCGTGTTTTGCATTAAGCACGCACAGGGCTGTCCTTATTCCCTGGGAGCAGACCCAGAGCTGTGCCTTCCCAGAACCAGGCAGCAGCAAACACATCCCCTGGGCTCGTCCCCACCCCGCAGCCTGCAATGTGCCCACTCTGCCTTTGATTATTGCCTCCAAACGTCACGATGTGAGTGTCCTCCCTGATGAAGCAGCCCAGCAGGCTCTCCAGCCTGCCCGGTGACCTCTGAGGGCAACAGCACAAACTGTGGTGGTTGCCCCGTCCCTGGAGGTGTTCAAGGCCAGGTTGGATGGGGCTTGGAGCCCCTGATCCAGCGGGAGGTGTCCCTGCCCATGGCAGGGGTGGAACTGGTTGGGCTTTGAGGTCCTTTCCAACCCAAACCATTCCATGATTCTATAACAAAAAAAAAGGACAGTTTCCTTTGCCTCAGCTGGTTGATTCTTGGTGACACAGTCTGTAACTCATCACGCCCACTTTGTTTATTCAGAGGCAGGCGTGTTTCAGAGCCCCTGGGCTTATCTTAATTCTACCACTTCAGCAGAGACGAAAGGCTCATGAGTCTGCTGAAAATCCAGGGGACATTTGGCTGCAGCCACTCTTTGGGGATGATAAATGGGGCAGAGTAACGGGAAATGCAATGAGCTTGGCTGGAAATGTGTCCAGACAAAGGGGGTTCGATGAAACCTGAGCGTTTCAAGGAGGGGACCATGCACCCCACTCCCCAGCCCAGCCTTGTGCTCCCCAAAGGCTCCTGTCCCTCTTGCCTGGTACATGCTCGCCTGCATCCCCGCTGATGAGAGCAGGGAGACCGCAACCATAAATCTTGTGGAGCCATTTTTCAGTGGGACTAGATTCCATTTAGTCCACAGACTCACCAGTCTGTTTGGGGAAAAGGGATTTAGTTTCTTTGCTTCTTTTTGTCAGGACGGATTTACTGATCCCAAACACGTTCCTCGCGCTTTATTTAGGGCTTAATGTGCATCATTTACATTACTGAGCTGTCACCAGCCTGTCTGAGCGATATAGGCAGGCAGGCAATGCATTTCCCTTGCCCTCTTGCTCTCCCTGCCAGATGTGGAGCTGTGAGGATAAAGCAGCCAGGAGATCCCTTGATAGATGCAATTACAATTTACCTTTTGGGGGTTGTTGCTGTTCCACCCCCCTTCCCAGGAACAAGTTAATGATGTTGGGGAGGGACTGTTTACAAAGGCTTGGAGTGATAGGACGAGGAGCAATGGGGATAAACTGGAGAGGGGCAGATTTAGAGTAGATATAAGAAGAATTTCTTCACTATGAGAGTGGTGAGACCCTGGGTCAGGTTGCCCAGGGAAGCCGTGGCTGCCCCATCCCTGGAGGGGTTCAAGGCCAGGTTGGATGGGGCTTGGAGCCCCTGATCCAGTGGGAGGACTCAAGTCTCCTGAAACCCTCATAGGAGACCTAAGAACTGTCCAAGGCCAATGACTAAGGCAAATGACCTCCCTGCCTTCCCTGCCGGCCTCTCCTCGCTCCCTGGGGATCCATTCTCCTCTCCCGCTGATGGAGCCAGGGAACCCCTCAGAGCTGCCCTCCCAGGCACAGGTGTTCAACACCTGTTTTGGTCAATGAAAAAATGATCATTTTTCTAGGCTGACCAAAACTGGGTGTCTAAATTAGCCATCCAGCTGCACCAGACACCCACCAGCCCTTGCCAACTGCACCCAATGGCACATCCATACCAAAGACAGACATATAGGAATCACAGAATCATAGAATCACCAGGTTGGAAGAGACCCACCAGATCATTGAGTCCAACCATTCCCATCAATCACTAACCCATGTCCCTCAGCACCTCATCCACCCGTCCCTTAAACCCCTCCAGGGAAGGGGACTCAACCCCCTCCCTGGGCAGCCTCTGCCACTGCCCAATGACCCTTTCCATGAAAAAATTTTTCCTAATGTCCAGCCTGACTCTCCCCTGGCGGAGCTTGAGGCCATTCCCTCTCGTCCTGTCCCCTGTCCCTTGGGAGAAGAGCCCAGCTCCCTCCTCTCCACAACCTCCTTCACCCTGCTGCTGGCATAGCTGCCTGCCCAGGGCTGGCAGGGATTAGACATTCCTGGTGGGTGTTTCCTCCTAGAAAATCTTCCTCCATTTCTCCCAGGGCTGCTTCTGTGGCTGAGATCATCCCTGCTCTGGGATGTCCCTTCTGTTTGCAGTGAGGGTTGTCCCTGCTGCAGGCTGTCCCTGCTCCAGGCTGTTTGTACTGAGGTCTGTCCCTGCTCCAGGGTTGTCCCTGCTGCAGGCTGTCCCTGCCCTGCTCCAGGCTGTCCCTGTTCCAGGCTCTCCCTGCTCCGGGATGTCCCTCCTTGTGCACCTTTGCCAAAAACAGCAACCTCACCTGCTCCAAGCCGTATTTCTTCCTTCATAGTCCCCAGCCGTGCAATTCAGCAGCATCTGCCTCCCCACCCAGCACAGGGAACAGCAAGAGATCCCAAACCCCTCCTGCTCCAGAGCTCCTTTCCACCCAAAAAGGAATCCGTGGTTTCATCAAGGTCCTCGGGAGCTGAACTGCTGACCCTTGGGAGCTCTGAAAGCAAAAGGAATAGCGGCGTTAGCACGACAGCTCCGTGATGATAGCACAGGAGGGGAAACACAGGCAGGATTTACATTCTGTCCCTCACAAATGGTTTGGCTGAGACACTAAAAGCCGGATGGAGCATAAAAATGGAATTTATTCAAATTAAATGGTTGCAAATGTCATACTGCATTGAGCCAGAAAGTTCTCCTACATGCAACAAAGGGAATTTATGCTTCTAGAAAGCAAAATTTTACCTGCTACTGTCTATGAAGGACATTCTCGTCCTAGACCTCAGATTTCAGAAATAAAGAACAAACTGCACCAGCTTGTCAGAGTGCCAGGGTCTATGCAGAGAGATGTCAGAAAAGCAGCATATACTTTTTCAATCAGTGGACTGAGCAGTGTTTCTTGCCCGGTGAACAGCGAAATTACCTGCAGATGGGACTTTAACAGCAGTTGTTCACATTTAACTTTTGCCCTGAAGCTCAACATCACTAACTCATGACACGAAAGAAAAATCAAGCTGGTGACTAATGGGTCCTCGAAGGAACAGGATCTCCCCTTCGAAAAGTAGATCCCTTCTTGAGTGAGGACTTCAAATCAGAGACCCCAGCGCCTCGAGGACCCAAGAGGAGGTCCCTCGACCCACAGACAAAGCCAGGAATCCTCTCTCTCTGTTCTTCCTCGGACAAGCTCCTCTCCAACCCTGGCAGATGCTCTGCAGCAGCCAGCTCTCATTTCTGGGGATTTGCAGAGCAGAGAGCGGAGCTCAGCACCCCGGGGCCAGTGCCCCCATCCAACTCCTGCTTGCTTCAAGCACATGACTGCTCTGACTCGAGATAACTGGATTATCTTTCTGCCTGCTGCTAAATGTACATTAAAGTTAAGCACGTTTGGCCTGGGTCACAGCGCTCGGCACCTTGCGGCTCCGCGTTCACCGTGGGAGGCTCGGGCTGGGGCTCTCGGTGGTCACAAGGGCACCCGGCAGCTATCATCGCACGTTCCCGTACATGCGGAGCCTGTTTAAATCAATGGCTTGTAAATGCAAAGCTCCATCTCCAGTTACAGGTCCTCTGCATCAGCCAGTCCCCTGCTCTCCGTGAGATATGTTTCAGATGATAGCATTTGTCTTTAATAAATGGTCACTCCATAAACTGCCTCCTATGGGAAACCTGGGCTTTATAAGTAAAACCTGATGTTTCCATTTCATTATAATGCACTCACTCAAAGATGAATACCAACTCATCCTCTGTTTAATATCAGCCTAAGGTGTGCAGTGGGGTTTGCATTACTATTTATGATATTCATATAGCTGGGTTTAATCTTTTTCAGACCCCACAGCTGTCTCTGTATCAGTGTCAGCTTGACCTCAAACAGGGATGTTCTTCTTTTGTCTGAGTCAATGGCATCACCAACAGTCGGAGGAGATAAGGAGCAAAGCTCCTCCCACGGCCGAAGCAAGTCTGACTATAGAGCTGAGGTTCTTTAGCTGAATGTTTGCCTCAGGATGCTTTTATTAAGGCCAAATCTGTCTGTTCTCATCCATAAGGGATCTGAGATGTGTAAAGATGATGATTCCTCAGCCATTTCAGAGACATCTGTTTACAGCATCAAGATAGAATTACTTGGTGGGAAAAGATCTTTGAGTTCAGTGAGTACAACCATACCTGTCCACTACTAAACCACATCCTTGAATACCTCGTCTAGGCTTCTTTTAAATCCCTCCAGGGATGGTGACTCAACCACTGCCTCTTCCAGTACCCGAGAACTCTTTCTGTGAAGAAATTTTTTCCTAGCGTCCAATCTAAAACTCCCCTGGAGCAGCTTGAGGCCATTTCCTCTCATTCTGTCTCTTGTTACTTGGAGAAGAAGAAGATGTCCTATTTGGGATAGTTGGGAAAGGAGAGCTCCAGCACGTCACCACCTGTGAGCACACGGCAGGTCTGCTGCTGGTGAGCAGAGGTGCACGGAGGTTCTCAGCATCCTCTTGGCTGGGGAAAACTCTCTGCAGGGACCCCTTCAACGTGTTTGCTCCTAGGACTGGCTTCTTCCACGAACCCCTGGTCAGAACCTGCAGTTGAGTTCATGGCAAATGCCCTTTAGGGGTGGAAAAAAGAGAGATTGACCCATTTGAGTTCCATCTGTTGGGAGTTTGTAACTGTTCTCCTTATAATTGCCAACAGACAATGTGAATTGCAATTAGCTAATTGCTTGCTAAGTTTCCATTCTAATAATAGTCATGTTCCAGAGTTATACAAGCTTGGAGGCTGCTGCTATTCCGTTGCAATAATAAATAATACCGGATTCCCTCAGCATTGCCCTCTCTTCCAAGTTTCATTCCCATACAAATTGCTCCACCATGTACTAATCCCTGATGGGGTGGCAGAAGCATCGCCAGCATTTATTTGTCACTCGTTGCACTGGAAGCGTTCAACACTTGTAGGATGACGTGGCACCGGGGAGCTGGGACTCCTCTGTGCCACTTGTTCCTCCCGCAGAGCCAACACGGCAGGTCTGGGAAGTGCTTCCTGACAGGACTGGGCAGCAGGAACCGAGTGCTCCACATCCCTGGAAATCCAGCCAATATCATGAATGTGGTTTCAGCGTTTCGGGTTTTAGGGGGGTTGTTTATGTTTTGCTTTCCCTTCACAGGATCAGATGTGGCCCTGGCCCCTGTAGTGACATGTTTTATTACCAGTAGCTTCAATAATGTCAGCACAGACCCAAACTGGCACTTTGGAGAACACAGACTCCCCAGCGAAGGAACAAGCTGTGCAGTGTCACTGCTGCAGCGATACTGGGAGCTGGACTCCAGCGAGGCTCCTACTGGGAACTGGGTGCTGAGCCGTGGCGTTCCCAGGCTGAGGAGCACAGGGAGCTCCCTTCCACACGGGTGAACTTTTCTGCACCCCTCTCCAGGCTTTCTCATCTCCAGCTCGTTACTGCTGTGCAGATGCGGCTAATTGAGAAGCAAAGCAACAGCCTGATCCAGCGAAGTCGAGGCCAATGGAATGAGCAACAGCGTTCCCTGGCACGCGAGGAACTACTGAACGCAGACCTGCCAGCAAGCTGACATCTCCAGAGCTTACAGACTAATCTTATTAAACTTGACCAAAAAAAAAAAAGCCTTTTAGAGTCTGGGGGAGTCATGTCCAGCAAAAGCTGGTCTGGATTATTCCACGTCGCTGGCTCCCTGGAGATGCAGGACCCCAGCTGCCATCGTGATGCAGCACGGGAACCGTTGCCCTAACCCCTCTGCTCCCGGGGCCTCGATCCACCTGAAGCCCTGACTCCCCCCAAGATGTGACTAACACAAATGGCAGCTCGTTTGCAGCTTCCTCATTAGCAGAACAGTTCTGGCTCAGATGCCCTCCCAGCCCCCTGCTCCAGACAGAGCAGCCGCAGGCTCCCCGGTTCCAGAATTGCTTCAGATGGCTTTGCACAACTATCTGGACTTTTCCAGCCCTTACTTCTCCCCTCCTCTGCTCCTGACATCTGACTCATGGGCAGATTTATGAAGTTTAAAAGCATTCCTTGTGCAAGCCGCCCTCCACAGCCCCATCTTCCTCCTTGCACAACCTGCTCTGTCCTTCTTTCCCAGGGTTTGAGCAGAGAGGTACCAAAACCATATCATGAAACTGAGTTCTCCTCAGCAAAGCCACACCAGGCAAGTTCTTCCTTGCTTTGGGCAACAGAAATTCCTTGAGAGGAAAGCTCTGAATATAGAACCAGCCTGGACGACTCAGGATACTGATTTCAGCATTCCAGCAGGCATTTCCTTTACAAACTCCTAGTGGACCAGCCCCTGATTTTCTATTTTGCTCCCAAGATCAGCTCTGTTTAAAGTCATTTCAGTTTCTCCAAGAGGAGAGGGAGATGGTGGATCTCACTTTTGAGGGTAACATGTAAAGAAGGAAACTGAATGGTGGTGTTTTATTTATCAGACACCTGAATCAATGAAAATCATAGGATTTCTTAGAATCATAGAATGATTTGGGTTGGAAGGGACCTCAAAGCCCACCCAGTTCCATCCCCTGCCATAGGCAGGGACACCTCCCACTGGATCAGGGGCTCCAAGCCCCATCCAACCTGGCCTTGAACCCCTCCAGGGATGGGGCAGCCCTGACTTCTTAGGGCAACCTGTTCCAGGACCTCCCCACCCTTGTAGCAAATATTTCTTCCCAAGATCCCACATAAATCTCCCCTCTTTCAGCTGACAACTCTTCCCCGTCATCCTATCCCTGCCCTCCCTGATCAAGAGCCCCTCCCCAGCTTTCAAGTAGGCAGAATCGCCCTTTAATCTCCAAAAGAGGGATGTGACGTTCTCTGTCAGTGCAAGCAAAAAATCAGGCTGCTGTCACTGCTGTCCTTTGCCACAGCTCAGGTGCACGAGGCTGGAACAGGCTCTTCTCGTTCAAATGAAGTAGCAGGAGACGAGCTGGAGGAATTCAGCCAAAGGAACAGCTTTGCTTACTTCTACTTTGGCTTCCTCCGCAAATGTTTTTCCTCAGCACTGGTTGATGGGTTTCAGACTGAGGGAACATTAGGAAATGAAAGAGAGAAAGCTGTGACACAGTGCTCCCATGCCAAGGAATGGTGGTGACGCACGGCAGCTGGCGGGGAGCGCCTTGCCAGCGCTGCTGCACACAGCCACCCTCCATGGGACTTCGCCATCCTCGCCCTGGCCATCCCAGCACGCCCACCCCTGCCACGGGGCGCTACCTCCTAGCACCAGCTGCAGCCTCTCTGCTCACATCAGAAGCTGAGGACAATCCCCTGTGGCTCCATACGTCCCACAGAGGTGCCACTGGCCAGGATGGTGCCAAGCGGAAAGGCGGCAGGGGCTGCGGCATCTCCAGAAACCTCCCCAGCAAGGGAAGGAAAGACGGATGGCAGGAAAGCTGTCCAGACCTGGCAGCTGCACAGCACAGCTTGTTCCCCAGGCTGAAGGCACGTTGCGAGGAGCAGCAGCGCTGTGGAGCGCAGCAGCAGGCCAGGTCACGCAGAGCCAGGGGAGGGTGAGGCGTTACTGGAGCTCGCTGCTGTCCCAGGGGCACCAGCCCTTCTGCTGTGCCATATGGGTTACTCCCAGCAGTCACTGCCAGGTGCTCTTGGAAACAAAACCAGCTTGAGTTCATCTCCTAACCTCGGGAGGAAAGAGGTCCCATTACGCTCAGTGCAGAGTGGAATCTGGTCTCTGGCTGACAAGTGGCTATGGACTCCACACAAAAATGCTCTAAAGCTGACTGCACCAAATGTTTCTTCTCCACCTAACGCAGTTGTTTGGGATTCAGTTAGAAACAAAACTGCATCTTGTAGTTTTTAATAAAGCTCTTGGCGAGCAGTTCAAACACTGGGGGGGGATGTGGGAGAGAGAGGTTGAATTTATGGGAGCTGGAGGAGATCATTTGGTTTCTTAGGAACTGGAAAAGATTAATAGTGTGCAAAGGCTCTTGGATTCATTCCTCGCATAGCAGAATGGTTAGGAGAGTTACCGGTTTGATGTTCTTCATTCTGCCTTCCCCAGGTGGCCTAGAGATGGTCTGGACTGCAGAGAAAAAGGAACAGGGAGTCATCCCTCATCAGGCTGCTGTGGTAGGTGAGGGGATGGAGGAGCCCGAGCATTTTGCTCTCAACATCTAATGTGCCAAGGTGAATCCCAACGCAAGGGGAAGTGGAAGGAGAAAGACAGGAACTTCCCAAGTCCCACTGAACAGCCCCAAAACCACCACAAGCCTCACTGCGCATGGAGTGGCATGAAAAGCCACTGGATGCGCATGGAGAACCGCAGGATGTGACTTCCAAGAGGCTGTGTTGGAGAAGCAGTCTCCAGGCTTGGCTCAGGCATTGCTTCCAGTCATAAAAAATCTCATGATCCTACCAGACTTTGGGATGCAGACATTCCTTTTCCCCAGAGGCCCGTGCTGAGCGCAGCCTTTATGGACAGAGAAACCATGAGGTTTGACGTACTCAGCAGCCAAGAGAGGACGCGGAAGTCACCTGGAGATAGTGAGAAGATGAAGCCGCTGACCACCTCCCCTGCCTGAAGCAACACTCATCTCTCCAAAACCAAAGTTATGCTGGAAACTAGATAAGAGGATGGGCAGGAAAACTTGCTTTCCGCTGTTGGGTCACCGTCGGAGGAACATTGGCTAGTTCTCCTAATTTCTCCACGCTGCTGTAGCTGGGACATTGCAGGCCAATACCTCTGTTACTTGGCTGGGTGCAAGTGCAGTCCTGAGTGCTTCCAAAACTTCATAGTCAACCATCAAGCACAGCCTGCGATGCAAAATAAAACTCCTGTGCTGTGTGTGTTGTGCTCAGTTTAGGGGTAAAAGGCTGCAGTGGTGCTTCGCTGCATT
This sequence comes from Phaenicophaeus curvirostris, assembly GCF_032191515.1. Taxonomy (NCBI): domain Eukaryota; kingdom Metazoa; phylum Chordata; class Aves; order Cuculiformes; family Cuculidae; genus Phaenicophaeus; species Phaenicophaeus curvirostris. The sequence continues at coordinate 2,813,462 of NC_091414.1, forward strand.
TTGAGATTGCAACCACTCCTCAGAAGGCCATGACTGGTCTTATTTTTGATATAATATTAGGAAATTTGTTTTCTCCACCAGAGAATGAATGAGGAACTTGAGCAGAATGGCTAAACTTAAAAGTTCCTGGACATCTGGAAAGGATTAGTCAGGAAGGTGCTTGGGACAAGGAGTTCAGGCAAGTTCAAGAGACACCTACTGTGGATTTGTATCCACAGAAGGAGGGAGGGGGAGTGAGAGGCCTGAGGGGAAAAGCAGGAAGGGAGGATTGAAATCAAACCTACACAGGACTGGCAGATAAGGCAAGCGATGAGAACAGCTTGTGTTCTGCAGGAGCGAGAAGTGCAGACCCGGCAGGCCTGGAAGGTCTCCTGGGCACTGAGGGACTTGATGATCCAGTGTGTCTCTTCCAACCTGGTGATTCTATGATTCTATGAAAGCACATCCCACTCCTCGGCTAGATCATAGAATCATAGAATCACCAGGTTGGAAGAGACCCACTGGATCAAGTCCAACCATTCCCATCAATCACTAACCCATGTCCCTCAGCACCTCATCCACCCGTCCCTTAAACCCCTCCAGGGAAGGTGACTCAACCCCCTCCCTGGGCAGCCTCTGACACAGACCAATGACCCTTTCCATGAAAAATGTTTTCCTAATGTTCAGCCTGACCCTCCCCTGGTGGAGCTTGAGGCCATTCCCTCTCGTCCTGTCCCCTGTCACTTGGGAGAAGAGCCCAGCTCCCTCCTCTCCACAACCTCCTTTCAGGTAGTTGGAGAGAGCAATGAGGTCTCCCCCCAGACTCCTCTTCTCCAGGCTAGATGTGTCCCCACAATCTGTATGATTAGCAGGCTTTGCTCCCTTTGGAGCTCCCCAACAACTCAACAGGGCAAATGCAGTGATGAAGAGCACTAGAGAAACACCAAAGCGCAAACAGCCAAGCACTAGGAGCAGAGCTGCACAGCCACTTAGCGTAGATGGTTGAACAGAGAGCGGATAAGCGCTCCCACAGCCTCCCGGGCCCTGCAGAAGCACAAAGGAGTTCTGCTCCAGACCAAGACAGAAGTCTCAAAGAATAAGCATGAAACCCCCCAGGAGCATGTGAAACCCATGCTTGCTTTATGAAATGACTCACAAAGCTTTTAATCACGTATTTCTGCCTCCAACTGACTTTACGCTTAAATTCAGGTGCCAAATCTTTTGTCTTTTTCCTAACTAGGGACCCTTGTAGCAGATTCAGTTTTTAAATCTGTTTGAAATCTATGAGCTTAGGCTCAAGCGAAGCTTTTTGGGTTTCTGTTAAAAGCCTGGGGCTACCCACAGCAGGTCCTCGTTTCTGAAGCAGAACTGCACAGACACTGCAGCATCAGAAGTGAACTCTCACCCAACATGAGAACACAAACTAACCAGATAGAAGTCAGATGAGCTCCATAAATGTTCACGGCTATTCAGATTTAGCAACTGATTTCAGTCTGCGCTTTCCCTGTAAGTGAAGAATAACTATTTTCAAATTAAGTTAACAGGAGGCAAAGCTGAAAATCAAAGCACAAGCTTTGTGTTTCCTGAAAAATGTTACTTTAACAAGGTAACTCCAGCTGCTAACTCTGTTTTATTGCATTCCTGAGAGACAGATCTCCATGCAAGAACACTTCAAGAGCTCTGCTCTAAAATTAAAGGCACTCAGAATTATTTTTATGGTTAAGTATATTTTGCCAGTTGGTCTCAGAGCCCTTGACACGACTGCCCTTACTCACCAGCCTCGTGAGTAAGCTAGAGAGGAACCCTCTGCCCACCCAGGGGATGCTGCTGCTTCTTTACTCACCTCCCACTTATTCCTGTACTCACACAGATGCTGACATCCTTCACTGATGGCACAGTTTGCGAATGGTGAGCCATGTCACAGCTTGGTCTTGGAAAGCTCAGGCATGGAAAGCAGCCTTCCCACTTGGGTTCTCCTAAATTAAACCCTTCAAGACTGAACACCCACCCTGGCTGTCCTCATGGTGGGAACCATGGAGCTCACAGATTCTCCAGTGAATGCTCACTGAAGGGAGTCTCACACACACAAGGAACCATATTCTTGTTAGCAACTGGGGCCCCTGGCAGCCGTCCTGAGCTGGAACATCCAGATCTTGAACTGGAACAGAGCTGCAGTTGTACCCCATGAGAGTGCTCTGGTGTGGAGGTTCCACCGTGCCTTTCGAGAACGCTGCAGACAAACGCAGCCGATGACACGATCCATCAGCCCACAACAGCAGAGTCATTACTCACAGCAAAACCTCACTGCGCACCTCCTTCACCCCACCACAGGCTGAGACAGAGGCAGGTTGCAGCCGCTGTTGTTTCAGAAAGCTCTCTCAGCACTCGTAGCAGGGGTGCTGGTAGCCCAAAGACAGACATCAGAGGGACAAACATCTGGAGAAGCAGAAGGGCCATAACCAAACCGTTCTGAAGATCTTCCAGAATTTAAATCCATTTGTTCTTTATGCAGCTGCACTTAAGACAGATGCCAGAGAAGAGGGGTGTTGAAGGGCTGTACAGCGTGTGCACATGTAAACAGTTCTGCGCTCACAACCACCACAATTCACTTTTGTATGACGATGCCTCAAGGCCTGAGCAGGGGTGACACCACAGGATTCATCCTCCAGTGCTCCAGCTGCATGCCAACCAAGCCCTTTGTGATGAACACGAGGTTCTACTTCTGCTCTCTATTCCTCACCCCCATCCCAACACCAGGGCCGTGCAGGTCACTCGTCGAGGTGACAGCCAGTGGTGTGCACGCTCCTACCACAAGCAGCAAGTCTGCCCATCAGCCACAGGTTCAAAACGAGGAGATAGATGAACAATCCTGCTGTTACCTTCGCTCTCTGCTGTCTCACAACACCCAATTTCCATTGTCAGGTGGATTTCAGACTGGCAGCCTCTGCAGACACCAGCAGTCAGCTGCCAGAGAGACAGGAACTGCCTATAAACCTCCTGCAATCTGTGTCATCCCACAACGCATCCTTAGGAGGAGCAGTCAGTGCTATCCCAAGGGAAGAGCCCTAGCAGCAGGCGATGGTTGACAAAATTTACCTGTGCTGCTCACTGACCCAAACACGCGAGGTGAATTTCTAGTATTGGGAGGCATTTGTGGCTGGAATCAAAGCTCTGGAAAAAAGAAACTAGATGAAGTCTCTCACTCTGCTGTGGACAGGAAAATAAATGCTGAACTGCAGCTGTGATGCAACCCACAGCATCAGCAGCGCTGACAAAATGAGTCAGTGACAGGTCATGGTGAGACAGAGCCACTCAGGAAGGATGGGAAGCACTTTGCATACAGAAGTGTCTGCTGCACAGCCCTTTGCTAAATAAACTGCATTCCTGGCTGATGTGCCAAACCCGGCTCTTCCCTTCATCAGCTTTATTGTGAGCTGAAGCAGCAGGAGGGCTCCATTCCCCTAACTTCCCTGGAGAAGAGACGGCCAAGCGAAAAGCTTTGAATGGTCGTATGGAGACTCACAGCACACGGTTGTGCTGCACTCGCACGGGGTCTACAGGGGACACATAGAGCAAAGGGCACTTGTTCCAGCCACGAGAGCCCTCATAGCCGGCTGGAGGACAGGACCACACCAGTCCGTGCTCCTGGAGCACGCAGCACAACACAGAACTACTTTCAGCAGCAGAGGGAAGTTGCCAAGCCTGCCGAGCTCCCCACCAGCCCCCAGGTCCCCTGTTCTGGGAGCAGAACTCGCCTCACTTCCCTAGGTTTAACGCCACGTTTCCCCTTAGTAAATACGGTGTTCACCAGCCACAGCACCGCCAAGACGGCGATGTTATTGCTCTTTGCACTCAGAACTGCATCTAAAGCACCATCCCATGTTGGCTTATGGGGAGAGCAGCAGCCCAGCCTGCAGCCTCCAGGCCTCACTGCTCTCCACAGGTTGAGCAGTGCCCTCGGGTGGTCAAGGGACGCCCCAGATCCGAGACCTGCTTTGCCAGGAAAACAGGGAACACCAACAGGTTTGCCACTTGCCCAACCACAAGCCTTTATTAGCTCAGAGATACGATTTAGTAGCGGACAGGTACAGTTGGACTCGATCACCTCAAAGGTCTTTTCCAACCAAATGACCCTATGGCCTTCTTTGAGAGGCTACAGTTCTTACTCATTGTGTTACTTAGAGACAGGCATCCCATCACTTCCCAGGAACATGACAGAGGATTCGTGTCACAGCCAAAAACACCATCAGCAGTCGCTGCTGCCACAGAGCAGGAAGCTTTGAGGCTGTTATTTAACCTCCCCCAGCAGAGATATCTGAGAAGTGCTCAGATGTCCATGCACCTCCATAATTACATTTTCCAAGTCAAATTTGCTCCTTTCTCTTCAACACACACACGGGATGAAAGCAAACACATTGCTCAGAGGTGCAAACTGCTCTTAAGTCCTATTTGACATCTTTTATTTACTCATAAGAATGGTACCCAAACACCTTTCTGACACGGTGCCAGCCTGTTGGACCTTGCGGTAGGCTCATTTCTTTGCAGCACACCTCAAGTGAGTAAGACTCAGCATTTTTTTCCACACACAAAATGTCTATAGCAGACAAAATAATGACTTTCATGGTGGAAGATGACTCCCTTCTATCTTTGTGGCTCATCTGGCTCAGCCTCTTCTTCAGACACCAAGTCCGTTTCCACTTGAAAATGAAACAGTCCAAGCCTTTCCTGCTAAGGCCAAGAATCCAACCTACTCAGCTTCCGAAAAGCAGCCATAAAACTTCCTCATCTCCTCCTCCTCCTCTTTGTGGCCACCTCAGAACATGCCAGGAGAAACTGGTCAGCGTCAGGCCCCCTCGCTCTCCCTCAGGAGCCTGGTGAGCAGCACAGCTCTCGATAGTTCTCCACAAACAGGGAGATCTTCAGGAGCACATCTGAATCAGAAAGAAAATGACACCTGCCTTAGGTTAAAGCATTTTATCTGTATTCCACATCCACAACACTTCCACTTGCTTCTAAAAGCAATGAAGAAACACATAAGTAAAGCCAACTTCGCAGGCTAAGCGAAAGGAATCACTAGGGTCCTCATCACCATGAGGAAGGACACGGCTTCCAGCTTTCCCAGAGTGTGATGGTGAGGATTTATGACTAGAATCGTTCACCAGACGTCACAGCAGGTCATTAAGACCAATTGCAAACTGAGCAAGGTCACCAACCACTGCTGAGAGTGGCCCAACGAGGGAGGCTTGGCCTGTGCGCTGCCCTTAGGACTGGGATGTCAGTGGGGAGCCGGCACGTGGTTCCTACCTGGAACGGTGTCTTCCTTGTAGTGCTCAAGAATTCTCTCCCAGGCCTGTGGGAGGGCTTCCATATCTGCCAGGCGATCGCAGCTGATGCGGAGCAACAGAAACTTGCTCTCCAGGTACCTTCACACCCAGTTAAGGTCGGTAAGGAAGAAGTGCCCAACCCGCGCTGCCCGGGAGCTCATCCGTGGAAGGATACAGGTGCCGGTAATAGCGCTCCACGTCCTGCAGCCCCTCCAGGGTGTCGACCAGCGAGGGGCAGCGCGGTCCGCGCCTCAGGGCCGCCTCTAGGCCCAGCTCCGCCGCCCGCTCCTCGTACACCCGCAGCACCGCGGCCACACCGGCACCCGCCGCGTCCCGCACGGCCCTCAGCTCGGCCCTGCGCGGCACAGCGGGGGCGCTCAGCCGAGACCCGGCGCCCCCTCACGCGCCCTGGAGGAGCAGCCCCGGTCCCCCCTCCCCGCCGCCTCACCGGCGCCCGGCCAGCTCCTCGAGCAGCGCCTCGGCCGCGCCGCGCTGCTTCCGCCACAGCCGCTCCCGCAGGCCGGGGTGGGCGCCGAGCGGCCGCGAGCCCCACGCCACCCGCCGCGCCGCCCGCATCTGCGCCGCCAGCCCGGCCAGCGAGCGCAGCAGCGGCTCCCAAGCCGCCAGCGCCGCCCGCCAGGCCGCGTCCCTCCGCGCCGCCGCCGCCAGCCACTCCCGCAGCGCCGCCGCCACCGCCTCCATGGCGGTTCGGCGTCGCTCCTTTGCGACGTCACCGACGCGCGCCGCCGCCAGAAGTGACGTCATCACGCAAGCATAGCCGCCGCCGCGGAAGGCGCCCGCCCCTTCTGCTTGACGTCATCACCCCGCGCCGCCTCCTGATTGGCTGCGCCGCGGCGGCGGTTGGGTTTGAACGTGCGCGGGCGGCGGCGCTCCCGGCCCCGAGCGAGACCCCCGGCCCCGCTGTCCTCCCGCCGCCATGGCTCCCGCGAGGAAGAAAGGTGGCGCCGTCACCCGCGATAAGAAGGCGGTGGCCTTCCTGAAGGACTTCGATCGTGAGGGTAGGCGGCGGGTGGGCCCCAGATCCCCTTCTCCCAGCCCCCTGACACCCCCCCCGACCCCGGCCTCTAAATGGCCCCTTTTCCTCCATCCCCAGTTTTCTTCCCCAGGGCTGCGGCCTCCAGAACTCCCCTACGAGTCCCGAGACGCCACCCCCGCCCTTTTTGGGCGCACAGACACTCCCCACCCCACCCCCTTTTGGGCCCACAGACTGCCCCTCGCTCCCTTTCGGGCCCACAAGCACCTCCCCACCTGTTTTGGGTCTCCAGACACACACACACACACCTTTCGGGCCCTCAGACACCCCTGTGACACCCCCTTTTGTGCCCCCAGACACACACACACACACACGCACCCCACACACCCTTTCATGTCCCCAGATACACCCATGCCCTTCTTCAGCCCTCTAGACCCACATACACACCCCCCTTCACCCACCCAGCCCCAACCCAAGCCCCTGAGCTCTCCCCTCCCTGAGCCCTGCGCGTCCCCACAGTGAAGAAGCGGATTGAGGAGCTACAGACCAATGGGCAGTGCCTCATCAAGGAGATGGAGAACCTGTACAACATGGATATCCTGCGGCTGCCCATGCCTCTCCGCGAGATGAACTGGCTGGATTACTTTGGTATGGAATGGGATGAGAGCGGAGGAGGCAGCAACAGCGGGAGGGTAGCCCCTGGAGGCTCGGGGAGCCCCTGGAGGCTTCGGGCAGGCAGCTCGGGAGCATGGTGGTCGTTGAGCTCACTGCCGAGGGAATGGGTTCACGCTGGGATTTGAGCTCTCAGAGATGTGTACTGACTTTCTAAAAACGTTGTCTTTTCAGCTAAAGGAGGAAGCCAAAAGGCGCTGGAAGAGGCAGCAAAGGTAGGTTTGTAGCATGAATATTTGGCTGTTTGATGACATCATGTGCCTCTACAGGAAACAGGGGTTTTTTTGAGCCACAATAGCAGAGTTCCAACAGAAAACAAACACAATTGACCCTATAAATTGGAAACTGAGAGTAGGAGGGGAGAGACAAAGAGATGGTTATAGAACGTGTTCTAGCCTGTCTCAGCGAAACAAGGCTCAACACCATCCCTTCACTCAGTGCGAGTGGATGCGTGTTCGAATAGTGATGTTTTCTTACCCTTGGCTGGAAAATGTTGGTGTGCAACAGCGAACAGCGAGTTCACACCAAGACAAAATGCTAGCCCACAGCACTTTGCCTGTGAAGTAGTTTTTAGCTAATAATAACATTTCTGTGTTTGAACACCCACTATGTTTGGCTTCCTCTTCCCAAAGATCAGGTCAATGCTCAAAGTGGAGCTATTCTTGATAAAAATAATCGGGGATTTGCTCTACAGCTCAGATTTCTCAGAATGGTGTGTTACTGATCGTCCTAACAGTGTCATGACTGTTTTTAATTCTAGGTAGACTTGGAAATCAAAGAAATAAACAAGTTAACAGCAGAAGTTGTCCAGGCTCCTTTAAAAATTGTCGAGAAAGGTCAGTTTTTTTTAAGCACCATGATGAGTTCAGTGAGATGAATGCATGGCTAACGTACTGTGAATAATAATTCTGTTCTTGCAACCTGCAACATATTTAAAGACAGGAAAATAATCCTACTTTTACGTCTATGAAGTACGTCTAATTGTATTAAAACACTCAACATAGTGCTCTACCAGCCACTTGGATTGCATTGCAATTTGGATTTCAGAAACGGGTTGTTGCCAAAAGAGCTTGTGGTTGTTCACTGTTTACCTCAGCTGGTATCTAATAATATAAAGCTACTATTTATTTATAACTTGGATAATGTTTTCTCTTTCTAGTGGAAAAGTCCAAACAACATGTTGAAGCTATTGAAAAAGAAGCAGAACCTCCTTTGCTTCCTCTAGCAAAGAAAGCAAAACATAATGGCCAGAGTCTTCAAGAGCTAGAAGCTGAAAATGTTAATCCAAAAGCTGGAAAGGTAAATAGTTGCTCTTTGTGACGACCTTATTCCCAAGGTTTAAACTGCTTACTGAGATGGTGCCTGTGATAGTAAAGCTGTCCAGGACACTTTTGAGGAGGACTTCAAAACAGGTGTCGCTTCCTGAAACTTCTAGCAAAAGGAGAAGGTCATAGAAGCTTGTATGATGTTTGTTTCTGGACTCTTGTGCCTTAAAAAAGAACCTATTGAGCCAAACATTTTGTATGGAAGCCTTTGTATTTTGTGGACTGTGCTGTCACAGAAGAGTGACGTAACTGATTTGGCGAGTGCTTTGTGTTTCAGGTGAAGGCGTCCACTAAAAAAGTGCCAGTGTCCAGGAGCAGAAGGCCTCCTTCAGCGAGAGTGAAGCGCATGAGTAAAAGGTAAGAGGGGGTGTCTTTTTCAATAGATTTCCAAAATGGAGAATGTATATAGCGGTAGCATAACTCTTACCTGGAATGGAGTGTGGTTTAGTAGGCTGGCTGATATAGTTGTGCCGTGTGTAGGAAAAAAATGGGTGATCTGACAGTGAATGATAGATGGGCAGCTTCCTCTCCTTCACCGACCAGCTGTCACTTACTTCAAGGTTTCCCTTTGATTAGTAAGAACCCCTGGTTTTCTGTGGTGATAACCTCATCCTAGTCCTTAATGAGATAGTGCTTCCAAACGTGTTAAAAGTGTTCTTCTGAGCAGATTTTTATTTCTTTCCTTTTAACAGATCAAGCAAAACCAACCTTATCACTCCAGCTACTGGTAGAATCGAAACTCTATGTGCTCAGGGAGGAACATCCATGATCACGCCCAGATTTGATTCTAGGTTTGTATTCTGTTAGATTTCTCCATTAATCCCCTCTGTAAGGGAGTGTCTTGCCCTTTCTTTTATCACAGAATTGTTTGGGTTGGAAGGGATCTTAGTCCTGCCCCCGTGCCATGGGCAGGGACACCTCCCCACCCTCACTGTAAACGATTTCTCCCTAAGATCTCATCTCAATCTCCCCACTTTCAGTTTAAATGCTTTATGTATGTATTCATCAGCTATTTGTGACATACCCCTTGTGGCTTTTTGAACCTGAAATGAAAAACTTAAAGTCAAAGTGCTTTGAACAATTGTAGTGAAATGACTTACCTGTAACCTTTTGTTTCAGAATTTTCAAGACACCAGGTCTGCGCACACCCGCAGTAAATGAACGTGTTTACACCATCTCTGCCAACGGCAGCCCCCTCGCAAACAACAACGACATCTTCATCACAGTCCCTGTTGGAGGAGGGGAGGTAAAGCAGAAACTTTGATCTCTAAAATCTGTGCTGAAGGGAGAGCTTGGAGCTTCTTGGGGGCCTTTGTAGTTTTAGATCATCCGCTCTTGTCTCTTCTGTCAGGCCCTTGTAGTGTATCAGGGGATTGATCGAGCTTAAAAAGAACCTTAAAAGATTCTTAGTTAGAAGTGAGAACTTCGTGCTGGTTGAAACAGAATGTGGAATGATGTTTTACTGTGCATTTCAGTAACGTTTAAAGTAGCTTCTGTTAGCTGTAGTGCGTTAATGCAGAAAACCTAAGATTTGTTTCCTTTTCACAGAGCATTTGTTTAACAGCGAATGATTTGACCAAGAAGAATCTTCTTCATCTGAATCCAGAAGCCCAAGGAATTATGAAACAGCTATCAGTAAGTCTGTTTTCATCAATTGTGACCAGCATTGTCCCTCTCATCAGTCACCGGACTGCTGAGCTGCAACAGAAATTCATTTTTTACACCCTTATCTTGTATTTTGGCATGTGTCATGAGTCAAGAAGCATCATGAAGGGAAGGGAGGGGGAAGTAACTTTACATGTTGTGCTTAGTACAAACTGCGGATAAACTAGGCTCCTCTTGAAAAAGAGCTATCATCAGTGTTTTGAAAAGCTGAATCAAAACTGAAAGCTGCTTCTACTTCAGGCAGAAAGTGTAAATGCATGCGGGATACAGTAGTCACTTAAAGTACTGATTGATTTCTCTCTCTTTCTAGGTTCGTCTTGCACAAGCTTGCAGCGGTGCAAAAAACCTGAGATGAAACTTGATGGATGTTGACATCCCTTTGTAAATACAGAATATTCCGTTTAGGACTGCTACTTTTTTAGTTCTTGTTCTAATTAGTGTCTTACCTCTATCAATATTTCCTTTAAGGCTGAGACCAAGATACAGTTATCTTGGGCTTGCAGACCAGCAAGCTGGGTACAAAGGCTCTTCTGGTATCTTGCAGAAGATGTAAGCAGTGGACACAAGTGACTGGGGTTTGTATCTGTCTGGACAAAGAAAGCAGCAGATCAGACTTGTGCTTCCTTCCAGGCATGTCCTTTCTCTGCAAATCTGCTTAAAAGGTCATGACTATCTCAGTATGGAACCTGAGATACCTAAAGGCGAGATAGTGGTGTCTGGGACTCAACAGAGAGCTTCTTGTAGTTCATGATGCTGCCGTGAATAGCAGCCCCTTTGTTCTTAGGGTAGCAAGTGTATTTGTAACTGATTTTGAGATTTTTATATGGAACTTAGGAATGTCATTGTTTTTAAACAAATTAAAAATCATAAGTACTTTACTTAACAGAATCAATCGGCTAGACCACTGCTTAACTGCACTACTGAGAGTAGCCTTAGAGTTAGGCTGGTATATCTAATGAGAGAGAGCTTTGATTTTTCCTACGTCCCCTTCAAAAGCTTTAGGAGAAGCAGTACTCCTGGAATTGAGTGTAGATGGGGAGGAAGAAAGCAAAACGTTGTTTTACCCTTTCTTCTAAATTGAGTTGATTTCTTGCATTTCTTTGACAAAGAGCCATATCCCACAAATGCTGTTTGAATAATGTAGCTTCCTCGGTCATTAATGTTTTCCCACCCCCTGGCTTTGCTTACAGAAAATATGGGGGAATCTTGCTTTGTTTCAAATTAATGAAAATTCAACTTTAAATGTAGCCGCTTGGGAAAGAGTGACTCTGTGCCTTTAAAAATGTAAGCAGGAGTACTCATCTGGCTTAACGCTTCCTTGCAAAATGAAGCAGGGAAGAAAACTTATATTTGCTTTCCTCCAAGCACCATCTTATGTTCCAGCAGCCTGGAAAACCAGCACTCTGTGTGAAGCACCAGGTGTCTGTAGGAAGACTGCATAGGGTCAAATTAGGGAACGCTCCTCTTGCGCAAACCCAGCCTTTAATTTTTAGTGTGGATCTTTGGGGTTAGTACAGGACGGACTCTTGTCTCTTCTCTTTCCTTGGTTGGCTTTGAGTCCTGAAGCATTGTTTTGTATGGATCATACAAAGTCAAGTATGTAAAGTGGCATCTGCAAGAGACAACTTGATAATCCTTCCTGTGCTTCAACACAGAAGTTAACACGAGAACATTTTAACTGGCGTGTTTAAAGTGCATTCCAAGTAAAGTACTTTGATTCTGTAACTTTGTCTAAGGTTTGTTTTCTAGAAGTAAGCCTGTTGCTTTATTAGCTGACATTGTCCTGTCCAGAGGTACCTTTTGTCCTTCATCTGAGCCTCTTGGGGCTATAAACAAGGATGGTGGGACTTCGGGAACTTTTCTAGGTCTGGAAGAGTCCTGGGTTTAAAAGCCAACACTTAAAATGTGATTAAGAAGGAAGACTGGAACAAGCTTCTGTTGGAGGTAGCTTATGCTTTGGTGTAGATCTTTAATGCAGTATGTGGCATGGAAGAAAGTTCATACAACAGCATTCATGCATGGATTTCCTTTAAAAAACAAATGTCACTGTAATGCAAACCTCAAGAGTATCCCATCTATTTGGAAATCACTGAGAGGGTTTGGCATCATCTAAGTCTAAACTGCAGGTGGCAATATTGTAAACTGCTAAGTTCCAAATGCACTTCACTTGCTGTCTCTATTGAATTCTGTTAACATAGTAATTAGAACCAACCAGTTAAGCTGTAAATAAAACTGTAATGCACTTGCTTAGACTCAGATATGCAAGTCTAGATTCTTCTTTAAACACCTTTTTACCAAATGAGCTAGAATGCTTAGCTAGCCTAGAGAATTCTTCTGTTAATACTGTCTGCTTTTCCAAGCTCTAGGGACATCTTTAAGGCTCTGTGGTGTGCTTGTTATGCTATTGGCCATTTCGGTCTCCTGTTTGCTGTTGAGCTGTGGTATCGTTACGTAGCAAACTCGGGAATTAATGTTTGCTAGTGCTGGGCAGTAGCATCTTTCTTTGGATTAATGGGTCTTGAATGCTAAGGAGATGCAGACAGGACTCGGCTGCTTCTGTGGACTCTTCCAACATAGACATGAAATCCACGTGTCCCAGTTCTCCCACAATAGAGCTGTATCTTTGTTTCTGACTCTGGATTTAGACGCTCTACATTTGTGATTCTTCTGCAGCACAAAAGGCCATATTTGTGCTATTATTGGAGTTAACGCATTTGTTTTATTCCTAGAGGGGAAAAAAAAAAATGCTTCCAGAATATTGTTTAGCCCCTGGAAGACTGGAAGCAACTCCAAGCTCCTCTTGGCAGAGGTGGTGCTGCCGAAGGACGGCATTCCCAGTGCAACCCAACCAACGCTGTTAATTTTCAAGCTTCCTTTTCCTATTGTCAGAGTGAGTTAATTGTATCTGACATGAATTAGAGCTATCTGGCATCTGAGAGCTAAACAGATTCAGCGCCCAAATCCATTTTGCATGCTGCCTGCGCCACGTGCCCCTCTAGAGCGTGGGGAAGCGGTATTTCATTTTTCTGTGGTTGCAGTGTGTTGAGCAAAGCTAGAATCTCCCCCTTCAGTTCAAGGATTGCTGGGGCAAAGTAGGGGAGCTGGCTGATGGTTTTGTGGGTTTGGGGGAGGTTTTGTTTGTACGTCATTTGTGTGCTAGCCTGGCTGTGGTGTGAACTGCTTTTTAAACTCAGTGATGGGAAATAATAAGCCACACAGGAAAATAACTGTTCTGTCAGGTTGGAAGAGACTGTGTCTATCACTGGCCAGAGCAGCTCAGCCTACGGAGAGAGGCTGAGGTTGGTTTGTGTCGTCTGAGATGCTGTGGGCACAGCGTTTGGGACCATAAAGAGCCAGGTGTGAGGGGCAAGGCTGCAGGACATTAAGGTGTCTCCTCAGAATACTGCATTTCTGTGTGTTCCTCCCAAGATCTGGACTCCCTGACCTTTCAGAGCTTAGGTTTTGCATTAATAAGCGAGGTTCTGCAGAAAAAAAAAATCAAGACCCCCCCATGTTTTGACTTGATGGTAAAAAGTGGGTTTTCTGGTTGTGATTTCAATTATTGCCAAGGGCTGAGATCTGTGGCTGTCACCATTTGGCAAGTAATGGCCATGGCTTGCTAAGAGATTGCTGAATGCTGACTTTTAAAGATCAGAACTTCTGACCTGAGCCAGAACTCTTTCAAAAAAAACTTCCCTTGAGACGGCACAAACTGCAGAGGGAGAGCTGGTGGTGCTTTCAGCAGAGAACAAGTGAATCGTAGGGTGTCTGTGTTTAATCAAGGTGTTTGTAGTGCTGGGTCACTACTGTAGAGCGGGAGAAAAAACATTCCTGCCCCTTCCCCTGGCTGGCACAGGGCTCACACCAAGTGAGCAGGCACTGGGCTGATGCTCCAGAGTCTCAGTGCTTGTGCTCCAGCTTTGCTCTGGGTGTGAGAACCCCAAAATTCAGCTCAAATTCATGATAGAAGTATGAAACTATTAATCTAGAGAAACAATGAGCAACCCAGGTACCTGGTGAGGTACCTTCCCTGACATTGAACTCCCACCAAGAGACTGTGTCAGATAATGATCCTAATGGGTGGCTCTTGCAGGCAATTTGATAGATGTGCACTATCGAGCATTGTCAGAATCTGCTCCATGTACAAAGAGAGAGTTTATCATCCTGGACACCTTGCAGGTGGTCACTGATTCGATGACATTGCAAGAAATAAATAGATAACAATTCCCTGCTTGCTGATGGAAGGGATGATAGTTTAGAACAAATTAGTGCTGTCTCAAGGCTATTTTTTTCATGCAGGAGTTTTTTGATTCGAAGGTGTAGGACAGCACATGCAACTCCTCCAGCTGACCTGTATAATTCTCCAGAAATCCATGTTTCCTGCACCAGCCGAAAGCATAACGAGGGGAACTCTTCTTTAGCATCACTAGAAAGGCACGGATGAATTCATAAGTCATTTCTCTAAATATGTGATTGGGAGAAATGCAGATTCTAAGGCGAGATGCGTATCTGGAAGCCCCTGACATTGTGGTGACTTTAGTTGAACAGCCTGCATCTCCAAATTTGATGCCCAAGCTGCAGTGGCTGCAGCTGTTGGGTGTATAAGAAAAAAAGTGGGTTTCATGATTGCAATTTCAGTTACGATGAGCACTGCCCAGGGCTGAGAGCTATGGCTGTCGCCCTTTGGCAAGTATCATCGTGGTGAGTAAGGATATTCTACAGGGTGAGAAAATCACGTGTGCTGTGTGCCCTCCAGCAAGATCAGCCCTTTCCTGAGTTTACATCAAGGATTCCCTTCCGTGAGAGGTGCCCACAAGGCTCACAGGGTCTCAGCTTTCCCAGCCTGAAAGTTTGAGCCTGTCAGGAGACCAAAACAAGTACATCCAATTTATTCATAGATGGTACCTTCCTCAAAGGCAGGATTTCTCTCCCAGCTGTGCTGCAAATCAGATCCATATTGTCCAGTGAATCTCATTTACAGCGAGATAATACGAAAACTGATGTGGCTGTGGAATTGCAGGGTGCCACTGCTCGCCTGTCACATCGGAGCTGGGGAAAGCATGAATGTCCTCTTAAAATACAGTGGTGGGAAACTGAGCTTCCAGGGTGCAGACTTCAGAGCAATTTCAGCCCAAGCTCTGATGAGAGCGGGGACAAAATTCCCTATTTATCTCAGAAAATTAGTGCCCATAAGCCACCGAGCTTTACGCTCCTCTCACCCAGGAGCATTATTACACTGAAAAATGGGATTAGACAGAATGGCTAATTTTAACATCGCACATGGAGAGCAAAATCCCAGGCACCCTCCTGGTCTCTCCAGGGAAAGATTTATTGCCTGCTACAATGTAATTAATCTAATTTCCCTTAATGAGGGCAAGACAGTTAATAGGGAAGTCGTGTCCTCCGATTCAATTGGTGTCCCTAAGCTTAGCCGTGCCGAGGAGCGTGGCCAGGGCAGCTCCTCCTCTCACCCCAGTGTCTGGGTGGGCGCCCAGGTGCTGCCTGTGCTCAGAGAACTGGGCAAGACCCATTTGGAGCAGAAATCACCCTGTGAGAGAGTGAAGGGAGCGACTCCCTCTGCCTAGCACCCATTCCCATGGGAGGATGTTGTTGGGCTTGAGCTGCTCCTGGCTGGGGGTCCTGGATGTGCTCATCAATTCGCACCCAGAGCGAATTGGTGAGCTACTTGCATAGAATTATAAAATAATTTGGAGTGGGAGGGACCTTAAAGATCATCTAGTTCCACCCCCTCTGCCATGGGCAGGGACACATCCCACATAGCTCCAAGGGAGGAGGAACAGGAGGGTGCAAGGCATTTAAGCATGAAAGCAGCTGCTCCCAGTGCCTTGGAGCAGCAGCCAAACTGCTCCCTGTGAGAGCGCCTCGAACTGCAGCCGCGATTATTTTCATTAAAAGGGAGTCTTGCTCTCGCAATCCAGTGCTCTACCAGCGTTTGTCATCTCCTGTTCTGCTGGTGTCGCACAGCCCTGCAGCAACTGGCTGAGAGCAGCTTTCAAGGGAAAAATCAATAGTTATGGTTATGGGTCAATCTGCCTTTATCAAGTACAAACCCTGCTGATTTTGCACAGTTCAGGGTTACACGGAGCAGGGAAGCCAACGTGTTTCATACACAATTTGAAATGAATTCATTTGCTGAGAAGCGGTAACTGGAAATGGTAACGAGATCTTGGCTGCTGTTTTGAGCTCCTCCCTGGCCACGAGCTCAGGAGGTCTGCAGCCCCAAATTGCGAGGATGGAGGGGGTGGGAGGAGTGACCATCCATCCTTTTAGCATCACAGCACAAAGCTGGGGAAAGGAGCAATTTATTCTCGTCCTGCATCACTCAAAAATAGCATCAGGGGGTGGTTGCAGCCTCTCCTGGCCACCTTTGCATCTTCCAGGCAGCGTGTGGCAGCAAGGCTCCAGGGCTGAGGCAGGCAGAGAGCTCCTGGGAGAGCAGCAAGGAGAGTCCCTGGATTTAAGAGCAATCAGAGAATGGTTTGGGTTGGAAGGGACCTCAAAGCCCACCCTGTTCAAACACCTCTGCCATGGGCAGGGTCACCTCCCACTGGATCAGGGGCTCCAAGCCCCATCCAACCCGGCCTTGATATACCCAACCTCTGGGTATTTGTTGTTAAAGCACTTAAATCTACCTTGGGAGATGGTTTCTTTGGTTTCCTTTAGGAAACACCTTCTGCACCTTCCCTTCTGCAAAGGGCCTCACTTCACCGTCATGACGAATGCTAATTTCAGAGTAATTTGGTGTGATGAGCATCTGCAAATGATGCCTTCTGTGAGCAGTAAGGGGAAATTTTCCCATTGCTGCAGCATCCATTAGCGGTGCAGGCGTATCTCACTCTATTCATCTGTCCTGAGCGTGCAAACGAGGGCGGACAAGCTGGCTTGGGCAACTCTGTTTGTGGTTCTGGCTCAAACACACAAGCAGAGGCCAGATCCAGATCACCATTTCCCAGGCGCTGGGGCTCTGAGCGTCCACCCAGTTTGCAGGAAGGGCTGTAGTCAGGCTTGGTTTTCTCTGGAGGAATGAAGTGAGTGAAGCTCAGCAGCTGGAGCTCGACAGACACCAAGCTCCAGCTCTTTGCACCAGGGGCTCTGCCCCTGGCTGCCCAGGGGGCATGGAAGCTGGAGGTTCCCCTCAAACGAGCAAATTTGTGCAGCAGGGAATGGTCAGACTTCAGCTCTCAGCTAAACAATCGATGGGCTGGGTTCATACTGGTGACAGGCTGCCTCTCTGTCCTCCCTGCTCTGCAGCCGTGGTGGGAAACTGAGTCAGCTCGGAGCTGCTGAGCACAGCAGCCCCTCTCTTTATCCATGGATAAGGCTTTTCCCTAAGGAAAAGTTGCTGCTGAATGGCCAAGCACTGGGAGCCCAAGGGATGGCTCATGCCGTTTTCCTCCTGCTTATCCCCCAAAGGGGGTGGGATGGAGTGGGAGAGTGAGCGCTGGTAGCTTGCAGATCCATCTCCCTCCCAGCCCATGGTGCAGCAGAGCCTGGGGTGCGATGGGAGAGGGGAACAAGCAGAGGACTCTGTTTCAGATGGAAAAGTGATTTCCCACCGAGGGGGACCTTGTGGCTGGGAGCCTGGGAAGCTGGATCCCGATGGCACTTGATTGATGGGATCAGAGGAGTCGATCTCCCTCAATGTCAGTTAGCTCGCCTCTGCTGACTGCAAATGAAGGTACGAGAAATTGGGCAGTAATCAATGCCAGATGGAAAGTGCAATTGAAAATGCTTCTGCCTGGAGCGTGCGGCCCAGGAGGGAAGCTTGGCTAGGGCACTGCAGCTCGTGCATTCTCGCAAGTGCTCTCGCCTTCTCTTTCTGCTGTTTAGTTATTGCACACTAAGATGACGGGAGATGCAGCTCCAGAGGAACCCGCCGGACAAGGAAAACGCTTGCCAAGAGCTGCCAGCGCCGAGTCCTGCCAGCTCCGAACAGCTCATGCACGTAAGAAAAGAGATGTTGTTACCCTGCCAGGAAGAAAGGGGCAGAGATCTGGAACGCGATAGCTTTGCATTTTACAGCAAAGGACGCAGAGCAAACCAGGGGAGGTTTAGGCTGAACATTAGGAAAAAAATTTTCAAGGAAAGGGTCATTGGGCAGTGGCAGAGGCTGCCCAGGGAGGGGGTTGAGGCACCTTCCCTGGAGGGGTTTAAGGGACGGGTGGATGAGGTGCTGGGGGACATGGGTTAGTGATTGATGGGAATGGTTGGACTCGATGATCCGGTGGGTCTCTTCCAACCTGGTGATTCTATGAAGTCAGCCTTGGTAGGGAGGAAAACTCTGTGCGGGGAGTAGGGCTGCCAGGAGGCATCCCAAGGGATCAGGGCAGCAACGAGGACTTTCTGAGCTCACGTTGCGGCAAAGCCTTGGCAGAAGATAAAACTCCAGGGTGGTTGGAGTGCATCCCCTCCGGGGCTGGCACGGCTCAGCCCTCGAAGGCAGCGCAGGCAGCGGAGGGGAGGTCAGGTGGTGCCGAGCATAAATTACAGAGTCCGCGGCTCTCATGCATGAGCATCGGATTAATTGATGCATGAGTGCCTGATTAGTTCATACACGAACGCCCAGCTGGATCAGATGTAAGCACCCAAACAGTTCCCATGTGAGTGCCCGTTAGTGGATGCCTGAACCCTGTGCTGGACGAACGCGGTGGGACACCGGGGACCCTGAACTGCTCACCTGGCAGAGGAACCATCGGCACCTTGGTGCCAGCAGCTTTGAGCACAGGTGACCTGAGGGGAGGAGGCAGGAGGAGATGCGTGGCTGGAGCTGCTCCCAGCCAGCAGCGAGGGAAGCGGCAGCAGGGAAGGTTTGAGCCATGGTCCTAGCCTGTAGCAGGGAAGGAGCTGCTGCTGCCGCTCTGCGCTGAGCAGGCACCAGCTCATCTCCAGATGGGAGCATCCAGAGCGCTGCCCGCGGACATCCCTTGGAAGGACGCATCCCAAGCCTCTGCCAGCACAAGACAAAACAGCGACAAGGCTCCACCTGCTCGCTATAAATAAAAGCCCTTGCAAGAGAACCTATTTCCCTTTTCCTTTGGGACAGTGCCGACCGATAGTAATCCCATTATTTTTGGCAAATAACCCCTCTGGTGATTTTTTTGCTTGTTTGCAGAACCAGGCATCTTGCTGTGAATGAATTATAGGTTAATTTTCTCATCAAATACCCAGCTCACCTAGAAATAAGGAGGCCCGATGGCAAAGGGAGGAGGGAGGCAACTTTGGAGTCAAAGTTGGATGCTAATAGCCTAAGTTAATTGCCAAGTGTTTGGAGCGGAATCATTGGAGCCTATGGCTCGCTCCACATAATAACATCTCCCTCCTCAGACTCCTTATCCATCTGGCACTTGCCATCTGTTCCCCACAATGCTCCCTGCCTTATCTAAGGTTTGCTGTAGGAAGTTTCTCCATGCAGAGGGCTGGAGGCCCAGGAAGGACACTGCCTCTGCCGTGGAGCAACGAGCCCTGGGATGGACTCTTCCATAGGGGAACGAGCCCCAGCGTGGGCTGGGACCCAGAGGCAGCACAGCATCAGTATTTTCAAAGACTAGATGCTCACCATGGTTGCTTGAACCCCAAGTGGAGCTTCTCTGCAGGCAGCTCCTGCTTGTGCCATCCCTACCCGTGAATCATGTCAAAAACGCATGGATCTCTTCTCTCTGGTGTCCAATGACGGGACCCGAGGGAATGGAAGGAAGATGTGCCAAGGGAGGGTTAGGTTGGACATTAGGAACAGGTTCTTCCCCCAGAGGGTGGTGGAGCACTGGGGCAGCTCCCCAGGGAAGCAGGCACGGCACCAAGCCGGACAACATTCAAGAAGCATTTGGCTATTTGGCTCTCGCTCCTTTTTCCAGCTAAATCTTGACTTGCAGTCAGACCCTTCTGCTCTTTGCATCTATTGTTGTCCTTAAAAAAACAACATTTTGCTTTTGAAGAGATGTAGAAATGCCATTTTAAACGCAGAATCACTGTGTTGCCTTTCCTGCTTCCCAAGATCTCCCCACGCTGACAACATTCTCGCCCTGTTTGCAGGCTGGAATTATGTGCTACAGTCATAATTGCCTTTTGGCTCCAACGATTACTGATGAGGCTTTCTCTGCGGGTATTCAATGGCAGCGCTCTCCTGGCCACATGTGCAGTATCAGCAGCATTGCAGGGTATTTCCTTTCCTGGTGGAGTGAGTCTAATCAATTCTGGGTTAATTCCTGCCTGCACGACTGGCAGGAGGAGAGAGCTCCCAGTCCAGCTGCCCACAGCGTAACTGGGGAGTGTGGTGAACCTTCTCCTTGTCCCACCTCCCGCGGGGCACAAGCAGGAGTGAAGAGTCCCCGTCTCAGGAACGCTTCTAATCAGTAGAAAGGGAATCAGTCACGTTAAAGCGGGATCATAAAGCTGCTTGGCCAACCGCAGGGCCATGCAGGATCGCTCAGCGTTGTTTGTTCAGAGTCCAAACCTTTTTACAGGGCCATAAACCGCCTGGCACGTGGGCTAAGGAGTGTAAATCCTGCGCTTACTCTTCTCCACTCTGGTGAATGACAGGGGCACGACGCAGAATGGGATGAGCTGACACGGAGACCAGGGTGCCAGGTCGCCGTGTCCTTGGTCTCGTACAGCTAGCCTGATGAGATTCAGTTTTTGCTGAGTAGACAACTCCACGCACCCAGGACGCAACAGATGTTGTAGCTTCACCATCTCCACAACGTTCATTGTAATGCACCTTGCTGAGCTTCTGAGGCTTCAGTGATCGTCCTCTTTGTCACCACTCTCCAGATCAGGTCGTTTCCTCTTCTTGCTCTCGGCTCCAATGTTTAGGTCTCTGCTTACAGAGAGGTTTCTTGTAAAACTGCAGTTTTGTGGGAGAGGTTCTTCTAGAGAGGCCTCTGCTCCAATAGTTTCTGCCAGCAGGTTCATCCTGAAGGACGTCCAGTTGCTGGAGAGCATCCAGAGAAGAGCAACAGCACTGGTGAAGGGTCTAGAGAACAAGTCTCACGAAGAGCAGCTGAGGGACCTGGGGTTGTTTAGTTTGGAGTCAAAAACCAGGAATTCATTGAACAGGTATGTAGACGTGGCACTTCGGGACGTGGTTTAGTAGGCACGATGGTGTTGGGCTGACGCTTGGACTGGAAGAGCTTAGAGGTCTTTTCCAACTGTGATGATTCTGTGATTCTATCTCCCTGGGAGCTGGAGTCTTCGACGAGGCTGAGGGCACAGAGAAACACCCTTGGCCTCCTGACAGAGCTGTCCCCATCACTCCTGGTTGGGTCTCACCAGGGTACAGGGATGGGAGGATGCCTGCACAGCCCCAGTGGGGCTGTTCCATCTTGTCCCGTGGCTCAAGGAGCAACCACAGCTCCGCAGGGTGGGGACCAGAGCTGCTGATGGGAACCTGGGTGACAAATCACAGCTAAAGTTCTTGTGGGGAGCATGTACAGGCAGTAATGGAGTTGTAATGAATTAAGTGCTGTTAAAATTGATGCAGAGCTACTGTAATGAATGTGCATGTGTTGTGGGGATTAGGACACAGGTGTGATGAATATTGTCTATCGGCTGTGATAAAAAGCCTATCATCCCAATACATATTTTCAAAAACTAATTTAAGGCTGAAAGAGATTATTAAAAATGAGGAGAGGAAATTGTCTGGGATATATTTAGGGTCCCTCAGTAGGTAAGATGAATTCCAGAAGTCAAAATACTGCCTGTGGGGTGAAAAGGATAGATGTGGATATTGTGGTGGCTTGTGATAAGCAGATGAGGCTGAGGCAAGGCTTGTGTGGAGGAGAGCAGCGGGGGAAGGTGAGCCCTTAGCTGGGGACCTGCGTGCTGGGCTGATCCCACAGCACCAGGACCATCCTGGAGCCGTCAGCCCGCAGCAGGTGAGCAGAGCACCTTACTTAGAATCATAGAATCACCAGCTTGGAAAAGACCCATCAGATCATCGAGTCCAACCATTCCCATCAATCACTAACCCATGTCCCTCAGCACCTCGTCCACCCGTCCCTTAAACCCCTCCAGGGAAGGGGACTCAACCCCCTCCCTGGGCAGCCTCTGACACAGACCAATGACCCTTTCTGTGAAAATTTTTTCCTAATGTCCAGCCTGACCCTCCCCTGGTGGAGCTTGAGGCCATTCCCTCTCGTCCTGTCCCCTGTCCCTTGGGAGAAGAGCCCAGCTCCCTCCTCTCCACAACCTTCTTTCAGGGAGTTGGAGAGAGCAATGGGGTCTCCCCTCAGCCTCCTCTTCTCCAGGCTAAACACCCCCAGCTCTCTGAGCAGGATCTCTTTTTCTCCAGCCCCTTCCCCAGCTTCGTTGCTCTTCTCTGGACTCGCTCCAGAGCCTCAACATCCTTCTTGTGGTGAGGGGCCCAGAACTGAACACAGGATT
Organism: Phaenicophaeus curvirostris; assembly: GCF_032191515.1. Classification (NCBI taxonomy): domain Eukaryota; kingdom Metazoa; phylum Chordata; class Aves; order Cuculiformes; family Cuculidae; genus Phaenicophaeus; species Phaenicophaeus curvirostris. Next base: position 2,835,820 of record NC_091414.1, read on the forward strand.
CGAGGAGCGGTCTCCCCAGTGCCGACTACAGAGGGAGAAGAACCTCCCTGGACCTGCTAGTCACACCGTTTCTGATCCAAGCCAAGATGCCCTTGTCCTTCTTGGCCACCTTCTGCTGTCCCCGTGCATCTCTGACCGCAGCCCACGGTCCAGCTGGTCCCTTCCTCCCTCGGTTCATCTCCTGAGTATGTGACCGCATGCAGCTGTGCTGTAGGGACAGGAGCTGCTGTAAGCACTGGTAAAGGTTTCCCTGAGTTCAAGAGCTTCTGCAGAACAAGGTCGGATCTGTGATTCTTATCACTCTCTGCAATGGCCTGAAAGGAGGTTGTAGCAAGGCAGGTGTCAGTCTCTTCTCCCAAGTAACAAGCGATAGGAAGACAGGAAACAGCCTCAAGTTGCACCTGGGGAGGTTTAGATCGGATATCAGGAAAAATTTCTTCACCAAAAGGTTTGTCAAGCACTGGCAGAGGCTGCCCAGGAAGGCGACTGTCACCATCCCTGGGAGGGTTTAAAAACCTTGTAGATGTGGCACTTAGGGACAGGGTTCAGTGCTGGGACTCGATGACCTTAAAAGCCTTTTCCAACCTAAAGAATTCCATGATTCTAAGCATGGTCTTTGCCCGGAGCTGCCAAGGAGAGACGCCCCCGTGCTGGCGGTCACAAACGAGCTCTGGTCCTGTCACTCTGCGTTCCATTCTCCTTCATTAAGAGGGCGCGTGCAGGCGCACCCTGAGCCGCAGTGCCAGGTTGGATCTGAGAAGACAGAGCACCACCAGCCTGCTGCCTGCCGCGCTCCGGACATCTGGAAATCAGAGTTTCAATCTTGACTGTTCCCTCGGTCTTTCATTTAATCTCTCGGTGCTGTTCACGATGACAAGATCATTAGAAACCCAGTTCCTGTTGCGGGAGCTTTTCCTCCCGAGCTGTGTGTAACCGCACAGATGATGCCTGCAAGACAAGAGGCTTAATTGTGTTCTGCCAGCATCCAGGGGGATGTCAGCGAGTCAAATTTAAAGCCAGGCTGGATGGGGTGGGAAATGCACCTCCATTACTCACCCAGCCTGAATGAGGTTTTGCTTTTATTATCTCCCGAAATAGCCAGTGCCTGGGAGGTGCTGATTGAAGCCATTTGAAAACATGACAACATCCTCAGGACAATAGGTGTCTAATCTAATGAAGCCAGAATGCATTAGCTAAGAGCTGCGTAAAGCGAAGAAAATGCAATTAAAGCATTCCTGAGGACAGATGTCGCCCTACGTAGGGGACACTGATATGAAGACGTCGGCAGAAGTCTAATGAAAATAAATGATCTGTTTGAAACATTCCTCAAATCAATAATGGAGCCCAAGCTGCCACCGCTCCCCCCAGCCCACAGCAGCCGCCACCTCGCTCCTCTCTCACCTGCGTTTTGTCACATCCCGGCAGAGAATCATAGAATCACCAGCTTGGAAAAGACCCATCGGATCATCGAGTCCAACCATTCCTATCAAACACTAAATCATGTCCCTCAGCACCTCGTCCACCCGGCCCTTAAATCCCTCCAGGGAAGGGGACTCAACCCCCTCCCTGGGCAGCCTCTGACACTGCCCAATCACCCTTTCTGTAAATTTTTTTTCCTAATGTCCAGCCTGAACCTCCCCTGGTGGAGCTTGAGGCCATTCCCTCTCGTCCTGTCCCCTGTCCCTTGGGAGAAGAGCCCAGCTCCCTCCTCTCCACAACCTCCTTTCAGGGAGTTGGAGAGAGCAATGGGGTCTCCCCTCAGCCTCCTCTTCTCCAGGCTAAACACCCCCAGGTCTCTCGGCCGCTCCTCTTGTTCTCCAGCCCCCTCACCAGACTGGGGCTTTTCCCAGACAAATGCCCTTTCCAGAGTTGGGTGCCTGAAGTCTTTCTCACGTTCTGCTGACAAGATGAGGTCTCTTCCATTCTTGCAGAATTTTGTCAGGTTTTGCCTCTCCATAACCACTTAAAATACCTCAGGGTGCTGAATTTTACTCAGCTCTTGTCTTCCTTAAAGACTAACACAGAGGAACACCCAGACCCTCTTGGTGCAGTTGGACATTGATGCGGAGGAGCCAGATTTCAGAGATTTCACCATCAATAACCACGGCTTCTTGCTGCGTCTCATATTTCTGGGTTTCAGACTCTTTCTGACAGATTTCCTTTTATTCCCAGCTCCTCACTGACATGAGCAGTCTGACAAAATCTTGGTCTGAGCCCATTTATCTCACTATCTTCTTTCATCTCTTGATGCTGGTTTAAAAGGCAGCACAGAGCTACTGCAACCCTACATCAGGGTCCGCTCCTCCCTGCACGAACGGCTCCTGTTGCTTCCATGGGTGTTTGGATAAGTAGGAATGGAGGAAATATTTCTTGTCCTTAATTGCTCAAAGTGGATTTTTGTTTTGCTCTCTCTCTCAAGCTCTGCTGTGTTGGATCTGCTGTAAGGATCTGGGATTCTGTTGTACAGCTAACACATATTTAGATAAAAACACCTTCGTCTCTCTCTTTAGACTCTTACCCATGTTAAAAATAGTCATTAAAACCACCCACTCCTGTAAATTGCTGGCAAAATAACTCACGTCAAATCACGATTCTTTGGCAAGAGTTTAAATTGTCAGCGACAAGTGTATTTCTAGAAGAAAGTTTTATTTTGGGAAGTTTGATTCATTATGCCACATCACATTTTGATGCAGCGTGATGTGATACCTGACACATCGCATTTCCCCGCAAGTCAAAGCAGAGATTTATATATCGCTCGGCTTTGTGCTGTGAGCCAGCACGACGGCTTCTGTGAGCCGCCCTGCTCTTATTAGGCAAGACAATACTCTAAGAATAATTTTAACAGACTCCAAGAAGCCCTTATCCTTTTGTGGGTGAATTTTAAGGTCATATCAGAGCTTCCTTACAGAATTTAAGTGGAAAACTATCCCAGCTGGCAGGCACTGTGGACCCTGCCATGCACTTAATCCTGATTTGAGAATCAAGGCTTGTAGAATCATGGAATGGTTTGGGTTGGAAGGGACCTTAAATCCCATCTAGTTCCACTCCCTGCTATGGACAGGGACACCTCCCACCAAATCCAGTTGCTCTAAGCCCCATCCAACCTGGTCTTAAACACCTCCAGGGATGGGGCAGCCACCACTTCCCCGGGAAACCTGTCCCGGTGCCTCACCACTCTCATAGTGGAGGAATTCCTCCTTATGTCCAGTCTAAATCTGCCCCTCTCCAGTTTATCCCCATTCCCCCTCATCCCATCACTCCAAGCCTTTGTGAACAGTCCCTCCCCAGCTTTCTTGTAGCCCCTTCAGGCACTGGAAGGTCTCTATAAGGTCTCAGAACCTTCTCTTCTCCAGGCTGAACAACCCCAACTCTCTCAGCCTGACCTCGGATGGGAGATGCTCCAGCCCTCTGATCATCTTTTCAGCCTCTGGACCCTTTCCAAGAGCTCCATCTTCTTCTCATGCTGAGGATTCCAGAACTGGACACAACACTCCAGGTGAGGTCTCACAAGAGAGGAAAAGAGGGGCAGAATCCCTTCCCTCACCCTGCTGGCCACGCTGCTTTGGATGCAGCCCAGGACATGGTTGGTTTCTGGGCTGTGAGTGCACGTTGAGAGCTCATGTTGAGCTTCTCATCAACCAGCATCCCAAGTCCTTCTCCTCAGGGCTGCTCTCCATCACATCATCCCCCATCCTGTATCAAAACTGGGGATTGCCCTGAGCCAGGTGTAAGACTTTGCACTTGGCCTTGTTGGACCTCACAAGGTTCTCACAGCCCCACTTCTCCAGGTGATGCAATAGTGGAGAGGGAATGACTCTGTTGCTGTCCCTCCCTTGAACCGCTGTAATGAATTCTGCTTCTCCTGCAAAAATTGCATTAGAGCTCCATTTAATTTAACTTTGCCCAGAAACAGCCACCGTGAAAGCAGTTTTGGTCCCTGAGCCTGCTTTTCCCTGGAGACTCTCAGCATTACGGATTTACATACCACTTACCCTGGGAGCTCGTATTTACAGTCGCAGGCTGCTATTTATCCAGCACACCAATTGCCAACCCCACAGAGCACCTAAATCTCACAAAAACATTTTCATTGCTCTATTAATCTCCATGTCTCCTGGTGTTTAATAGAATTCACTTAAAAATATTTAACAGCGTAACCGCCCCCCCGTGACTCCGTGCCGTCCCTATAGCTGCCAGGAGGGATTGCCCTGCTCCCTCCATGCTTGGGACACCAGAACATTGCTCTGCTCTGCTCTCACCCCTGAACCTGCAGCCTCCTTTTTATGATCGAGCATGGGCTGCTGGAGTTTGCAGCCCCAGAGCTGCGGCCAGACAACCCCTGGGTGATAAGACCATCACCACCAGCAGGGATGAGGCAGGGACCAGCTGTCCTCCAAGGTCCATCTGTCCAGCAGACACAGCAGTTGCACCGAGGCTGGGGGCTGGCACATGAATCAGGCTAAAAGATTTTGGTTTCCAGGCTGTATTCCTTGGGATCAGATGGAATTCCGAACATCTCGTGGTCTGCACAGGTAAGATAGCACCTGGGCTGGAGCAGGAGATGGCACCTGGGCTTTGGCACAGCCCAAAATGTGCTGCAGAATGGATTGGGGTGAGATAACTGCCTGCATGGTGCCACCTCCATGCATCGTGGCATCCACAGCGCGGTGGGATAAAGCCACTCGCAGGGAATGAATTAAGCTCAGCTACCTAAACCTTGCAGTGTGGTTTATCCATTGCAGTGTGGTTTATCCATTGCTAATAAACACAAGCAGGACCCGGGCTGCTGTGACCCAGCGTGGGAACACTCCTGTCGCTGCCCTGACTCCTCCTGGCTTCATGCTTTTGCTTTAAAAAGCAGAAGACCCAGTCCAGAGCTGGAGTCCCCCGCAGCGTCCCTGCTGCCCTGCGAGAGGGAGGCTCAGCAGGATGCGTAACACCCCAGCACCTGGCCTCGCACCCCTGCCTCGAGCTGATTTTTTGATACCCTTCCTCTGGTGCTCATTTGATTCTCGAGAACCCATCCAGATTTTTGCTTCTTTCATTAGCAAATGTCCAATCACTGCTCCACTGCTGCTCCACCTCACTGCTACCCCATTGCTACCCCACTGCTACCCTGTTGCTCCATTGCATCTGAGCACTTCATTAAGCGCTGAGGTAACAGAGATGCAGAATTCCCCGGGAAATACTCAGCAAGAACAGGCTTCGTTAAAGGGGAAAGACTTGCAAGACCAACCCGAATCACCCAGTCCTAAGTTCTTACCCAAATGCACAGAGTTTCCCCAAAGCAGCAATTTGTAACAGATGATCTAAGGCTCCGGCGGGGATAAGATAATGCTGCTGTATTTCAGCTCCATTATGGAATTTAAATACTGTGCAAGTTAATGGAGATGTTTATGACTGTACATAAAGCAGCGAGCTGCGCTCTCACTGTGCTGTGTGGAGGGGGAGCCCAGCTCTCCACACGCTGCTTGTGTCCCAGAGGTCAGTGGTGGTGCCCACCTCGCGATGCCCCTGCCCCTCCGCTCACGGCTCACGCTGCTCGTCTGTGCTAAATGTTTGTGGGTAAATATTTCATTGCCCCCGAGCCTGCAGCTCTAATAAATGCATTTGCTCAGCTGTTGCCAGATCCCAGCGCTTCATGGAGTTTCTCTCCTCTAATGAAAGTTTTATTAGGTGCGATACAGACCCATGCATGCAACCTCTGCATCCCTCCCCCTCTTGCAGCTCCGGGTGCCTTGCTGGGCACAGAAGCATCCAGGGCTGCTGCAGTGCTGGGGAGAGGAGGTGCTGGCACTGGCCGCAGCGCCCTGTGCGATCTCCGGATGCCAGATGGTCACTCAGCCTGCTCCACCTCATGGAGCACTGGGGACATCTGCTTCTCCTGAGAGGTGCTGAGGCCGCGCTGCAGCCCACCAGCTCCCTTTAAAAGCACCCAGTGAGCTTTGTGAACAGTTGTGTAACACCTCTGGCACCCCTGATTGCTGAAAGTCTGGTCTGCCAATACACCAGGACTCATTAAAATAGCATTTTAATTGCATACGTCCTCTAAGAGGCAAGGGGGCAGGTGTCTGGCGAGAACAGAAACAGCAGAAACCCTCTAAACATCTTCTCATCCTTCTTCTGTCCCCCTTCGCCACCAAGACACTTGCAAGCAGCCAGGTAAGGCTACACCCCAGCCAGCATCGTATGTATGATTTGCTTCCAAACACCACACAGACAAAGCTAAAAAGGCAACAGCAGGGGGAACACAGCCCTTGTCAGCCCCTGAGCTCCTGCTGCCAGGGCTCTGGATGTGGCAGGTTGTTGGAATACAACAAAAGTTAGCTGGAAAAGGGTCACCTCAAGCCCCCCGAGGTGTGGTTGTGCAGCAGAGCCTGTGCCAAGGTGGTGGCTTGGGGACCGATCCGGACCCGCTGCCTCAATGTTGTTCCTCTGCTTTTGTTTGTGCCCCTTCAGCTGTGGCTGCTGCCCAGGAAGGCAGCGGCTGTGCAGAGCGATAACAGCTTCGCTTTGTCTGATGCTGAAGGTACTTGTCAGCCTCGGCAAGATAAAAAGGCCGGAGACATTTATAATTGTGTAATTAAATGGCTCCTGTGCCTTCCAGGCATCTCTTGCTGCTGGGCACAAGTGCAAAGGCAGCTTTGGTCACCCCCAGGAGGCTGCACAACTGCCTCTGGCTGGAAATGGTCTCAAGTTGTGCCAGGAGAGGTTTTGATTAGATATTAGGAAGTATTTCTTTACCAAAAACAGCGGTGAGGCACTGGGAGAGGCTGCCCAGGGCAGTGGTGGAGTCTCCATCCTTGGAGGGGTTCAAAAAACCATGTAGACGTGGCACCTAGGGACATGGTTCAGCAGGCACGGTTGGACTGGGTGAGCTCAGAGGTCTTTTCCAACCTTAATGATTTCATGATTCTATGAGTCAATGACCATCCCTCCGTGCCACCAGGCAGACCCTGTGTTAGCCAGGGCAGATACCACCAGCAGCTGCGAGCGGACCTGGCCTCTGCGCTGAAGTCCTGGCAGGGAGGTGGGTGCTGGGGAGGGTGAGGAGGATCTGTGGGGCTCTGGCTCTGCCCCAGAGCATGCAGAGAGTTTTTCTTCACATCCCAAGCCAGTGGGAGATTAATACAAGGAGGAAAGATGCATCCGTCCCGGTGACACTTGATCTGACAGATCACTGATTATAATGACAGATGGCACTGGCTCTTCCTGATAATTAGCAGTCGTTCACATTTAAACAGTTACTCTGCCTCCAGAGCCAAGTTCTCTTTAATATTCCCTGGGCATCGCTCTCCTGCCCATCTCCTGCCCTTGCTCATCCAAGAAGCAGAGCAGGGAGGACGAGGGACACGAGCCAGCGAGACCAGGCTTCTCTGACCCCACCGTCACAGGAGCAGTGGCTCAACCATCACAACAGAGCCGGGGCCACGCAGCCTCCCTGCAGCAAATGTCCAAAAGAGGAATGAGGAGGGTAATGGATTTCGTGTCCGAGGCTGCTAAGTGGGAATGAGGGGCAAGAGGAGGACACCAGGCTCTTCCTTCGCTCTCCCAGAGTTGGGAAGCTGCCGGTGGGGCTGGCTGGATGCTGCCACCAGCTGCTCTCACCACGCGATAAATGTTCTATTTTAAAAAAAAAACCCTCATATGAGGCAGCACCTGCCAAGTGCTGAGCCCTTCCCTGACGGATCACTGCTGCATCTCGTGTTTTACAGCCACAGCAGCTTATTGATCCCTCCTTTGTCACCAGGGAGCAATGCCCTCTGTTAGAGCATCGTTCCCTCAGCTCTGAGGTGAGCAGAGGTGCAGGACTGGCAGCCCTCAGCGCTCTGGGGCACTGGAGGCAGCTGGAGACACTGTTAGAAGCTGGTGAGTCCATTGCTGGACATAGAATCATAGAATAGTTTGGGTTGGAAGGGACCTTAAAGCCCATCCAGTCCCACCCCTGCCATGGGCAGGGGCACCTCCCACTGGATCAGGGGCTCCAAGCCCCATCCAACCTGGCCTTGAACCCCTCCAGGGATGGAGCAGCCACAACTTCCCTGGGAAACCTGTCCCAGTGTCTCACCACTCTCATAGCGAAGAAATTCCTCCTTAAGTCTAGTCTAACTCTGCCCCTCTCCAGTTCATACAAATTACCCCTCATCCTATCACTCCAAGCCTTCATAAACAGTCCCTCCCCAGCTTTCTTGTAGTCTCTTCAGGTACTGGAAGGTCACTATAAGGTCTCCTCAGAGCCTTCTCTTCTCCAGGCTGAACAACCCCAACTCTCCAGCCATCGGATCATCACCCAGCACCCCAAGTCCTTCCCTGCAGGGCTGCTCTCAGTCACATCATCCCCCATCCTGTACTGAACATATAAAACACATGCACATTTGCAGACCAGGCTGTAGAAGAATCAGATGGAGAGAGGCTTTCTCCGGTCTGTTGTGCAGAAAATGCTCACAGTCTGCTCAGCTCCATCAGCTGAGCTCGGAGGGAGAAGGACCAGTAGCTTGACTGCCTGCCCGTGCAACCCATCACCACAACTGAGCAGCCGTAAAACTGAGTTAGAAAGGCAAAGCTTCCAGGTCAGGCAGGGCAGGGAGACACTGACACGGCTCCGTGACACAGCTTGACCCAGTAAGTCAGAAAATCTGCCTCCAGCAGTGACCTGCTCAAGTGTGGCACTGCGGTGAGACAGCCAGGGAACTTTGCTCTCCGGGCAGCAGAGGGGACAAAGGCCATTCTGTGCCATTAATTGATGGCAACTAATTATACAGGTGTGTAACAACTCATTTCTGCGCAACGACTTTCCTTATTTTTATGTTTTCCAGTTTCCCCACAAGGCATCAAGTGAAATGAGCTCAAATCTGCCAGGGCAGGGAGGAGAAGGGCTCTTGAGTCTGAAAGCTGGGACCAAGGCTCAGAGCTGGGAGGGTACCTAGAGCTGCTGCCTCCCACATGGGCTGTGGCCAGAGCCCATCCTGCTGTGATTGCCTTTCACACTGACCTTTCCCAACATGCAGGGAGGCAGTAGATTTCTCTGCTGTCTCTGTGAGTCACTGCATGCAGCCCAGAGCAGAGTGGTTGCAGTATGACATGCTCTCAGTTATTAATGACTCAATTTAGGTGGCACCGCAGCCTTTGCTGGGCTTGTTCCTGCAGGAACCAAGCACACGGAACCTTTGCCATCACTCCTGCCTGCCCACCGTCCCCAAAGAAGGGCAGTGCTGGAGACCTTCCCCACCCCAGCATCACCCACATCCTCCACCGCACCCGCCGTGGTCTGTGGTGTCACTTCACGACATGCTGGTGTTGGACTGGATGAGCGTAGAGGTCATCTCCAACTTTAATGATTCCATGGGGGTAACCAGTCCCACCCCAGCAGCATCCCCTGTTCTCCATCACCTCCCAGAGGGGATATATTCCACAATCCCAACCAAGCCCATACCAGGGAGGTCACAGACGAGAGGTAAAACCATCACCCACGGAGCACAAGAGGCACAAGCATATACATCGCCAGGCGAAAAATACATCTGCTTGGCTGTGACTTGCAATCCGCTCTTCATAGCCCCGCTTCAGAGCTCTAATTATTTCTTTATAGTGCCAATACAGCCCTGGCCAGGCTCCTAGTGAAGACTGGCTGAATTAATTGATCGACAGAAGGCAAATAGACTTCACCCATTTTAAGCACCCATTCAGTTCCTTTTCCCCAGCAGCTGTCACTGCTGTCAGCACACTGAGCTGAGGCTTTTGTGCGTGTTCCTTGGCATTAAAGCAGCCTGAGCAAAAGAGGAGAATTGCAAACCGGTGAGAGAGTCGCCTTGAATTCTTTCTAAACATCACTGTTTGTGCAGCGCTTGCATTTCACATGCTGGCCGTCCACTGCTTCCATCGGCTCAATTAAACAATTAATTACATGCCTTGAGCAGGGGAACTCGGCGGTGCTTTCCCTCTGCTCAGCAGCATCCCTGCACTTACCCAGCAATGCAGAGACTGGACTGACAATCGCACTCGTATTGACAGCTCCACGCGGCCAGAGCTGCCAAGGTTAGCTGCTCCTCGGCTGGACAGAAGATTCTTGCCTGTCCAAACAGCTCCTGGCCTGACAAGCCAACCGATGGACCTTGCTGTCCACAAACCACACACCACATCAGCTAAATAATAGGGTTTTTTCCCCCTTAACGAAGCATCAGTAACAAGAAACCACCATCCTGGGTTCCACAGTTGCTGCAGAAGGAGCAAAGGCTCTCAGCGCACATGCTCTTTAATAAAACAATGCATCATTTCCCACCTCGCTGCCACTAGAACTATTCCTTACCTGACACCGAGTACCCTTGCTGAAGTGGTTCTTCTCCCCAGAACACCTGAAATGAGCCGCACAGGCAAGCCAAGGCAGAACGAGGGGTTGGGTTTACTTAGGTGTTTCGCTATCTCCTCATTGCAATCTTCAGAGTTCAATAAATACAAAATTAACAAAAATGTCAATAGATCTTTATTACCATTTATTATTATTATTATTATTATTAAATATTCCAAACCAACTGTGATTCCCTGGAAATGTCTGACTATAGTTCAAACATGAAATGCACACAGTGTCCTTTATGAGATTATATCACATTTGTTTGAAGTTTATAAAAATATATATCGACTTCTCAAGTATGTATTTACAGTATATAACACGTGGTTAATGAATATCAAAAAGCATCTGGAGATGGAACAACTTGATTCCAGGTTTGGTTTCGCGCTGGGGGTGTTGCTGGGTGCTGGCGATGGTGACACCACGTGTCCTGCCCACAACGAGCAGCCCCACATAGGATTGTGGCCAGAGCTCCTCCAAGTCTGGCTCCAGGACATCATTCTAACCCTAAAGCTGCCTCCTTGTGCCATTCCAGGGGAGAAGAGACACATCCCTAAGCCCCGTGAGGTCTGATCCCACAAGGTTTCCTGCTGCTGGTGCGGGGCAGCACGATGCCACAGGGAAGGACACCAGGTCCATGTCACTGCTCCCCTCCAAAGCACTCAGCCTTTGGCTACCGAAAGCCACTGCGTTGCCCTTCCAGAGGACACACGATGGAAACAGTGTCCTGCTTTACAGTCACGAGGTGATGGGACACACTGAGGGATCAGGGTTGCTTCTCTGGCCATCAGTCCTGTTCATGCAGGAGCTCAGACACGCTCGCTTGACCTGCTCCTCTAGTTCACAACTGGCTTCCACCCTGCCTCAACACCTAACCTCTAATCCTCTTTGTATTTACCAGCTCCAGCCAAGCTTCCAGAGAAGAGCAACGAAGCTGGGGAAGGGGCTGGAGAACAGGCCTTATGAGGAACGGCTGAGAGAGCTGGGGGTGTTTAGCCTGGAGAAGAGGAGGCTGAGGGGAGACCTCATTGCTCTCTGCAACTCCCTGAAAGGAGGTTGTGGAGAGGAGGGAGCTGGGCTCTTCTCCCAAGGGACAGGGGACAGGACGAGAGGGAATGGCCTCAAGCTCCACCAGGGGAGGTTTAGACTGAACATTAGGAAAAATTTTTCACGGAAAGGGTGATTGGGCAGTGGCAGAGGCTGCCCAGGGAGGGGGTTGAGGCACCTTCCCTGGAGGGATTTAAGGGACGGGTGGACGAGGTGCTGAGGGACATGGGTTAGTGATTGATGGGAATGGCTGGACTCGATGATCCGATGGGTCTTTTCCAACCTGGTGATTCTCTGATTCTATGATCACAAAACACTTGCCCTTAGTGCTTCCCCAAGCCAACAAACGCTCACACTGCTGCAGAGAAGCTGGGTGAGTCCAACCAGCTTTGAGTCCTTACCTGCATCACTGCAGCCAGGGCTCCCAACATCCAAGGAAGGAGGAAGGAGCCCCACACCCCCTCTGAGGCTGGACAGGCAACAAGACTGAAACCTTTTTGAGGCATTTCTCCTGCTCGAGCAGCTTCAAAACAGTGTTGCTAATTAAATTAATTATAAGGCATCGAATGCTTCCCCAGAGAGAGGTGCTGAGAGGATGCAAGGTAATTTTAAAATTATAACAACAATCTATAGGTTAATCTGCTCATTTTATTATCTTCAGTGTTGATGAGGAGCTTAATTATATGTATTTATCGTTCCAAAAAGCTAAGCTAGAATGTGTACTTCCATTATGTGCTTTTTCTTTTCTTTCTTGAAGGAGAAGCCAGGAAAGCAAACGCCTCCTGTTTCTGCCGAGTCCCATCCATAAAGCCACATCATCCAACAGCAAAGCTTTCTGAAACCCCACATCCAAGTCCCTCACCGGACTGAGGCAGAAAAGTAATTAAACGCTGAATTTCTTCTGGGAACAGCTAGAGAGACAAAGAAATTACACCTTCAATTGTGATTGCGCTAGAGAATGCAGTGTGGGAGCCTAATTCAGTGGGGGAAACGCTAAAGAAATGATTGAAAGATGGGCTCATCTTCACTTGGAGTGCTCGTGGAGCTGTTCTGTGACTCTATGATTCTTTCTCCAGACAGACAATGTTCAGAGGGACTACAGAGCAGATCCCAGCAGCTCTCAGAGCCCGACAATCCTCACACCCTGAGCTTTGAAAACAGGGTTCAAGAGGAACATATTGCTGTGTGCTCACAGCCAGGTGTCTCCCAGACTCTGAAATGCTTTGTTACCTTGTCACCAAGCCCTGGATGTCACCAAGGCCTGGATGTCACCCAGCCCTGGAGCTCCTTCAAAGCAGATACAGCAGCCCCTCCAGCAACGACCTCCCAGCACCGCTCCCTGCATCCCAGCGCTGGAGGCTGCTGGAAACCCCAGCAGACAGGGGTAGAGGATGTGGAATCAAGTTGGTTCAACTCCCTGCCTAGAGAACTATAATATACTTCTCTATAGATAAAATGTAAACATAAAGAGCATACAAATTGCACTTGATCCTTGGGATCTGGCGTTCCTATCAAATGAAGGTTTCAGTTCACCATTATTACTCTTCTGAGTGTGAAACAGCAGGACGGTGAGTGACCAACCAGATAGGACATGAGCCAAACTTAAAGACAGATTATTTCCATCAAAAAAAAACCCCTAATCAAGCGACATCGAGGAATCTTGATTAGACTGCAGAGATGGCAGAAAGGAGAGAGATCCTTTAACCCAATTCCCTGGAGCGTCCCTTCTCTCTGTATTCATTACCAGGAGCTCAAAACCAGTGCAGGGGAAGGTGCCTTCTCCCTGCCAGCCTGCATCCCCAGGGCTGAGGGATGGCTGGGAGCACGTGGTGCTCACCGTGGCTGCTGGGGAACGCTGGCACCAGGCAGAAAAATGATAAATCAACATCAGCTGAGACCTTCTTGAGACCACTGGATGGTGAAGTGCAGGCAGAGAGTCTGGTCACTGACACAATCAAGCTAAAACAGGTGAAAAATGAGAATGCCTTGAGCAATCCTGGACCCAGCCTTGGCCACGCAGCCAAGCCAGAAGAGCCCAAGGGGCAGTTAAAAGGAAATCACTGTGACTGAGGCTTTATTAGGCAGAAGCTTGATCCCTACGGTGATGATTTTTGTGAACACCAGCAGGTGCCAGACAGCCCCCAGCACCTACTCTGCTCAGGCAGGAGAGATGATGCTCATGGCTGGGGCGCTGGAATTACATGATCTTTAAGGTCCCTTCTAACCCAAATCATTTCATGATGTTATGCCAGGCAGGGCAGGTGCTGTGCCAGCCCCATGAGAGGCTGCCTCAGTGCCCTTTGCTCAGTCACCATTTAAAGTCTCATCCCCTCCGAGCAGGCTGACAGGAGGATCTGCCTCGAAGAGATTTCCAGCCGCACTGTGAACATCTCCCACAGCATTCATTCCCTTTGTAAATCTTTGCCTTTCATCATTAATAATTCATTTGCAATACTTACAGATATAATAAAAGGCCTACAAAACTCTGTACAAGGCTGCAAAGACCCATTTAATTAACTAACTTCAAGGAAACTTGTATTATTAAGCAGATGCTATTTATGTCTTCCGCCAGGGACCAAGCCTGCATCAGTGGGAGATGCCAGCGCAGAGGCAGGCAGAGCCACGCTACCGTCTGCAACAAAATAAAGTGCTGATGTGCCCCAGTTTGCACAGCCATGACCACTTTCTGTCTGACTCCAAACCAATATTCAGGTTTTCACAGCATTTCTGGCTGAATTGGGAGGTCCCATTCTGCCTCTGCAGGTTGAATAAGTGTTGCTCCTAACACCTTTTTCTCCATAAAAGCTTCCAGAGCAAGAGAGGATGTCACCGAGCAGGATGCTCCAGCTGAGCCAACTGCAGGGAACACCAGGCAGCTGTGGGCACACAGCGATGCTCTGCCTGCTCAGGACAGCACTCAGAGCTCATCACAGCTGCCCACAAAGCCAGGGAAAGCAAAATACAGGACACTCTACCTGCAAAACTGCAGGAAGCAGGGAAGAGAGGCTAAAGTAGCAACAGATGCTCTTGCATCCATTCTGCCCAGCGTGCTGCCTGCTGCTGCTCTGGTGTCTGTGTTCCTGCCCCACTTCTGCACTCCAGAAATAAAACAAGGGACCAGGACCTGCAAAAATAAGGGTGCAGCAACCTGCAGTGAAGGCTGAGAGCAGCAGCAGGGCAGCCCAAGGGCTCCACTGCTTCCCTCTCTTGGCTCTGGCTCTCATCATCAAAGCTTTTCAATTCTTCCCCTGAAATCATCTTGTCAAGAGAGCCCTAGAAACATCCAGCACCACTCGCTCTGCACTTTAGTGGAGAATATTTGTTTCTCTTCACCACCTGCGTTGTCAAGACTCAGTGAAGTAACTCTTGGAACGGAAGGGACTCGGCTGGGAAAGTGTTTCCTTCCAGCACAGCAGATGGGGAAAGTCACCTTCCAGAAGTTGGGCGCTGGGTGGGAGCTGTGCTCCGGGCTCTAAAAATAAAAGCAATAAAAGCACCTTGTGGGGTTGCTAGAACATGTCAGCTTGTATAAATACCCATGGATTTCACCAGTAGGATGCTAGATACGCAAATGCCGTCGGCTCTGGATTAAGACAGTGCACAAATGTCCATCCACCCTGTTCACCTCACGACCATATGAAATGGCATCATTACATTTTGACTCATCTTACAAAACAGTGCTAGGGACAGCCGCACTGCACATGTCCCAGGAATCTCCGGCTTCCCTGGCACAGGCCCTGCTCTCTTGCCCCATGGAATGACTTGGTTGGCAGCCTGGTGATTCCTACGTCCCACCTGAAACCACCAGGTCTCAGAGATTTGGTCCGGTTTGGGGCTGGCTGCCTGCCTGCCTGCTCCCCGGGGAGCGCCGGGTCAGTGCTCTGCACCTCTGCGGGGGTCGCTTCACACCTGCACGCCTCGGCCGTGCATTTGGATCACCTGAGCTCGCAGAGTCTGGATCCCGCTCAAGATGGTCTTCTGGTGCTCCGCCAGCGTGATCCCCAGGCTGAGGACATCTCTGCAAAACGAACCCCGTGGTAAAACCAATTGTAAAATGCCCCAACACCAACAGGAACAGGCTGCCCAGGGAGGGGGTTGAGTCACCTTCCCTGGAGGGGTTTAAGGGACGGGTGGACGAGGTGCTGAGGGACATGGTTTAGTGTTTGATGGGAATGGTTGGACTCGATGATCCAGTGGGTCTCTTCCAGCCTGGTTATTCTATGATTCTATGATTCTATGATTCTATGATTCAACTGCTCCCTGGTCAGCCTCCTGCAGACCCACCGGTGTGGGAAATCCCATCTTGTTGTCCCAGGCACAGACCCCAAGAGGGAAGGCAGGGGGAATGCCTGCAGCACACCAGGCGTGAAACGGCTCCTGCTGTGCTGCCTGCATAACAGATTATCAATAAACCACATGAGATTTTACTCTGCTTTCTGGAAAAGGGACAGAAACTACAGGTTTAAATCGCAGCTTCAACAAACAGCAATGAGATGCACAACACACGCAGCCCAACGCACGCCAGTCTGCTCTACAGACACATTTTGGAAGATCTGACCTCTGGGGAAGGGTCTGAACCCCTCTGGGGTTATGGAGAGCAGCTGAGGGACCTTGGGTTGTTTAGTGTGAAGAAGAGGAGGCTGAGGGGAGAGCTCATCACTCTCTGCAGCTCCCAGAAAGGACGTTGGAGCAAGGTGGGTGCTGGTCTCTTCTCCCAAGTAACAAGAGACAGGATGAGAAGAAATGGTCTCGAGTTGAGCCAGGTTTAGAGGGGATAGTAGGAAAAATTTCTTTACCAAAAGAGTGGTGAAGCAGCAGAAGGAGCTGCCCAGGGAAGTGGTGGAGTCCCCTTCCTTGGAGGGGTTCAAAAAGCGTGTAGATGTGGCATTTGGGGACATGGTTTAGTGGCACAGTGAGGGTTGGGCTGATAGCTGGACCTTAATGATTCTACCATGCTTGACTATAACTGCAAAGCAGAGGATGCTCATGCTGCACCCAGCCACACCAGGTAAAAGCCACAAAACCAGTTCACTTACTGGGCTGTCATCCTGGCCACGGACTCCAAGTAGCAGTAACCCGCAGCAGTGAAGTTGTCTTTGTACCTGCCCATTTCTATCGCTTCCAGCCACTCGCCCACGGAGCTGAAAGACGGGAAGGCTGAGAAGGTGCGCTCGGTGAGGGGGATGGATGTGCTGTGGGACCTGCCAACAAAACAGGGCGGTGAGGAGGGAGCAGAACACGGTGGGAACCAGTGGGCAAAGCGGAACAAGATGCAGCAAAGCAAGAGGGTCGTCACCTGGTACACGTGGAGCTGGGGCACTGCGGGGGCTCCGGGCTCTGCACCATCTTGCTCAGGATGTTGTGGATGTGCGAGAACTTGGGTCTCCGGCTGCGGTCCTTCTGCCAGCAGTCAAGCATGAGCTGGTGAAGGGGTGGTTGGCAGTTCACCGGGGCAGGAAGACGGAATCCATCCTCCACGGCCTTCATCACCTGCAGAAGGTGAGGGATGGGGTCAGGCGCTGCGATGCAGGGACAAACCTCCCTCCTCGCAACCCGCCTGGGGAGCAGCAGCAGCTCCTCCACGCACCACAGAGCCACCAGCAGCAACATCAACATCACCCTCACAGATGCCGGTGACTCACATCCTGGTTGGACATGTCCCAGTAGGGTCTCTCCCCGTAGGACATGACTTCCCACATGACGATGCCAAAGCTCCACACATCGCTGGCTGGGCTGAAGTGGTGATACTGGATGGCTTCGGGGGCCGACCACAGCACCAGGCTCTTCCCACGCTGCAAGGGTGGAAAAAGGAGCAAAGATGAGCTTGCACACAGCTCCTGGGTGGCCGTTCATCGTGTCCCGCCTGGCACCGTGGGGCAGACACTGAGTAAGCCCCCACACCGTGTGCAGGTTTAATACCAAGAGAAAACTTCTGCCTCAATTTGTTTTAAAATGGCCATGCAACCGTATGCTCCACGGGAGAGCGAGTCCTGAAATATTAATGGGAGAGGAGAATGTCTCTGGGAAGAGCTGATGGCATTTTAGATGTTAATATTTAATGAAAACCGTTTCAGAGCTGCACAAACACACAGTCCCTCCACCCTGCCTTGCTCTCCTGTAATTAGCAATCCCCATCTCGGTGCCTGCAGAGCCCTCTGGATGCAATTGGGGAAGCAGGTGACAGACACTGCAGCTAATTGTAATTAGCAGTGGGGAGACCTTAACCCCAAAGCCACAGCCCTGCTGCACCACCGTGGGAGAAGCCAAAGCTCCCGCTGGGATCTCCATCCCCTTCACTCAGCGGGCTGCTCGGTACCCAGCGCCAGGGCAGCTCCACTCGAGAGCTTTGTGCCACGACAGCACTGCAGGCAGCACTCGCCACGTCCAGCCAGAGGGGTCACACTGTGCCAGGGGCTCTCTGGGACAGTGCTGCTCTCCCTGCATCCCAATATAGAATCATAGAATAGTTTGGGTAGGAAGGGATCTTAAACATCATCTAGTTCCACCCCCAGCCATGGGCAGGGACACATCCCAATTGGATCAGGGGCTCCAAGCCCCATCCAACCTGGCCTTGAACCCCTCCAGGGATGGGGCAGCCACAGCTTCCATGGGAAACCTGCTCCCATGCCTCATCACTCTCAGAGTGAAGAAATTCCTCATGTCTAGTCTAAATCTGCCCCTCTCCAGTTTATACCCTTTTTCCCTTGTCCCATCACTCCAAGACTTTGTAAACAGTCCCTCCCCAGCTTTCTTCTAGCCCCTTCAGGTTCTGGAAGGTCACTATAAGGTCTTCTTGGAGCCTTCTCTTCTCCAGGCTGAACAATCCCAAGTCTCTCAGCCTGTCCTTGCACGGGAGGTGCTCCAGCCCTCAGATCATCCTTGTAGCCTCCTCTGGAGCCATTCCAACAGCTCCATCTCCTTCTTATGCTCCCTGATAACAGCTGGAAAGGTTTTCCAAGATTCTTTCTGCCACCAGCCCTCTGAGAGCTGGTAAATGACTGCAGCTCCTGGCAGAGCACGGGCTGAACATAGCAAAGAGCCTTTTCCC
This sequence comes from Phaenicophaeus curvirostris, assembly GCF_032191515.1. Lineage (NCBI taxonomy): Eukaryota > Metazoa > Chordata > Aves > Cuculiformes > Cuculidae > Phaenicophaeus > Phaenicophaeus curvirostris. The sequence continues at coordinate 2,854,254 of NC_091414.1, forward strand.
GCTGGGATGCCCACATCCTGCACCGGGATACGGGCATCGGGTCCCTGCAGGCGGCGCACACCAGCTCCTGCTCCCTTGGTGCTGCCCACTGCTCCCTGTAAACAATAAGAGCCCTTTCAATTGAGGAATCAATGCTCTTTAAAATATTAATGCCCCGTTACCGTGATGTGCTAACAGACCTGGCTGGCACAGGGCAGCTGTGGGTACCAAACAGAATACATCTGCGGTTAAAAATGCACTGATGCAACCTCAAGCGTGAAAGAAGCAGGGAGGGAGAGCAGGTCAGGCAAGGGGCTGCAGCCCTCGGGGACCCATGGGTGCACGGACACCCCCAGATCCACATCCAAGGGCTCCCGAGGAGCTTCTCCAAGTTCACTCCAGCACTCGGGAGACGCGCTGGCTAGCAGAGCTGACAAGGCACAAGTGTGAACCAGGCAGGACTTAAATTCTTAATTGAAAACCTTGAATTTCATTACAAGTGATAAAACAGACATGAGGAGCCCTGAGGCTGCCAGAGCTGCCTCCAGCCGCCTCTCTGCTGGTTCGTGCAGACCTGCGGGAGGGTTGTGGCCAGAGCAAGAGCGGCTGCTGTGGCTGCTCTGCAGCTCCCTGGTCGAATGCATCTGATTTCTAGCTCAAAAAGAAACTTTTAAGATGCAGAGACCACGCACGAGGAAGGAAATGAGAGCCTAGGAAAAAAATATCGATTCTGGAGCAGGATTGCTATAGGTCTTTTATTAACTACGCTTGTAGAAGCTGGCTGACTTGGCATTATTGCACATTCAGAGCAAGCTGCAAACCTCTCCAGCAATGCCAGACCCCAGTCTAACTGCTCCTGGCCACGGCTGTGGGTGCAGCCAGGGAGATTCAACCTCTGCAGAGGTCCTGGAGCCGTTCAGCTATTTTTTTTGCCTCCAGAGCATGTTGATATGAATTTGGAAATGCAGCTTACCATGGTAGAGAAGATGGTCTCCATCTTATCGTCTTGTGGCCGGTTGAAACCAGTTATTTTACAAGCCAGGCTGCTGTTCACAAGGACTTTATGGGCAGCAAGGCTTTTATGGATGTAACCCATCTCTGCCAGGTACTTCATGCCAGAGGCAATCCCCTGCAACATGCAGATGAGCTGGGTGGCCGTGAACTGTCCCTCATGCTTCTGTAAAAAAGAGAGCAGGACATTAGAAAAAATTTCTTCACTGGAAGAGTGGTGAAGCATTGGAATGGGCTTCCCAGGGCACCGGTGGAGTCCCCATCCCTGGAAGGGTTCATAAAATGTGTAGACAAGGCACTTTGGGACATGATTTAGTAGGCACGATGGGGTTAGGCTGGTGATTGGATACGATGAGCTTAGTGATCTTTTCCAACCTTTTAATCATAGAATCATTAGGTTGGAAAAGACTTTTGAGATCATCAATTCCAACTATACATGCCTTTTATTAAATCATTCTATGATTTAATCTTTTTTATGATTAATTATTCTATCACAAGCTGAAAGTGAGGGATGCCTGGTTGGAGGGGCCTCACCAGGAGCTATCACAGCACTCACCCTGAGGAAAGAGTCCAGCACGCCGTTCCCCATGTACTCAGTCACTATCATCATGGTACTCCCTGCAGGGACAGACAAGAAGCATGAGTCTTGCCCAATGCTTGGGTGGCTCTAATGCTGCAGGTGGGAGAAATCTGAGAGCTAATCTCCATCCTGGCCAGCCTGAACTGGCTGTGAGGGGAGACAAGGACTTCACCTCAATGGGCTCGAGCTTTCCTGTGGTGCCCACTGGATCCCAATATCCAATGCTCCTTTTATCAGGGCGTTGAACCACGCCACAAAGGAAGGTGGCACTACTCGGTGAGAGCAAAAGCCACCAGCTCAGCCCAAGACTGAGGACAGAAACACTTCCTTGGCTAATAACCAGCCTAGTTGAAATCAGCACACGTGCTCACGTTACTTTGGATTCGCATGAATATCCATTTAACTACAGCATCCACAGACTAGTTCAGTGCGCACGCTCCCATGAGAGCCGAGAGCAGTCGGAGTCATCTGTTTTACTGACAGAACCTCACTTCAATTTGCTTTTATTAAGAGTGCGCGGTTGCGCTGCTAAGCCAGTCTGACTCCCTGGATTTATTAATCTAGCTGTAAGCATTTTATTAATCATCAGAATGCTAATACATAAGGAAACACCTGATTTCCAGAGAGAAATTGCAGCAGGACTTCTCTTACCGCGGGTGATGACCCCTTCCAGGCGGATGACGTTGGAGTGGTCAAACTGGCCCATGGTGCAGGCTTCAGCTAGGAAGGAATGTTGCTGCTTTTCCGAGCACCCTGCCCGCAGGGTCTGGATGGCCACCGGCAGCTCTCGCTTGCTGGGCAGCTTCAGGCAGCCCCGGCAGATTTCCCCAAATTCCCCTGCGCCGCAGAGAGAGGAGTCAAACTGCATCCCTGGCAGGATGTCACTCAGCTCCACGCCTTCCCAGAGAAAGCCCTGAAACCACATTCACCTCGCTCCTCCACGCACTGTCACAGGTCATAGAATCACAGAATCACCAGGTTGGAAAAGACCTCTTAGATGGAGTCAAACCATTAAACCATGCCCTTGAGCACCTTGTCTACCTGTCTTTTAAACACCTCCAGGGATGGTGACTCCACCACCTCCCTGGGAGCCTCTGCAAGGGCCCAATGACCCTTTCTGTGAAAATTTTTTTCCTGATGTCCAGTCTGAACCTCCCCTGGTGGAGCTTGAGGCCATTCCCTCTTGTCCTGTCCCCTGTCACTGGGGAGAAGAGCCCAGCTCCCTCCTCTCCACAACCTCCTTTCAGGGAGTTGGAGAGAGCAATGAGGTCTCCCTTCAGCCTCCTCTCCTCCAGGTTAAACAACCCAGGTCCCTCAGCCGCTTCTTGTGAGACTTGTTCTCCAGCCCCTTCACCAGCTCCGTTGCTCTTCTCTTGACTCGCTCCAGAAGATCTCACTGCTCTTGCCTGACCATGAAAGAATGAGATAGACACCTCTTGCCTTCATGGCTTCCTCACAGCTTTCGGTTTTAAGGGTAATGTTTTATTGAGGCGTTGCAACATCTATAAAGACAGGGTTTATATTTATATACCCATACACATAAGTTGGGGAAGGGTCTGGAGCACAGGGGTTATGAGGAGTGGCTGAGGGACCTGGGGCTGTTTATCCTGAAGAAAAGGAGGCTGAGGGGAGACCTGATAACTCTCTGCAGCTCCCAGATAGGAGGCTGTGGTGAGGTGGGTGTTGGTTTCTTCTCCCAAGTAACAAGTGATAGGATAAGAGGAAATGGCCTCAAGTTGCACCAAGGGAGGTTTAGATTAGATATTAGGAAAAAATTCTTTAATGAATGAGTGGTGACGCCCTGGCAGAGGCTGCCCAGGGCAGTGGGAGAGTCATCTTCCCTAGAGGGGTTAAAAAAACATGTGGCTGTGGCACTTGAGGACATGGTTTAGTCAGCACGGTGGGGTTGGGCTGACAGATGGACTGGATGAGCTTAGAGGTCTCTTCCAACCTTAATGATTCTATGACTCTCTCTGTATATATGCCACAAAGCAAAGGGCAGCAGTCCTCTTCTGGAAGTCAGCTTCCCATTAGGGGATATTTGCTTTCCTCTGGGACCATAAAGAGCCTTTCTGCATCACAAGCAATGTGTCTTGCTGTATAGACGAGCAAGACTTCCCCATCATTAATCACAAAAGGTTGCCAATCCATAAACTCAGAAAGATGCAGAGCCCTGTGTGGCTGCAGAGCCTGTTTTACCACCTTCCTCCACCTTCACTGAACGCACAACCCCCATCACACAAGTTTAGCATCAGCATGTGATCCTAAAAACGTGTGATAATGCAATTGCTTCTTCTTCTTCCTACACCTCTAAGCCGTTCTCCCCACGCTCGGCTCAAGTGCATGTTGTGCTTTTTTCCCAGCAGGAGATGATTAACCCCCAGCCACCGATTTGCCAATATTGGTTTTACAGCAAAAAAAAATGCATCGCTATGAAAAGCTGTATTGATCAGAAAGCCAGGTACTTGTTAGGTCAGCAGAGAAACGCAATCTCAAATTCCTTATATTTAAATGTCTTCTCGAGTAATTTCTTTCTCGATCTTTCAAGCACCAGTTTGCTTCTGAAAGGTATTTGAGATTAGTCTTGGCTGTTCCACCCAACAGCTACAAAGATAACCTCCTCTTCTCAGTGTCCTCTTCCCTTCAGCACTGTCCTTTTCCCCTCGTCCCTTCCTCCGCCTCTTCTTTTCCCGCAGCTGAATTTATCTTTAGGAAAAGAAGCGACAAAGAATAATCGCGTTTCCCGTGTTCTGGAACACGTTAGTGATTAAGGCTCTAGGGCCCAGTGAGGGGATTTTAATTCGCTTTTAAGTTTTAGGCAGTGAAGTTGCTGGAAATCAATAAATCATTAGGTTCACGTATTTATAAATAGTTTTCATGCCGCTGTCAAAACCTGCCCAGATGCAGATAATTGCTGATGCTTTCTGGTCTGCGCATCACTCAGGCGGCTGTACACAGCGCCTCAGGAAAAGAGATGGGAATGCGAAATCAAGCTCCCGAATAAAATCCTCCCCAGCCCCACTCCCGTCTCCCCAGTGCCAGCAGGGACCCCCCGAGACAAGAGCAAATGTCCACGGCACTGACGGTGCCAAATCATAGAATCACCAGGTTGGAAGAGACCCACCGGATCATCGAGTCCAACCATAAGAAGGACAAGGAGCAGCAGAGCAGGAGCTGGACCAGCGAGGAGGAGGAACTTGCCTGTCCCGATGATCCTCTCAATCTTAATACTAGAGTTATCCAGCTCTTTGGCAAAGAGGTGCACAGCCTGCATGGGGTCTTCGCAAGTGTCAGGGTCGATGTACGTCCTCCTGGTTGGAATTTTAACTGCAGGAAAAGAAGAAAGGGAATGTATGAGTGTGCACAGGTTGCCCAGAGCAGGGGTGGCTGCCCCATCCCTGGAGGGGTTCAAGGCCAGGTTGGACGGGGCTTGGAGCCCCTGATCCAGTGGGAGGTGTCCCTGCCCATGGCAGGTGTTGAAACTGGATGGGCTTTGAGGTCCCTTCCAACCCAAACCATTCTGTGATTCTACCCAAATTGCCTCCATTCTCAAGACCTCTAGGAGAAAGAATTCTAATAATGACCAACAGCCATGTTCCAGGTCCCTTTGACTGGCAGGACAGGCAGCAAAACACCTCCCACAGGTGCCCACCATCTGCTGCAAAGAGAGACCCTGCCAGAAGCACATCCAGGAAGCCACAAGGAACCAGGCTGACCTGCTTACAGGAGCCTTTGCAAAGCTCCAGAGGGGAAACAACCACCCTAATTCACATTTCCTGAACAAAACCAGCCAAAACTATGGTTCTGCTGCTTGCTGGGCACCTGCTAGAGCACTGCCACATTTCATTCTCTCCCTGGGCAAGGCAAAGACAACTATAGAAGTTTTGCACGAGCTAACTGGCTTATCCAGGACCAGTGTAGGGGCAAACAGCAGAGCCCTGTTGGCCTAGGGAAGATGTCCCACCACACAAGGCTTCCTCCTTCCACCTCAGCTCCATTCTCCTTCCCAAGACCAGGCAGCTGCCCTGCACAGAAAACCTTCGGCAAGCCCTCAAGGGCAACTCAGCAGGACGAGGCCCTTCAAAGCAAGGTGGAAGGGTCAAAGCTGCATCCGAGAAAGATGCAGGCGCTGCTGCTTCTGAAACGGTTCAGGGAGCAGAAGAGCATGTGTGCGCTTCACGGGCATATGCCAGGAATCAAAGAAACTCATCAATCCCGACATCTGAATTTCCTTTGGCAACCGTTGTCTGTAAAATTATTGCTGCTTCATAATCAAGAGTAGCCCCAGAAAACAAAGCTGTATTCTCACGTAGCCGTCTGTGGAACACTGACAGAATAATTCATGTGCTCCATGGAAAGCTGAAAGCAGCCGCATTTCCTTTGGCACGACCCGTGTGCGGGAAGGACGGACGCTGGCTTATGAAGCTGTCAAGCCCACCGACCCCAGAGAGCCTGGTTGTGCTGAGCCTCTTCTCTGGGATAATGTGGGATGACAACACTTCAAAAAGCAAAGATTCAGGGCTGCTTTGTTGGGAACTGGGTTATAAACAGCAATAGATACAGGCATCTCCACACAGCCACGGCGGCCAGGCTTCACTTACAATGGAAATAAAGCTCCTCGTCCCCGTCCTGGCTGGCTTTGCTGTACCCACACTGTCTGCAACGAGAGCGAAGATGCACATCGTTAGCTGGGCAGCAGCTTCTCGCTGGTATAAAAGCCTCGAGGCACAGTGGTCAGGACCGAGTCCAGCCCCGTGGCACAAGGAGCCAGCAGGCAGTTCAGCCCAGTTCCAATGCTTAGAGCTCGCGCTGGCCCGTGTTCCCAAGAGCTCAAGAGCTCCCAAGGCTTCACATTGTCCCTCCTTCCTACCCCAGTCCCAAATTTCCTTGGTTGGTGCCCCAGCTCAGTCGTGGCTCCACTCACCTCCTCCAGACCATCACACCGATCACCATGGACACCAGCACCATCAGCGCCGCGATGGCCACCACCACGATGATCAGGACAGGGTTCTTCTCACTGGAAGCCACTGTCACTGCGAGAGGGAAGCAGAAGCAGTTGGCAACTCATTGTGGAGACGATCCAAGGTATGGGGCAGCCCCAGCCGCTCCTCCCTGTGCCCTCCAGCAAGGCTGTGGGATGATACACCTGCAGCGCCAGGCTGCTTGTCACCATCCTCATAGCAATTCACATTCTGATCCAGTTCTAAAAGCTCAGACAACGTGCAGGGCAGCATTGCAGGTGTGGATGGAGCAACGCCAGCGCTGCCACATCGGGCTCCTGGTTTTGTTAATCAGCGCTGAGGAAAGGTCCCTGTTTATCAGAGGGACGTATTAAAATTTATGGCTTACAAGTAGTTTTCCTTCATCACGTTAATCCCTTCCCTTCCTGCTTTTGCAAACAGGGGTATGAGAAACCTACATTCTACATAAAATTTTTATTGACTTCAATTCATACTGAAAATGTCTTCTGTGTGGCAAATGGATGCAATTTAAAGCCCTGTTAAACACAATCTGTGAGAGTCGTACTGAGCCAACCATCTCAAGGCTTTCATTTCTGGCCAGGGTGGGTTATTAAGCTGAAGCCCTACCATCTCTCCAAGCCCTCTTTTAGTCAGTGAAATCAGATGCCTCTGAACTATCGTTATGAATGGAAACTGCAACAAGGAAAAGCCCCAGAACATAACATTGATGCTGGCTGACCGTATGCAGCCAAGCGTCTAACAAGCCAACTGCCTCGTGAGCCAGGATGGCCGCAGGGGTAAGAAGTCATGTCCTCTTTGGGGGACATCCAAGGCCAGCTGGATCTGCAGGCTGGTCTTGTCTCCTCTGCTGCAGCCACCTTGTCCCTGCAGCGCCTGCTGTGGGCTGCAGAACTTCATAGACCCAGGAAGAATTGTGCCCTCAGCAGTTACACTGGCAAGGACTGACACTTGCCCCCTTCCAGCACTTGTTTGGTGGCCCCATAAAAGGGACCTGGTGAGATTTGCTCCAGCAGCTGCATTGAGAAGAGCAAGGGCAGACACCTCCAGGCCAGCAGCAGCAGCCTTGTGAAAACCAAATAAGAAAACAAAAATAAAAGGGCTGGAGCACCTCCCTAATGAGGACAGGCTGAAAGAGTTGGGGTTGTTCAGCCTGGAGAAGAGAAGGCTCCGAGGAGACTTTAGAGCAGCTAAAGGGGCTACAAGAAAGCTGGGGAGGGGCTGTTCACAAAGCCTTGGAGTGATAGGATGAAGGGCAATGGGGATAAACTGGAGAGGGGTGGATTTAGGCTAGACATAAAGAGGAATTTCTTCACTGTGACAGTGGGGAGGCTCTGGAACAGGTTGCCCAGGGACGTTGTGGCTGCCCCATCCCTGGAGGTGTTCAAGGCCAGGTTGGATGGGGCTTGGAGCCCCTGATCCAGTGGGAGGTGTCCCTGCCCATGGCAGGGGGGTTGGAACCAGATGATCCATAAAACCAAGGGCTTCTGGGCAGGAGCAGCAAGCAGCAGCATCCCCACGACTCTGCTCAGAGAGCCTCCTGTCTGCAGGTGGGTGTGTTAGAGACCACGAGCCTCACCAACACTTACACTCCGCCAGCGTCTCCACCTCGATGCTAGGGCTGTAGTTTCCATAGTCTGGTGAGGAAGATGTCCGGATTTGGAAAATATAGAGGGTGCCAGGCTTCAGGTTATTGACCGTCACGGCTGTTGATGTGGTTTTCACAGTTGAGTAACTTTGATCTCTCTGATCCTGTGGAATAATGAGATACCTGAGATGCAGCAGGACTGACAGCTGCGCCACGGAGCAGGCACAGCACGGCTGCATCTCCCGCTAGCCTCTGGGGCCCATCAGGACACTCTATCTAAACATAAAACCTTCAACAGAAAGAATACATTTCTGAGATGTCTCATTAATAGAAATTACACAGAAAGGTCACATGAAATGGCAGATGGAGCCAGATGACGTGCTATGAAGACAGAGGGAGGACGGGCTGCCCCACACTGCAATTTCCCTCCTGCCTGTCCCCACACCGGGGCTGCTGGCACTGTCCGGCCCCATCCCACTCCCCCCTTACAGCTGTTCAAGCCCTGGAGTAAATGAAACTGTGTTCAGTTGTGGGCCCCTCACCACAAGAAGGATGTTGAGGCTCTGGAGCGAGTCCAGAGAAGAGCAACGAAGCTGGGGAAGGGGCTGGAGAACAAGAGGAGCGGCTGAGAGAGCTGGGGGTGTTTAGGCTGGAGAAGAGGAGGCTGAGGGGAGACCTCATTGCTCTCTCCAACTCCCTGAAAGGAGGTTGTGGAGAGGAGGGAGCTGGGCTCTTCTCCCAAGGGACAGGGGACAGGACGAGAGGGAATGGCCTCAAGCTCCACCAGGGCAGGTTTAGGCTGAACATTAGGAAAAATTTTTCCCAGAAAGGGTCATTGGTCCCTGTCAGAGGCTGCCCAGGGAGGGGGTTGAGTCACCTTCCCTGAAGGGGTTTAAGGGACGGGTGGACGAGGTGCTGAGGGACGTGGTTTAGTGTTTGATGGGAATGGTTGGACTCGATGATCCAGTGGGTCTCTTCCAACCTGGTGATTCTATGATTCTACGAAACATGGATCAGCACACACTGAGTATTCAAATCTGGCAGCTGGGTTTGCCAACAGTCCTGAGCCCCAGGGTATCTTTCACCTGCCAAGAGACCTACAGACCCCTCTGCTTTGACTACAGGAGAGCACGATGGGAGCCCTGCTCCTGCAGCGGCTGCTGGAAGTGAAGGCAATGCCAGGACCAGTCGTGAACTCCTGCTGCCAGAGCAGCACATCCCTGTGCCTCTGCTTCCCGTGGTTTGCAAAGCAAAACAAGCCTCAGCTCTCACAAAACTTCCCCTGCTACCATTGCAGATTATCTTCTCGCTCTGTCTGGTTCTTCTGCCCAAACTACCCAGAAAGAAGATGATGCTGGTGTCGCCGCGGTCCCAGACTGGGGTTATCTGAGGCCACTTTGCACCAAGAGCAGGGTGGCCTCAGCATCAGCCCCCACACACGTGCTGCACCCTCCTTACGCCCAGGACCAGCCCCAAGGAGCATCTCAGCCCTGTGACCCATCACAGCAACCATTCATGGCGTCGCTTCCCAAGCTGCAGATGTTGCTGTGAAATGTATTTTCCATTTGATACACTTCCCCCTTGAACCTCCCTAGTTAAAGCACTTCTTTAAAAGCAAAGATTAGGAACCGAGCTGCTTTTTGTGTCAGCACCAAGAGCCTCATTTCAGTGAATAATTGCTGAAGTACAGTTTGAATTCCCTACCCAAGCAGGACGTTTCCCCATTTCACACACCCCGAGTATCTTGTTGCAGCAGCCCATTTGCAGCAAGACAGAATTACTGTCTCAGGCTTTGGCGTTCACCCTCACCCACAGATGCCTCCTTTCAAATCTATCAGATGCTGAAAATCACATTAATATGAATCAGCTTCAAGGTAGCTTGTTTCTAAATACAGAATGCCAGCGTGTCACCTGCACAGTTTGCCTGACATGTAATCAGTTTCATAACGAGCCTGAGCACACGCAGATAAGGTAATGTGTGGAACTGTGTCATAAACGAATTTATTTTGATGGAGAGCATTGTCCCCATTCTCTGCTCGCTGGTATTTCTTCTAAAGTTCTCAACTCGCCGCACCCATCAAACAGCAGCGATTTTTAAAATGAAGAGACTGTCCTAAAAATCAATCAGAGAATCACAGAATGGTTTGGGTTGGAAGGGATGCTAAAGCCCATCCAATTCCACCCCCTGCCACGGGCAGGGACACCTCCCACTGGATCAGGGGCTCCAAGCCCCATCCAACCTGGCCTTGAACCCCTCCAGGGATGGGGCAGCCCCGACTTCTTGGGGCAACCTGTTCCAGGGCCTCCCCACCCTCACAACAGAACATTTCTACCTAAAATCTCATCTCAATCTCCCCTCTTTCAGCTCAAAACCGTTCCCCTCATCCTATCCCTGCACTCCCTGATCAAGAGCCCCTCCCCAGCTTTCCTACAGTCCCCCCAGTGTTTCCTTGTGTCCCCCCCCACTCACAACTCCCCAAAGACATGGGTTCAGTGGCCCTCAGTCCTAAACCAGTGAAGACCACGAGGTCCAACACCTCCTCAGGGAGCAGCTATGAATGTAGGTGTCATCTCGCAGAAGATTTAGAAACCCCATATGGTTTAGCAGTCCCTGTCTAGCTGGCTAATGGCAGGCACCCAAACCTCAGATTTCCAATGTCCTTGAAAAAAAAGCCATCCAATGCATAAATAAAGAAAATAAAAGAATGAATGAAGATTATTAGCTTTACTCCTTCTCCAAGAGAGATGTCAACATTAGGACTGGATGAAATCTTACTGCACAGATGGGCGAAAAAAAAGCAGCAGTTAACAGAAACGCTACAAATAATCACAATTTCCAAAAAAACTTGCATAAGCAGATTGCATAACACTGTGGGAGAGGAAAAGACCTCCCTGGTCCCGCTTTGAAACGCTTCTCTTGCTTTCAGGTGCCAATAAAATCTTCACACCACCACCCTCTGAAGACACGTACTCCCCGCCTTTTCCCTCCCAACCTGGCTGTGACCAGCAGCGACGGCACCCACAGCACCATCCACGTGTTGCTCCCGAGGGATGGATGAAGAGGGTGAAGGATGCACCCCAGAGTTGGCTTGGGAGGGCTGTGGAGCACCTGAGAGCCAGAGTCCATCTCCAGAACTTACCTTCTCGTAGTACTTGACCTCGTACTCAGTGCCATTGGCGGTCAGAAAGCCCGGCTCCTGCCATGACAAGGAGACGCTTTTCTGCTCCACTTTATCTGTGCGGATGTCGGTGACAGATGTCGGTGCTGAAAAAGCAGAGGAAAGTAGAGGGTGATCGTGGTGCTGCCAATAGCAAAGCATCCCCCCAGCCCACAGCCTCCCTCCTGCCAGCAGCAAAGCATCCCCCTGGTCCACAGCCTCCTTGTTTCCAATATCTGAGCATCACCCTGGTCCACAGCCTCCTTGTTTCTTGGTCCACAGCCCCTTCTCCCAAGGGACAGGGCACAGGACGAGAGGGAATGGCCTCAAGCTCCACCAGGGGAGGGTCAGGCTGAACATTAGGAAAAAATTTTCCACAGAAAGGATGATTGGGCACTGGCAGAGGCTGCCCAGGGAGGTGGTTGAGTCCCCTTCCCTGGAGGGGTTTAAGGGACGGGTGGATGAGGTGCTGAGGGACATGGGTTAGTGATTGATGGGAATGGTTGGACTCGATGATCCAGTGGGTCTTTTCCAACCTGGTGATTTTATGATTCTATGATTCCCGCTGCCAAGCACACAGCCTGTGCCCCAGGAGCCGGCTGTTTATTATGTAGTTATTTCTAGTTAGCTCCACGCTGAATCTGCCTCCCTGGCATGCGTGCTCCCGTTTAGTCCCTCTCACTATGCAAGATGCACTTTGCCAGCTATTCCCATTTTAACCAGGTTTGGCTCCAAACGCGCTGACTCCTCCAGCAAGCGGCAGGCAGCTTGCTTTCCCCAGCTCCCTGCAGGCTCTCTGTCCAACATCTTTGCTGTGGAGGGTCTGCCTGCCTCACCCTGCTGTGCTCAGAGCCTCCTCCTCGCCGTCTCCTCCTCGGACCCCTTTCTCCTGCCATCACGCCGCCGAGCTGTGCTCGGTGCCCGTACAGCTCCTGTTGCTGACAGGCAGCTCCCCACCTGCAGACACCGTCCCAACAACCCTTCCAAAAGCCACTGCCTCCTGCACCACTGGAAAGCCAGCTGGACCTGTCAGACTGTCTGCAGCATCTCAGGAGCCAGACAAGGACGCGGCATCCCCCGGCTGCCCTGAGCAAGGCAGCCACGATGATCTGCCCATGGCCAGGGCGTGCACCAGTGAGAGCAGGGAGGAAGGGGTTGCTCGGGTCACGCCAGGACATCCCCGTCTTTGCTGCAATTCAAGACGGATGCTAAACATGTAAGTCAGGAAAATAAACTGGGTAGCTGGTGCCTTGATCATAGAATCATAGAATCACCAGGTTGGAAGAGACCCACCGGATCATCAAGTCCAACCATCCCCATCAAATACTAAACCATGGCCCTCAGCGCCTCATCCATCCGTCCCTTAAACACCTCCAGGAAGGTGACTTGTTCTGTTTTGGATTGATTAGAGAAAAAATGTAGGATTGATTAGAAAAACCGATTTCTCGGTGGCTGAACATGACAAGTGAGGTGTTCACAGCTCTCCTGGGGCAGTGCCACGAGCTGTCCTGGTCAGGAGGCAGAAAGACTCCTCTGTAGCTGAGGAGAGGATGAGGAATGGCAGAAAAGCCTCCTGTAAATGTGGCTCTGGGCTTGCCTGCCTGCCCTCTGCAGCCACCAGACCACCGCGGCTGGAAAGCAGAGTGCTGGCACAGAGAAGGGTGGTCCCTGATCCCCCTGGGAAGTGCCAGGGGCCAAAATCCAGCAGGGTGAAGGGGCTCAGGGAGCGATTCACTCACTGACTCCAGCAGCCCTGCAGCAGGCACAGGGAAATCTGAAAGGGGCAATCAGCTGATCCTAGCTTGTCCCACTTCTCCATCAAAGCAGGATGTGTGCTGGACCCTGACTATCCCATGGAGACTCCTGTGGAGAGGAACAAATCCCTGGAAACTAAACTTAAGTATCTGTGAAATTCTGTATTTATTACTTAGCTCATTAATCTTCGCTGAAGAAAAAAGCCCTCCTGATGTTTTATTCATGATATACTCCTTGATTCCGAGTCTTTCGGCTTCTGCTGAAAGAGCAGGAGAGCCCAAAGGGCAGGAGGAGCTCTGTCAGCTCCCAGCCTCTGCACGCAGCCCCCTGTCACTGACCTCAAAAACAATTCTCCAAGCAAACGCACTGGCCCCAGAGCCAACCTCTTAGGGGCTACCAAACATCCCGTGTGTGAAGAAGAGGGAGAGAGCTCACCCAGCAACACGAAGCAAAGCAGAGAGGTTATAACGCTCCCACCAGGCTGAGCAGGATGCAACCCGCAGGCAGCTGCACCCCAAAGCGTGGCACAAGCGTGTGCCCAAAGTCTGCCTCCTCCTCCTCCTCGTCCTCCTCCTCCTCCTCCTCCTCCTTGGGGACCAAGATAAACATCACGACTGCAGAGATCTTTGCAGGCACCCATGGAGTGAACCCATCCTGCTCACCACAGCCTGCAAGGCACCTCCCAGCTTTCAGACCTCCCACACGTTCAAGTCCCTTCCAACTCGAACCATTCTACTATTCCATGGTTTTTTTAGCCCACGCTTTTTGCAGAAGGGAGGTCTGCGACTCCTCCAGCACCGCAGTCCCGTGGTGCTCACGGTGCTGCCGTCCTCCTCTCCCCAGTCCATGGGACACGTGGACAAGGGCCAGCGCCAACAGCACCCGCGTGTGGCATCGGTTCCCCTCCTCTGCCCGAGACCTGCTACCCCACTGGTGCCACCAAGGAGCCCCCTGTCCCTTCGAACACCAATAAGTACAACTGAATTTGCACCACTTCGCCTATTTTACTCCAAATTGCTCCTTATTCCCACTTAATCCAAGCCAGCTTTAGGCAGCACAGGCTGTAGTACAGCTGAGGAGGGGCTCCTGACCAGGGAGAGCAGGGATAGGATGAGGGGGAACGGTTTTCAGGTGAAAGAGGGGAGAGGGAGGTGAGATCTTAGGCATAAACATTTTGCTGTGAGGGTGCGGAGGCCCTGGAACAGGTTGCCCCAAGAAGTTGTGGCTGCCCCATCCCTGGAGGGGTTCAAGGCCAGGCTGGATGGGGCTTGGAGCCCCTGATCCAGTGGGAGGTGTCCCTGCCCATGGCAGGGGTGGGACTGGATGGGCTTTGAGGTCCCTTCCAACCCAAACCATTCTATGATTCTATGACTTGCTCTTGGGGCAGAGTAATGAGGATGGTTGTCATATGTAAGAAGGGTTTCGATAAGATGAGAAAAAAAGAGAAATACTCTCGACTTCCTCCATCAGTCTCACAATCACAGCCTGATCCACGGGCGCGCTCGCAGCTCTCCCCACCGGGACAGTGGGTAATCCTCACTCTGAGCCCATGGCCTCTGCATGAGCGCACACCGCTAGATGTTTAACAAACCAACAAGCGATCCAGGTGGCTGAGGCCAGCCTGACACTTGACTTGGGTTTTGCTCCTGTAAACCAACTTAAGTGCTTCTTGCTGTTCTGTGTGTTTCCCATCAATAAAATATCACACAGATGCCCTCTTGTATCTGTGAATCTCGCAACCGGACTGAAGAGACCTGAACAAGTGGTCCTGACTGTTAACAAAGCCATCAGGAAAAATCACACTCACTTAGCAACGGGGTGTAGAGCAGAACCCATGGCACATGCCTCAAACATGTTTAAAAGGGATTAAAGAAAACCACACAGACTATAAAGCATCTCACACTGTGAAAAAAGATGTGTTTCCCATCAATATTTTAAGCTCTCCTAACATTGCCTCTGTTCCGCAAAAGCAAACATTAAATTATTCACCACCCTGCCTGATTTTATAAACTCCAGTCCATCATAAGGGGGGTTGCTCCTCTTAATTAACCAGTGTAGCAGCAGAAAAGGCATAAAACCAGCTGTGGGCAGCGTGTGCCTCCACGGAACAGCCTGCTGTGTCCGACACCAGAAGGGATCAGGGAGGGACAACTCCCTGCTACTACCTGAAAGGAGGTTGGGGTGAGGCGTGTGCTGATCTCTTCTCCCAGAAAGCAAGTAGGATGAGAGGAAATAGCCTCAAGTTGCACCAGGTTTAGACTGGGTATTAGGCAAAGAGCCTTTACCGAGAGTGGTGAAGCAGCTGAAGAGGCTGCCCAGGGCAGTGGTGGAGTCTCCATCCCTGGAGAGGTTCAAAAAATGTGTAGATGTGGCACTTTGGGACATGATTTAGTAGGCACGATGGGGCTAGGCTGATGGTTGGACTAGACAATCTTAGAGGTCTTTTCCAACCTTAACGATCCTACGATTCCCCATATGGGGTGAACGACACTAGGATGGAGAGGACTTGCCATCACCCACGAATGCCTCTGCCACCCTGCAAGGTGGCACCGCTCATGCCAGGAGAACTAATCTTATCACCAGCTACAAACGTCCCAGCACAGAAAACACACAGGGCGCCAGCCCAGGCAAATCCTGCTCCAGGATCTTCCTTTCCAAAGCAGAGAGCAGCTCCATCAGTCACCACGCAGCTCTCCTAGGTCTGGTTCTCCCTGCAGGAAGGAGCAAAGACCTGGTGAGCACAAACCCTCGCCCTGCAGCCAGGCTGATGTTGCTGCACCCACAACCAGCAGGCGCAGAGAAATCTCCTTCAGAGGACCTAATTCAGCACGAACCACTTCTCCACAGCCTCAGAAAGGAGAATGCATTTCAACACCGGCTGCATTATTAATCTGCAACAGATTTAAAAGCCCTTTAAGATAGGAACCGATCCCTGCAGGGAATATAAATGACATCGTCCCAGAGTGTACATTTACATAGCTAATGCAGCTCTACTCCTGCAGGTAAACAGCTCCGCTCCCTCCTCAAACACTTTTATTTAGTCCCACGCTGGGGCCAGATTAGAAAAAACACAGTATTAATTTTGCCTCCCGCAGACTAAATAGCATCTTTTCTTTTTCCCTTGCAAATACAATGAACCACTGCTAACTCGCTCGTGTCACTCCTGAAGGGGAAGGGCAGTGCGAAAGCTGCACTCAGGGCTATATTTAGAGGAGCAGGGATCTGACAGCTAAATAGGGTCTTGTTTCTCTGTTTAATTTTTCCTCAGAATTTGTGTACCTGCAGTCAGAGCTTCCCTGCTGCTGCGAATGACTCGGAGAGCAGCACATCGCAGCTGCCAAGGAAGCCAACACTGCTTCAGACAGTCCTGAAGTCTCCCTTTCTCCTGATGTCTGTCCCCAACTGGCACTTCTGATGGGTTTCCATGCTGAGGAACTCCAAGGCTTAAGACTCACTGGAGACAGCACACACCACAGAGTGTCCCCACACGTTGCCTGTGCCAGCTGCAGCTGTGTCCCACCCGCACCACAACCAGCCAGAAAAGCCACCTCCCCATCCCTGGAGGGGTTCAAGGCCAGGTTGGATGGAGCTTGGAACCCCTGAGCCAGTGGGAGGTGTCCCTGCCCATGGCAGGGGTGGAACTGGATGGGCTTTGAGGTCCCTTCCGACCTAACTCATTCCATGATTCTATGATTCCATGACCTTCTTGCCCACAGTGCCAAAGCCAGAGGAGCCGAGCCACCTGGGCACCTGGAAAGGAGCAGCTCCAGCCTGGCCTGGCCACTGGAGGGGACACCTTCGGCAGCCAAAAATTTAAATGTTTTAAGAAGCTTCCTTAGCCTCAGCTGCTCAGCTGATTCTGCGCCACCATCTGCATCCGGAGACTTGACAGCTCAACAAGAGACATTGATTTTGAACAGATTACACGATTAATTATGCCGTATTCTTTATGCGAGTTTCAGTTCCTTCAGGAATACGCAGCGTTGAGTAAGGGGCTGAGATTCCCACTCACCCAGAAGAAAAGCTGGGTTAAACAGACAAACAGCTAAGGCCTGGGTTGGGATGATGGACTTGTTGCTTCACGCCCTACAGAGGATGGGGCACTCGCTGCCTCTTGTCCCCAGCTCAGCCCCGAAGCTCCAGGCACAGAGGCAGCTCCTGAGCACCAGCCCCTCTGCCTCTCCCAGGCAGGAGCCTCTGGAGGAACAGCTCGTTATTACAATCATAGAATCATTAATGTTGGAAAAAGACTTCTAAGATGATCTAGTCCAACCGTCAGCCCAACACATTATTAGACCTTGTTAAGCTCACCCCTCCCTCTCTTTTACTCTGGCTCAGGAATAGCCTGTGCTCAGGAGACAGAAGATCTCCCCAGAGCTAAATCCATCCTCGAACAGCAAAGATCCTAATGAGGAATGACACCTCCACCGAAGAGCAGTCTGCGGCACAGCATCCACCCAACGCCGTCACTGGAATTGTTACAGAGGGGAAGAGAAAGCAACAACAGGCGCAAAAAAAAAACATTTGATCAAGCGGTGGGAAAATTATTTATAACAAGATCAAAGTTTAATATCTTCAGATGAAATTGTTGGCCAATTCCTGCCAAAAGGTACGCGAGGATCATCTGTCTCCATTAACTGTGGCTTGGCAAAGGGTTTTCACGCAAATTAATAACGCAACCGCAGAGGAACAGACAAGGACACAACAAGCCAGCGATGATTTTCCTTTGGCACAGCTAACAGTTGAGGAGGGATCAAACCCCTTTGGAAGGGCAGGTTGGGTGCTCGCTTCCCTTTCAAGTAAGGGAGCAGATATATGAAACATGAGGTGGAAGAGGACACTGAGAGTAAGAAACTGCCACAGACCAGTAGAGAAAAGACAAAATTGATGGTTTTGTTTCCAAAGCCAATCAGCGAATTATCTATTTTAAGGAGGGCTCTTAAAGAATGGGATGAAAATGTTGCTTCTTTCAAGGTACTTTGTTGTGATTTGTAAATTCAAACGGTAGCCGGATGACAGAGCAGACTCATCCCTGCAGAGCCCAGGCTGTCACCACGCTCGCTGCCACCCGGCTGTGAGCCAGCAGAGCACCATGAGAGACTACCGGGCCAGGGCTCCTCTGGCAGAGCCAGCTCCTCATCTCCAAAACCCCCAGGATTGTTGCAGGATGGTCTCCCCTTCCCGCCTGTGCTGCCTGCCACTGCTGAGCACCACGTCCCTGCCAGTGGGACAAAACCAGAAGAATCATAGAATCACCAGGTTGGAAAAGACCCAGCAGATCATCGAGTCCAACCATTCCTATCAAACACTAAACCATGTCCCTCAGCGCCTCGAGAATCCAGGCTCTGCCCATGGACAGTGCCCACACCCCTCCAGACACTGCATCCTCCCATCACCAAAGCCACAGACACAGCCAACAAGCAGAACCATCCACCATGGAAGTGACACATAGAATTGTAGAATCATAGAATCACCAGATTGGAAGAGACCCACCAGATCATCGAGTCCAACCATTCCCATCAATCACTAACCCATGTCCCCCAGCACCTTGTCCACCCGTCCCTTAAACCCCTCCAGGGAAGGTGACTCAACCCCCTCCCTGGGCAGCCTCGGACAGGGACCAATAACCCTTTCTGTGAAATTTTTTTTCCTCACGTTCAGCCTGAACGTCCCCTGGTGGAGCTTGAGGCCATTCCCTCTCATCCTGTCCCCTGTCCCTTGGGAGAAGAGCCCAGCTCCCTCCCCTCCACAACCTCCTTTCAGGGAGCTGGAGAGAGCAATGAGGTCTCCCCTCAGCCTCCTCTTCTCCAGGCTAAACACCCCCAGCTCTCTCAGACGCTCCTTTTGTTCTCCAGCCCCTTCCCCAGCTTTGTTGCTCTTCTCTGGACTCGCTCCAGAGCCTCAACATCCTTCTTGTGGTGAGGGACCCAGAACCGAACCCAGGATTCAAGGTGCGGTCTCACCAGTGCCGAGTCCAGAGGGAGAAGAACCTCCCTGGCCCTGCTGGCCACGCCGTTTCTGATCCAAACCAAGATGCCATTGGCCTTCTTGGCCACCTGGGCCATTGCTGGCTCATGTTCAGTCACTGTCAACCAACACCCCCATAAGCATAAGACATAAGCATAAGACAGTGCAGGCAACATCGTCTTGGTGCAACAGGGATGGACACCATTCATTCGCCCGCGTTCTGCACCAGCCATACCTGCGAGGCCGGTGGAGACGTTGACCTCGGCGTACTGCTGCCCCGAGAGCGGGCTGACGCCCGAGACACCGTTGACAGCCGCCACGCGGATGGTGTAGTTGACATGAGGCAACAGGTTCACCAGGGTGACGGTGCGGTCCACGAGCCCCGTTTGCTGCGGCACGAAGCCGATGCCGCTGCCGCACTGCTCACAGCGGCCCCGCAGAGCCGCCGGGCACCGGCCACACCACAGGCTGTAGGTCAGGTCACTCCGGCCACCCGCATCAGCAGGGGCGCTCCACTCCAGGACCAGCGAGGACTGTCGCAGGCTGTAGATCAGGTTCCTCGGGGCAGAGGGTGGACCTGGAATCATAGAATCATAGAATCATTAGGGTTGGAAGGGACACTAAAGATCATCTAGTTCCAACCTCTCTGCCATGGGCAGGGACACCTCCCACTGGATCAGGGGCTCCAAGCCCCATCCAACCTGGCCTTGAACACCTCCAGGGACGGGGCAGCCACAACTTCCCTGGAAAACCTGTTCCAGTGCCTCACCACTCTCATGGTGAAGAAATTCTTCCTTACATCAAGCCCCTCTCCAGTTTATACCCATTGCCCCTCCTCCTATCACTCCAAGCCCTTATGAACAGCCCCTCTCCAGCTTTCTTGTAGGAAGCAGAAGACTGTTGATGCACGGGTGATAGGAGAGCTGGGTGCTGCCCGGGGAGGACGGCAAAGCTGCGGGTCCTCTAGGAGCAACAGCACCGGTGGCAGAGCAAGGGACACCCTGATGCCCATGGTGGGAGTCGCAGCTCACACAGCAGGCGAGAAGTTCCAGGCTGGACCCAGCACCTCCCCAGGGTTCAGCTCCAAGGGGTCCAGGGGCTCCGTCACTGGATCCATGCCGCCCAGCTCTTGAGCAAAGCAGGAGGGTTTCTCTTTACTGTGCAGGCAGCTCTATGGCATCCATCACTGATGTAGCTGAGGTCCAATCCAATTAACTAGAGGCCATTCAATTAAAATCTGTGAACTATATTGACTAAATGACTGTGCCCTGGTTTTAGCAGGGAGTCTGCAAGCCCAGCCACACATCTTATCAGGTTGCAGCCTCAGTCTGCGTGCTTCATGGTGTAGGGACAGTCCCTCCATGCCCTCCCCACCATAGACAGGGGTGCCCAGCACATCTCCCCTGAGCCAGGACCCTGTGTGAGAAGGGGGACAGCTTGGACAACCTCCCAAGCCCCCTCCTGGCTCTGCACCACAGGACAGACGCGGCGTCTGGATCCCCATATCCTCACATAACCAAGAGCCGTGGTTTCAGCGAGACATACGTGTGCAGGAGGCAGATGGTGGGTCTGACGGGGACCTGGAGTAGTTCTTCTGGCACGAACAGAACGTGGAGGCTTCTTCATGCGTGAAGCTGTGCTCAGGGCACGGAGAACAGAGAGGGAGACGGTGGGAAAGCTTGTAAAATCCAGGAAGGCAGGCTGGAAAGACAAAGAGAGGGAGTTACTTCAAGAACATCACCTGGTGAATAGGGGGCACGTTTGATGACTGCATTTCCCCATTGCCTGGGACAATATTTCCCTGTTACTGGTCAGCAGATATTATTCTCCAAGCTACATTCCCTGTATGATCCTGGCACCAAGAGTGCTGGTGCCTTTGGTTCGACCCAGAAGGGACACTCAGGTGCTGTAGCTTCGCACCGACTCTTTGTGGGACTCTTTCAAGGGGCTGGAGGAATGATGAGACATCAGCTGGAGCAAGACATGAAGGAAGCTGGAGGTTCTGAGTGGCATAGGGTTTAAAGTCAGGTGAGCAGAGCAGAAATGACACAGGAGCCACAACAAGACTCAACCACAACCCCGAAGGGAGAGGAATATGGAAACGGAGAAGTCGGAGACCTCATCAGTCACCAGTTTCGTCTACAAACCCAAGCCACAGGGCCATATCACTGGCAGCTACGGCTTTATCACTGTGGATTATGCAGCAGTCACTGTGGGCAATGAGGTATGTACTGAAGTTGAACAACAGTAGTATAAATTTGCTTTTATAGGTCAGACACAGGCTTCCCTTGTCCTTTGAAAAGTACATTTGAAACACAACAAACAAGTAATTCACATGCTGGTCAAGGATTTGCTTGATGTTTACTACAAGCAGCAATACCCCTGGCAGGACACCTAGAAGCTTGTTCTTCATGACAGACTTATTACCTTACAAAACAACAAAACAAGGCTGCGAAACTCCATAAAGCAGTTTGCAACAGCTTCGTTTTGACCCTACGACACCTGAAAATGAAGCAGCCTGCAAACAAACTGCAATTGCTGAGGGTTTGAAGGCGCTGGGACAGGCGTGCCCCGTGCCAGGTCCCGTCCCCAGGGCTGGTAGCCCCTCTGCGCCGAGGGGTCACCCCCATCAGGGCCAGGAGTTTATCTCAGATGGATTTCAAGCCAAACAGAAGCACTCATGTTTCACTTGGCTTCTTCGTCTTCTTGGTGTGGTGCTGCCGCCTGCTTATCCCTTCATCAGGTCCCCAAATATTTAAACTTAATCACTTGTAACATTCCTAGATGAACAACTCCACTAACGCAGCTCCCTCTCTTATCATTTTTAAGGAGCTGGCTGCTGAGACTGTCCCTTTTAAAGCAGATTATTCCAGTGCACTCGGGTTCATTAATTTTTAGCGTGATATAAAACTGGCAGCTACAGCTGTGATCTGAGGACAAAGCACTCGACACAGCACAGGGCGGGGAGGATCCTTCCCTAGGACACTGAGAATGGGTGAGCATTTAAGGTTTTTTCATCTACCACAAGGTCTTTAGAAATCCAGTGTTCTCTGGTGTCCCACAAAGAGAGACCGCAGCGCTGTGGCTGACATTTCACAGAATCATGGAATGGTTTGGGTTGGAAGGGACCTCCAAGCCCATCCAGTCCCACCCCTGCCATGGGCAGGGACACCTCCCACTGGATCAGGGGCTCCAAGCCCCATCCAACCTGGCCTTGAACCCCTCCAGGGATGGGGCAGCCACCACTGCTCTGGGCAACCTGTTCCAGGGCCTCCCCATCCTCACAGCAAAACATTTCTGCCTAAGATCTCATCTCAATCTCCCCTCTTCCAGCTGAAAACTCTTCCTTCTTGTCCTGTCCCTGCACTCCCTGATCTAGAGCCCCTCCCCAGCTTTCCTGGAGCCTCTTTCAGCACTGGAAGCTGCTCTAAGTTCTCCCCGCAGCCTTCTCTTCTCCAGGCTGAACAACCTTAACTCTCCCAGCCTGTCCTCATACAGGAGGTGCTCCAGCTCTCGGATCATCTCCGTGGCCTCCTCTGCACTCGCTCCAACAGCCCCATGTCCTTCCTGTGTTGAGGACTCCAGAACTGGATGCAGAGCTCCAAGTGAGTTTTCACAAGAGTAGAGTAGACAGCTGGAATCTCCTCTCTCGCCCTGCTGTCCCACTTCTTCTGACACAGCCCAGTTTGTACTCCCCGTGGTCCCTGCAGCCCCTGGCCCCTGGCACACAACACACAGCAGCTTGGCAGAGCCGGGAGCAACGATGCACATGAGATATTTTTGCTCGCCTTACATAACAGATACAGCCTTTCAAGAGCTTCTTAAAAGCCCTGCTCCTTGCCAGAGCAGACGTTGCGCTGTCGGGTCACTCCGTGCAAGCAAAGCCTGCAGAAAGGCAACAGATTTCCCCTCCTCACACCCATTCAAGCCATATCTAAACAATGAAGAGAGACTTTCTTCTATCTGGAATGGAAATCGCAGCTTTCCAACTGATGCAGACTCAGTGTTCAATTTCTATACCAAAACTGAAGAGTCAAGTTGTTAAAACGGAGAATAAAAAACCCAAAACTTTAAAAAAAAAACAAAAAAATGAGGGAACGCAAATTAACAGATTATTCCTGGGCTTCTCTTGGCTGTGGTTTCCAGCTGAACTGGACAAGATGAAGCATTTCAGCACACGCTGCAGCCACTCAGACACAAAGGACAGACTCACCAGTAGGCTCTGGGGACCAAGCTGGACATCAAGATCCCCCCAGCAGGCACCAGACACACACACAGGAGTTTCTGACCTGCCTGAGCTGCTCACAAAGTTTCCACCTGCTGAGATAATCCACATGCCAGAAGGGCCTGATGCTCTTTCTGGCTGCAACAGGAGCCCAGACACCTTCACCAGCTGCCAGTGCCTGCTGGACCGCTGGAGCATCCTCTCCTGAGAGGGGCTGGAGGAGGGATTTCTAGGAAATCTCATGTTTCTAGGAAGAAGTAGTGACATTTGCTCCTTGATCCTGCAAACCCTCAGCACCAGCTGCTGCCAGTATGGGACTGGAGAGCTTGTGGTTCCGTATTCACCTTTCCTGTCTCACAGCCTGCATGCTGCAATACCAGATGAAGCTAACCTTTAAAAGCACGGGCTTGACAACACAATAGAGAAGCTAGATTAAGCTAGTGAGCCAAGATGCATAGTAAATATCATTCTCTACCACAGGTGCTACATAAAACTGGAAAAACTAGCTAATATTTACATTACTCCCAAAACTTTCAGCTTCTTCTTCATATTTGAGAAACCAAACCAAAATTACTGTTACATTCATAGAATCATAGAATCATAGAATCATAGAATAGTTTAGGTTGGAAGAGACCTTAAAGATCATCCTGCAATGGGCAAGGACATGTTCCACTAGATCAGGCTCCAATAATGGAGACGTAGTTTACTTTTTCCTTTAAATGGACAGCACCGACCACAACATAGGGCAGAAATACCTCCAGTGGGTCACTAAAGATCCCAACAACCTGTGTGCACAGCCCCTTCCAGAGTGCAGAAGGCTGAGAGCATGGAGGAGGTGACCAACTTTCAACAGAGAAACCCATCAGGAGCACTGAGCACATAGAGGTCTCTGCTGAAAGCCACCAACAATGAGCCAAACACACGCTGTGCCCACCCCAGGGACGCAGAGAATCATCAGACCCCTGGATCCCACAGTAGTCGCATGCCAGGGACAAGGTTTGAACTTCACCAAACACTCAAGCAGCTCCTCCTGGCTCCAGAGAGGTGAATCCAGTGCCAGGACACACAGAGACACCTCCTCCTAGAGCCTAGAGGACACAAGGACGTGCACATCCCAAAAGAGAGAGGGGACAGCAGCTCCGGGGCTTCAGTTCTGCACATCAACTTCAGCCTCCGTATGTGGCAGCTCCAGCTCATCCCTCCCTGCGGGGAGACGCCTGTCTCGTTACAGCATCAAAGTCTGAACACTGGCGCGAGATTCCTCCTCGCACCCTCTGTCAGGCGGAACAGAAAAATCAATCTTGTTTACAAACTTGATGGGTCCTGAGCACTAACCCAAAGCTCACTGCGCCGTTCCTCCGAGCCCGACAGTCACATCCATTTGACATCTCATCACGGGAAACAGAACGCTTTCAATTAGAAGCATCTTTCAGGCTGTTCTTCCCCAGTTTCTAACAACTAGGAGTAAGTTTACAAGTGTCTGCCAGAGGTACATCAGTTAATAACCATAGACTCATAGAATAGCTTGGGTTGGAATGGACCTGGAAGGTCATCCAGTTCCACCCCTGCCATGGGCAGGGACACCTCCCACTGGATCAGGGGCTCCAAGCCCCATCCAACCTGGCCTTGAACCCCTCCAGAGATGGGGCAGCCACCACCTCCCTAGGCAACACGGGCCCGTGTTTCACCACAATCAGCATAAAAAAATTCTTCCTAATATCCAGTCTAATCTCCTCCTCTTCTAGTTTAAAACCATGACTCCTTGTCCTATTGCTACAGACCCTGCTAATAAGTTTTTCCCCGTATATCTTATCCCCTTTAAACACTGAAAGGCCACTATAAGGTCTTTATAGAGGTCTTCTCCAAACTGAACCACCCCTATTCTCTCAGCTTCTCTTCACAGGGGAGGTGTTCCAAGCCTTTGATCTGTGGCCTCCTCTGGAGTCACTCCAATAGATCCACGTCTTTCTGCTCCCAAAAGGGTCTGAAACAGCTCAATTTGCGTTTCCCAGAAACAAGGCAGCACGAGCGCATCCCACGAGGAGTCTGGGCACAGCTCAGCCCCTGAGCTTCCTTCTTAATTTTGCTCTTTGGTTGCCGGAACCTTACACTTCAGAAGAACAAAAGCGCCCCAGAGCATGTGATGCACCATGCGCGCATCTCTCTTCTTTTCTCAGATAAACTCCCACCTTCTTCCACCTCATCCTACAAGAGCTTTTCTTGGCCCCCAGCTGGCTGAGGTTATTTCACAGCGCTCGTTTTTGCCGTGGGGATGTGACAGATCTCAAGAGATCCGGCCATCCACTTAGAGAATGACATTGTCTTTTTCAGATGCTATTTGCTAGCCTATTCCTCGTCCTCTGGTACTACCGCGACTTAGTTATTAAATAATACAATTCATTAATACACCCTCCCAGAGCCAAAGAGAAGCAGCTGGATGGGTCAGGCATTAGCTGCCTCTCTCTGGCTCCGTCATCGCTGCCCACACAAGCTGCTCCCTCTTCACCAGGCGTGCCGCATTCATTTCACTGACAGCGAGAGCACGCGTTCCCTCCTTGATAGAACACTGTATGCACACACGATCAAACCAGAGCAGAACAAGCTACATTGATTTGTGCTGCAGCTTGGCAGATTAGCCAGCGTGATGCACCCAGGGGAAGAGTTTCTCTTCCCGACTCATCTGCCGCAGCTCCTCGGACAAGAGCGGATGGCTCTATCGGGAGGAGAAGGCAACACCCTCTCTCATCGAGAGAGACGTAAGGAGAGCAGGGACAATTGAGGATGTAGAGTTGAAAAATAGATGGTTTCCTACTCAGCTGGCATGGGACAGCTTTAATGTTCCCTCCCCAGCAGTTCAGACCTCTGTAACACATGGAGTGCCTCAGAGCAGCACTGTGAGGAGCGGCTGAGAGAGCTGGGGGTGTTTAGCCTGGAGAAGAGGAGGCTGAGGGGAGACCTCATTGCTCTCTTCAACTACCTGAAAGGAGGTTGTGGAGAGGAGGGAGCTGGGCTCTTCTCCCAAGGGACAGGGGACAGGATGAGAGGGAATGGCCTCAAGCTCCACCAGGGGAGGGTCAGGCTGAACGTTAGGAAAAAAATATTTCACAGAAAGGGTCATTGGTCCCTGTCCGAGGCTGCCCAGGGAGGGGGTTGAGTCACCTTCCCTGGAGGGGTTTAAGGGATGGTGGACAAGGTGCTGAGGGACATGGGTTAGTGTTTGATAGGAATGGTTGGACGCAATGATCCGGTGGGTCTTTTCCAACCTGGTGATTCTATGATTCTATGATTCTAAGAAGAGTTTTCCTCCAGCAGCTCCTAAGCAGAACCTTCCCCTCCAGACACAGCTCCAAGGCTGCTGAACCTGCTCCTTCACCAGCAATGATCTCAACATTTTCCAAGCCACAGTTAGCCACGTGCTTAACTTTTGGCTTTAAGAATGGCAAAAGAGATTCTGATTCATCGGCAAAAAGGCATCGGGGCTTGAGCAGTTTTATCTCGTTAATTGATGAACAGTGATTAGAAGTGACTCACTAAGTCCATCAAGCAGCACAACCTGATTGCAGGACACAGGCTGCGGAGGGTTGATGGTAGTCATTGTTCAAGTGAAGCATGGCCAAGATTTTGCATGCAGCAGTAAAACAAAGTTATTAATCACCCTGGCAGTATTTACCAGCTGGTCAGCAGCCTTTCACGTTGTGCACTTCTCACCCCCATCACTGCAACAGTTGACTACCTCAAACAATTAAGTTAACCTGTGTTTTCTTTTTGAAGGATGGGAACATTAACCACACTGATGAGCAGGAAATTGGGACAGAACGATCATATGATGCTCACAAAGTCATTCAGGACAAAGAGGAGCAAGAACAGGACCTGGGTCTCTGGAGAGCCAGTCAGCACACTGACTGCACAACCAAAGGCAGACGCTGACCCTTCAGCATAGAATCATAGAATCACCAGGTTGGAAAAGACCCATCGGATCATCAAGTCCAACCATTCCCATCAATCACTAAGCCATGTCCCTCAGCACCTCATCCACCCGTCCCTTAAACCCCTCCAAGGAGGTGATTCACAGCTTTCCTCCGCAAACGTCAGTTTACATGCACACAAAGGGGAAAACTGGCTTTTAACCAAGTAAGAGCAAAGATTGAATCCTTTTCCAGCAGCCTCTGAGACAGACGCTGCACCTGCGAGCGTTGTCCCATGGAGCAGTTAAGCTCAATGCAAAGTCTCTGTCCACAGAGCATCTCCCCATCCCTGCAGACCCGTGGCTTCCACATGCAACCTTATCAAGAGCAGGACCAAGCAGCACGACTCCGACTGTAATTACATTGGCAGCAACTCTTCACCTAGGGAAAACAGTCTTTAAAAGAGCAGACAGTGAAGGTGCAATCCTGTAACTCAGCCATTCAAAAGGAAAGTCCCCCTCTGCCACCACCCTGGGGACTGCATGAAGGACCATGTAGGTCCTCCAGGGGAGATGCTGCAGCTGTGGGATGATGGAGACGAGCCATCCATCCTTCTCCAAGCTCGTGCAAGGAGGATCCGGCTGCTCTGCCTCAGCTGCAACACGGTTTGTAACTTCAGCTGCGGGTTTCGACAGAGAAACATGAGCAGAAGGAAGGGAGTGCTCGCTGACTGCCTCAGACACAGCGCAGGGGCCAGAAAAACCAAAAATCCATTTCCTGCAGCTTACGAGTTTCTTCTCATTAAAAAGCATTCCATCATTTTACAGAAAGGAAGGGGCCGAGACCTAAGTAAATACTGAAGCTTAGCATAAAATATTAAGAATGAGCACCGACTGAAGATTAAATACTAGGCTGAAATTGCTTCGTAACATGGGTTTAGGAATAAAGCTACTTAACCCAGACAACTTCATGTTAATGTTAATACAAAAATCAGGCAAAACCCATCAAATGTACTGCCTGCCCATCTCTTATAGCTGGAAAAAATGTGTGTGTGCATGTGTGTGCTCCCTTCTCCGCCTCTCCAGTCATGATGTGCTACACCACAGACTTGCCTGATGATCCCACCATGGGGTGCAGCTCCAGAGGACCCTAAAGACCGTTTCAGGATGGGTTTGCACTTCCCTGGAAAACCTGTTCCAGGGCCTCCCTGCTCTCATCATGAAGAAATTCCTTCTTATGTCTAGTCTAAATCTGCCCCTCTCAAGTTTATCCCCATTGCCCCTCATCCTATCACTCCAAGCCTTTGGAAACAGCCCCTCCCCAGCTTTCTTGTAGCCCCTTCAGGTACTGAAAGGTCGCTATGTGTCAACACAGTTTGTTAAGAGTGACCCAGGGGTTAAAGGGTCCGGAGTGACCCCTCTGCAGGCTCCTCTGGGCACCAGCAGGACAAACGCCTTGCTGGCTGTGGAAGGCATTCACTGTCTCAGTAGCGAGCTCCAGAAATGCCCTCACAGACACACTTTTCCCCCCTTGCCATCTGGTATCATTTTATTCGTGTTGGAGTTTGTCAGTTTGTTTATACCCTCCCCAGCAATTAGCCTTAATGCTTTTGATGGGTTCCATCTCTTTTTTCCCCTCTCCAAACTGCCTCGGGTCAGCTTGTTGACCCACAAACCTTGCAGAAATCTTCAAAGAAAGAAAAAAGCCACCAAGGACACTGCCTGCGTGAGCACTATTGAACTTCTCCACGTTGCTGAACTCCTGCAGATAGTGGAAGAGCCGCGTGCGTACCAGCATGAATCAATAACGCCTGCAGTTTCACCCCAAACGCCTATACAGTCATTTATAATTAACACTACAACTCAGTTGTCTTCCAAAATCAATTCCTTCCCATTTTTTGTCATGAAATTGTATTTGACAAAGTTCATCTGCTCTTAGCGCGTGTTAATTTTCTCTGCTGAGGTAGGCATTCATAAAAATGCCATTTAGGACACGCAGCAGCTAGGGGAAACAAGCAGCCAGCACCAAGGGTTGCTGCAGCGAGAAACACCATAGAACTTCGGGGTCAAGACACTCCAGGAGACCAACAGCCCCTCCTATTGAAGAACAGACTCAGAGCACTGGGACCTTGCATCCAACCTTTCCTTGCAACGGTCAAAGTTGCAATTGCAACCATCAAAATGGGGGGGGGGGAAATACAAGGCAAAACTCTACATCACTCTCACTCAAATCATAGAATCATAGAATAGCTTGGGTAGGAAGGGACTTTAAAGACCATCCAGTTCCACCCCTGCCATGGGCAGGGACACCTCCCACTGGATCAGGGGCTCCAAGCCCCATCCAACCTGGCCTTGAACCCCTCCAGGGATGGGGCAGCCACAACTTCCCTGGAAAACCTGTTCTACTGTCTCACCACTCTCATGGTGAAGAAATTCTTCCTTATATCCAGTCTAAATCTGCCCCTCTCTAGTTCATACCCACTGCCCCTTGTCCTATCACTCCAAGCCTTCGTGAACAGTCCCTCCCCAGCTTTCTTACCCTTTCAGGTACTAGAAGGTCGCTATAAGATCTCCTCAGAGCCTAAAGTCTCAGCTGCCTGGTGTCCACACTGGGGACCATCCCTCCCTCCAACAAGGCAGTTGGGTTTCACTTGGGAACTGTTTGCACACTTCCAGCGGGGCTGGTCTGTGCACCCAGTGCACGCAGGGCATAACTTCAGAGCTCAGAGAACGGATGGATCTGCTCCTGGGAATAACATAACTCAAGGCACACCAAAGGTTCACACGAGCACCTCTGAGCACCAATGGGAAGATGTCCTCTGCTCCTCACACCACCAGCCACCAGTAAACAGCACGTGCCGCACACTGCATCGATATCCATTTTTCCTGTCTCTGTAAACTCACTGTTATCATCGGTCGTATAAAAGATGAAGATGTTCTCAACACATCTCTCACAGGAGCTATTGCTACTGCTGACCCCTCTCAGACCCCGCCGGCACATCCAGCATCCAGCTATCTTAATTCCACTATCGAGCCAAACAAGTCGCTGTTTATTTATTATGTTCCAAATATTTCATCAATGTGTAAGAAGAATCATAGAATTGTTAAGGTTGGAAAAGACCTTTAAGCTTACCCAGTCCAACCACCAGCCCAACACCACCGTGCTGACTAAACCATGTCCCAAAGTGCCACATCCACGTGTTTTTTGAACCCCTCCAGGGATGGGGACCCCACCACTGCCATAGGCAGCCTGGTCCAACAGTTCACCACTCTTTCAGTAAATACGTTTTTCCTAATGTTCAGCCTGAACCTCCCCTGGTGGAGCTTGAGGCCATTCCCTCTCGTCCTGTCCCCTGTCCCTTGGGAGAAGAGCCCAGCTCCCTCCCCTCCACAACCTCCTTTCAGGGAGTTGCAGAGAGCAATGAGGTCTCCCCTCAGCCTCCTCTTCTCCAGGCTAAACACCCCCAGCTCTCTCAGACGCTCCTCTTGTTCTCCAGCCCCCTCACCAGCTTCGTTGCTCTTCTCTGGACTCGCTCCAGAGCCTCAACATCCTTCTTGTGGTGAGGGGCCAGAACTGAACACAGGATTCAAGGAGCGGTCTCTCCAGTGCCGAGTACAGAGGGAGAAGAACCTCCCTGGCCCTGCTGGTCACACCGTTTCTGATCCAAGCCAAGATGCCATTGGCCTTCTTGGCCACCTGGGCCACTGCTGGCTCATGTTCAGTCACTCTCAACCAACACCCCCAGGTCCTTCTCCTCCAGGCAGCTTTCCAGCCAGACTTCTCCTAGCCTGTAGCACTGAGGGACAGAAAGCTCAGCTTCAGAGCAGGCATCCCAGAGGGATGGATGCCAGCAGCACCCACGGACACGGACAAGCTCCCTGAAACCAGACAGGGCACCTTGTGCAAAACACACCAACGGAACGAAGTCCCAGTGGTGCACTGAGCTGGTGAAAGAGCCTTGTCAACAGTTGTCCTCAGGTAATGGAGAGCCTCCTCTCCTCCCCTCACATGCTGGGTTTGCAATCTCGTCTTGTCTTATTGCAACGACTGCAATCAATATTTTGCAGGCAGAAAGCGACGCCGTTACAGAGCCCCACTGAGAGGGAGGGAGAGAAATCGTGTCCAATCCCCGTGCCTGTACAAGGGGGACAAAGTCAGCATGAGGGAGCAATCAATAGGAACAACCGGATCAGGTCCCACCTCCTCTTACACCTTGCCCTGCCAGGATGGGTATTTCAGGCTGCGCCAGTCAAGAGAATTCAAAGGCAGCTTGTTTTCTGCAAGCGTTTTTATTTTAATAACAGTTTTTCAATAACACTTCTCAGCAGCCTACAGTCCAACATGTTCCCAGCATCTCTGAAACCTCTAGGACAACACTACTCTATAATTTTTGCCCTTGTTAAATAATTTGAAGAGCACTGAAATGAAAACCTATGTCCAGAGGCGAGATCTTTGTGTCTCCAACAATGAGCTCTTAATAGCTGAAATTAAATTCAGTGATTCAGTCCAGGCGAAATGAAGTACCCAGGAATACTTAGCAAGATGGTCTTGAAATATCTAAAAGAATGCCAGAATTCAGCACTACGGCAGCGCTGAACAGAACCCCACTGCTATTTTATGCAGGATTGGTCCTCAAGGACACACTGAAGCGGGCACATCCAGCGAGCCAACTGCAATTTAGTGTTGTCTCTTCCAGCTCCCTAATGCATCCACCACATGATTCCCTCCGAAGGACTGACTGACCTGCATCTCCAGCGCGCTGCGCTCCTGCCAAGTGCTTTATCTCACACAAACCCCCTTTAGCCATGGGCAAGATACGCTTGCTGCTGTATTCTAACCAAATAAGCAGCGTGTCCATCGAGCAGCCAGGTATTGATAACCTTAAGCCTGACAAGGATTCCACAAACAAATTGTGATGCCCATAATTTTCTGAGTAGTTTGCTCTAAAATTAAGTGTCATAGAGTAATTTGTGCCTGGCTCTGCCACAATTTCCACAGCTATAATTATTTCAGACGCACTGTAAAACAGCGATATAATATGCAATCCCGAAGAATAAATATCTCTGGGCTTGATCATTACTTCAAAAAGAGGCTGAAGAGAAAGCATATTTAACATGGGTGTTTCGTACGCATGACGGATGGAAAGCAGCATCTACCATACGGCGTTACAGCGACCACAGAGGCGGGAGGAGGCGGATACTCCGAGTTCATTCAGCACAAAGCTCTCTAGGCCTTCAAGTTGTCACTTTGCACAGGTCACAAAGGTGCTCCAGCCAGAACACAAGAGCCAGGAGGAGGAAAGCCAAGCTGTAATTCAGAAATGAATCATAGAATGGTTTGGGCTGGAAGGGACCTTTACAGGTCATCTGGTCCAACCCTCTGCCATAGGCAGGGACACCTCCCACTGGATCAGGGGCTCCAAGCCCCATCCAACCTGGCCTTGAACCCCTCCAGGGATGGGGCAGCCACCCCTGCTCTGGGCAACCTGTTCCAGGGCCTCCCCACCCTCACAGCAAAACATTTCTTCCTAAATTCTCATCTCCATCTTCCCTCTTTCAGCTGACAACCCTTCCCCTTCATCCCATCCCTGCCCTCCCTTATCAAGAGCCCCTCCCCAGCTTTCCCGGAGCCCCTTTTAGTCCTGGAAGCTG
Source organism: Phaenicophaeus curvirostris (assembly GCF_032191515.1). Lineage (NCBI taxonomy): Eukaryota > Metazoa > Chordata > Aves > Cuculiformes > Cuculidae > Phaenicophaeus > Phaenicophaeus curvirostris. The sequence goes on from NC_091414.1 coordinate 2,887,052, forward strand.
CTCTAAGGTCTCCCTGGAGCCTTCTCCAGGCTGAACAACCCCAATTCTCTCAGCCTGCCCTGATATGGGAGGCAACAGGCAAAAATTTACTCCCCCTGCCCCAACCTGATGCGTAGCCCCCGTTTCCCATCTTGCTACCACCCAGTCGTGCCGAGCGCTGCTAAACCTGCACACAAGCGCAGCGTCTGTGCCGGGTGCCGGTGGCCGCATCAGTGATGAAAGCAAAACCTGGCGCTTTGCGCAACTTATAGAATCCCAGGAGGAAAAATAAACTGATTATGCATAATACTCAAGCATCAGTCAGAAGATAAAATAAGCTCCAGAAGCACATACAGGTTCATAAGCTAATGTGTAAAAGATGAAACAAATCAAAAGCCCCAAGCGCTGTACATTTGGATCCATCTTTTTTGTATTTAAACGGAAAAGCAGACCTCAGGCTTTGAGAGGTATCTTTGCACTAAATGACAAAACATTGCAATTTATTATCCTAGATTTCTCTAACTTCCACTCAAACTACTTATTTTCTGCCTAAGGATGCTGTAATGACACGATGTCTTGATGGGACACGCGCAACGCCCAGGAAAGCATCTTCCCAGTACCACTTCCCACTCCTGTCACACACTTGGACTCAGCAGGAGCCATGCAGAGCACACACACACACACTTGACCTCCGAAATCATCATCTTCCAGAAGGAGACAGCCTGCTCAGGAAGTCTCCAGCTCAGATGCTTTCCTTCCTACTTCTCTACTACCAGGCAAACGAAGTGTCCGATTCCCAGAACAGCACGAGGGGCTCAGGTTGGTCCAAAGCATCATGTTTCCAGCCCAGGGGAATCACAGCCTTTGCCCACACCCAGAAACCGCTTCTACACATCCCCAGTGAGACGTAGCTGCAGCACGAGCATCGCTGCCCGCTGGCCCCTCACAGCAGAGAGCTGCTGATGTGCAAGGCAGCCACGCAGCCCTTGAGACTTCCAAGGACGTGAGCCTCGCTCACAGCTCGCTGTCATTGAGAGAAAGATGGTGTCAGGGGCTCTCAGGGCCAGGCCACCGCTCTGGGACTCTTTTTCCCTTTTTTTTCAAGTCGATTTCTGCAATTTGCTGGCAGGAGAAAAGGCACAGTCGCTGCTGGGAGGCACCAGCTCAGCCAGGCAGCGTGGGGCAGGTAGGAGGGGGCTGCTCAGGCAGGAGCTTCCCACTCCCTGGGCCCCCCCAGGACCCTCAGCTTGCACATCACCAGCTCCCAAAGCAGAATCTCAACCCAGAACGCGCAGGCACAGGCTTCTCTGCTGAAGCAGCTGTGGTTTTGTCCACAAACCTTCTACTCAAAACAGGCAGGATGATCTCAAAGCTTTAGCTTATCCGCTTGTTCCCCTGCTATTCAAGAAGCCAAGCACAGGTAAGATAATACCGACTTTCTCAAGGTATCTGCAGCAAGACAATCTGCTCTGAGAGAAGTGTCCTTGCTGCTCCCTGGCACTAGGACAAGGAGTTATAAGCTTAAATGACTGCGAGGGCAATTGGGGTTAGACACGTGGAGAGCGAGGTGCTAGGGCAGGCTTCCCCGGGCAGGCAGCAAAGTCATCGCTGGAGGGCTTGGAAAGGAGGATAAACACCCAGCAGAGCTGATCCCAGCAGCCAAGAACCCCAGGCAGAAGAGAAGGGAGCAGCCCCGCTGCCTTTGCACAGGCACAATTCCATAAGTAATTACAGGGGGGGCTGAAAAGGGGTTGGGAGAACAGCAACAAACCAAGGGTCACATCAGAATCCAGGCTGTGCTGTCACAAATCTTGTCTCCTCATTAAGAGAAACAACTATAAGCTGCCATAAAGGATAATTATACTGCACGCAGTGGTAGATTCATCAGGCAATTATAGCCATTAATAGTGCACCCCAGCCTGATAAGCGGAGAGGACTCACAGTCTGGTGTCCTCCAGCTTTTAGCAGGCCACTGACAAATCCCACAGTGGATCAGAGAAGATATTTCTTGCCTGTGTTGAGCGTGGATTACATGTTGTATCACTGGCAGTCACTATTAACAAAGACCGTTTTCTTCTAATTAGCCTTGACGCGTGCCTTTTATAGAATCACGGAATTGTTGGGTTGGGAAGGGACTTCAAAGCCCACCCAGTTCCAGCCCCCCTGCCACGGGCAGGGACATCATCTCCTGGGAGAGGCTCCCTAGGAACATTTGCCTCCAGTCCCCAGAAAGGAAACTTTGCTACAGCCCAAATTTACGTTTCTGTCAAAGAAGAGTGGCTGACGGCTATTTTTGGAAACTGGTCTCCATCATATTAATTCAACGTCTGGTTGAAGTTGTCTCATTTGCAGCAAATCTGGCTGGTAAATATTAACCTTGGGCTTTGTTGAAATTCTCCTTGCAGATATTACGAGGGATTGGATGGGAAAAAAAAAAAGATGAAGCAGAAAGAGACAACTTTACAGCAAATGTCAGGCAGATCCGCCACATCACAGCTTCATTTACACAAAAGCTATTGCAATGCACCACAAAGTAAATGGCGTGAAGAGGCTACGATTCACGCCTGGTAGAATTAAGGGTAAAAAGGCATCAGCGCTGAGAAACCTACTGAAAATAAAATAAGGATGGACGGGTGATCATCCACAGTGCAAGAGGACTCCTGGCTCGCCTGCTATGCATCTGCTGGGAATAGGTTTTAAAATGAGAGTAAGCGTAGACCAGCTATAGATGTACGTTAGTCAAGAAATGCAGCCTAAATGTATTTACAGCGACAGAACCTCTCCTCTTATTTGAGAGTGGATGTTAAACAGATGCTAAAGCTGCTCGGTTTCACCCTAGAGACGGCTCTACTTCAACCAGCACTGAAATGATTCATCGGAAAGGTGCTGACCCATGGAACCCAGGTACAGAGAATTACAGAATGGTTTCAGTTAGAAAAGACCTTTAAGATCATCAAGTCCAACCATCAATCCAGCCCTGCTAAGTCCACCACTAGACCATGTCCCCAAGTATGACGTCTACTTATCTTTTAAACACCTCCAAGGACGGTGACTCAACCACTTCCCTGGGTGGGCAGCCTCTTCCAATGCTTGACAACCCTTTCAGTAAAGAAATTCCTCCTCACATACAACCTGAATCACCCCTGGCACATCTTGAGGCTGTTCTCCCTTGTCCTGTCACTGGCTAACAGGGAGAAGAGACCAGACCCCACCTCGCTACAACCTCCTTTTGGGTGATGAGGTCTCCCCTCAGTCTCCTTCTCTCCAGACTAAACAACCTCAGCTCCCTCAGCCACTCTTCATAAGGCTCTAAACTTCTCACACTCCAGCATCTCAATGTCCTTCCCGTAGTGAGGGGCCCAAAACTGAACATGGGGGCTTCTTCAGGGAAGGGGTGCGAGACAGAAAGATGAACAGTAAAAAGTCTTGGCTTTCTCACAGCAGTAATTAGCAATGCCGTAAAGCCTATTAGTCTTTCTTTCATCTCTCCTAAATTCACTGTGAGGATACAAATGTTCTCTCAGCGATGATTTCAGCACTTAAATCACAGTTACAGGGCTCCCAGTGTTGTGATTTAGTTCCAACAGCTTCACCAGTTCAGCAGAAACAAAGCTCACTCTTCCTGCAGAGAAGCCCACGCCTCCCACGCCTCGCGGTCGCACCACAGCCAACACCGTAGAGTCAGAGACATAGAATCATTCGGTTGAAAAAGACCTTAGAGATCATTAAGAGCAACCATACCTGTCCACTACTAACCCATATTTTTGAGCAAAGAGACCAGCACCACCCACCTGCGGGCACCAACCCAGCCAAGGGCACAACGGCTGCGAAGGCAGTTGAGTCCCCTTCCCTGGAGGGGTTTAAGGGATGGGTGGATGAGGTGCTGAGGGACATGGGTTAGTGATTGATGGGAATGGTCGGACTCGATGATCCAGTGGGTCTCTTCCAACCTGGTGATTCCATGATTCTATGATTCTATGGTGCCAGATGAGCTGGTGGCTACAGCCTCCACTGGTCCTTATGCCTGGCAAGCAAGGACCCTGGCCCTGGCCAGTCCCAGTAGAGGACAGCACCGTGTGTCCAGCAACCGAACATGACAATGAAGGCAGCACCCAGCCACGAAACAGCCTGCGGAAACTTCTCTTCTGCTGCCCCATTTCCTTTTGATTTAGACCCACATGCTTGGCCCCAAGAACCACCCCAGATCTCCTTCCGCAGGACTGCTCTCCAGCCTCTCACTCTCCAGCCTCTATGTTCATCCACGTCGTGTCCAAGACTCAAAACACATCACTTGCCCTTGTTAAACTTCACACCCTCGGCAATTGCTCCCCGGTTTTCTCAGACCCCTCTTGGTGTCAATAGGGCAACAGCCCCAATCTCCCACCGTATTTACCTGCCTCCAGCTCAAGGCTTTTTGTCCTTGTGGAAGAATTTCCACAGCCTGGGATGCTTTCATCAGAAATCTTTTCAAGTTATTCACTCCGTGCTAAGCTAAAAAAAAACAAACTTTCAACCCTTAAAAAACTCTTTTCTGATATTTGACCAGACATCAGACGCTGCTCCGCAGAGAGAGACTAATGACCTGCTTTCTGGGAGAAGGGGGAAAAACTTAATTATGTCCATTAAATTACTTCAAATATTTTTCCTTAGAGAATATGAATTATTTAAACTCAACACAGAGAAACCTGAAACATTAGCAAAAGCCTTCTGGGACTCGCTATGTAAATTCCCACTCCAAACAGATGGGGAAAGCATGGCGAGCTGCCACGCAGCCACTGAAGCAATGAACAGCGCTGAGATTTCAATTCGATCGCTTTAATAAGGTCCTTCTTAAGGAGGGCACCCAGCGAATAGCCCCTACCTGGAGCATTTGGAAAACCTTCTCACCACCCAGAAGGTGGTGGCACCATTGGCACAATTCATAGAATCATAGAATCACCAGGTTGGAAGAGACCCACCGGATCATCATTCAAATCTGCAAAGCCCCAAGTAGCTCTTGAAGCTCCTGGTTCCTCAGGAAAAGCTCACTCTCCTTCTGCACCATGGACCTTAAACACGAGAACTCCACCTCTTGGGGACTTTTTTAGCTGTTTTTCTCACAATCCATTTTCTACCAGGTGAAACACCAGAGGGTCAAGGTCTGGGACACCAGGTGCAGGTAGTAAAAGGTCTCTTCAGGCATATCTGACTGAAGAAACATCTCGCACACACCCCAGCCGGTGGTCTGAGCTCTCCTCTGCCCCGAGGAGCTTTGCTAACGGGCCACCGCACGTACTGCCAGGTAATAATCGATAGCAAATTACACCTTCTGGAGAAGAAAAGTCCCTGGGTGCTGATGGAGAGAGGAACAGTCATTCCTGGGGTGGGAGATGCACACCAGCAGAGCAGCCTCCGCTCACCCAGGACTTGAGCTGGCACCCAGCTCCATGCAGAGGCAGCTGAGACCACACCGTGCTGGGACCACAGTCCAAAGTGGGAAGACGCCTGCAAGGAGGCTTCAGCCTGGCATCTCTCTCCTTCCCGAGGCTCCCACACTCCAAGAGGAGGAGCACGGCAGCCCGTATCCCACACTCTCAGCATTGATCCCATGCCTGGCTCTCGCTTTGAAAGCGAGATCAAAGTAGTCACAACACCAGGTTCGTTAGAGGGATACCCATTAAGGCAGAGGCTATATCTGTTTTTACAGCTGTCATTAAACATAACCTTGCAAGTCATAAAGTCACCAGATTAAGTTGCGTCTAGAGCATGACAATGGGGCTATTAATGTTCCAGAGTGATTTTATAGTTACGGATGAAGCTGTGGGAATCAGCTCACTGTACTCAGAGCTTTGGTGCATCTGCCCAGCCAGCTCTGGGCTGCAGAGAGGCCACTGGCAACGCGTCCCATTCACCCAACTGCCACCCTTCAAATTAAGGTCTGGCTGTTAGCTGGGGAGCTGCAATCAACTAAAACACACATATTGCTGACAAAAGGGAATTCCAGTGTGCTCAGACTCCAGGCAGACTGGAGCAGTCTGGCAGCAACCCGGACAGACACAGACAAGAGCTGCCAGAGGACACCGACGGCCGCTTTTACCTCTGCAACCTCCATCCTTCTCCTCAAAGCCGGGACCGCACGTGCACTTCCCGATGGGGACCAGCCACTCGCCCTCCGCGCTGCAGTGCATCCGGGGGGGATTATCCACATCCACTTCGGCGTGAGCCACGCAAGCGCCCTTCACTTCCACCAAAGTCGCAAAGGCCGCCTCCGCCACCGTGTCGGGAAACACGGCCAGGTTCTGCACGGTGGCGAGGCACTTCTTGTAATAGACCCGCACGGAGACCAGCGCCACGCAGGCGCCTACATCCTGGAAGCCCAAATGGAAGCCTCTCTTGCTCAGGTGCCCGATCTCCCTCAGCTCGGTGTTCAGCTTCATCTTCCGCTCCCCCAGGTCCCCCTGCGTGAAGCTCTCGTCGGCAGCGATGGTGTCGATCTTGGTGTGCTTGCTCTCGCGGACGCGATGGCCCAGGTCGGAGTCGGACTCGACGTAGTAGAGGTTGAAAGTCTCCTTGCAGGTGCCCGTCACACCAGGGATGCTGTTGCAGTCCCGCAGGGTGAACTTGAGCTCGATGAAGATCCTCTGGCCATCGCGCCGGGCAATCCAGCCCGTCTGCAGCCAATTGTTCTGGTTTGGCTCCATGACATTGCAGACCTGGTACGTGCGTATCGGCTTGTAATTCTCATCCACGCCGCTGATTTCTTCCCACTGAGGAAAGGACACAAAGGGCTGTAACAGCTCAAGAGCTGCCATGAGCAAGAACACACGGGTCAGTATAAATCTCACCACCACAGCCTCTCCACTGACAGCCCTTAGCCCACCAAAACCACGAGCTGCAGAGCTGTGGTAGCACCGTGGTGCTGCTGGACCACTGAGCCTTCTGCAGAGGTGTAAACAGGGAGATGCAACCAGAAAGAAGGTGTTGGCATCAGACCTTCTGAAATGAAGTCTAGTATGAAACCAGACATATCTGCTGAGAAGCCAGAGCCTTTCTCTCCCACACCCCCTCGGATATTCCATCCCTGGGAAGGTGCGTCTGGACAGCGTTACCACGTAGCATACCCAGAGAAGTCAAAGATCAGAGAATCACAGGCTTACAGAATGGTTTGGGTGGGAAGGGACCTCAAAGCCCATCCAGTCCCACCCCTGCCACGGGCAGGGACACCTCCCACTGGATCAGGGGCTCCAAGCCCCATCCAACCTGGCCTTGAACCCCTCCAGGGATGGGGCAGCCACCCCTGCTCTGGGCAACCTGGGCCAGGGCCTCCCCACCCTCACAGCAAAACATTTCTGCCTAAAATCTCATCCCAATCTCCCCTCTTGCAGCTGAAAACTGTTCCCCTTTGTCCCATCCCTGCCCTCCCTGACCAAGAGCCCCTCCCCAGCTTCCCTGGAGCCCCTTTCAGCACTAGAAGCTGCTCTAAAGTCTCCCCAGAGCCTAAGATGCCTAAGGAGATGTGACACCAGTCACACCATCATGCCAGGACAAATATCCTCGTGAAGCAGCTTCTGCATCAGGAGAAGTTTTAGCTGGAACAGGACAAATGCTCTGACTGCAAGTGGAACGGTATTTCCCCAAAATTACCAGCAGAGATTCTGATTAGTGAAATGATGATTCAACCCACGCAGCCTCAAGGATGACCTGGCAGCTTCCCAAAGCAATTCTTTCTGGGGGTAAATTTATGCAAGATTGCCAAATGTACCCAAAACAGAGTTTCTTCTGCAGACAACAGCTGGGCAAAGCAGATGACTCCAGGATCTATCAATATTCCTTCTGAACACTTTGTTTCCATTCTCGAAAATGAACCCAAAGCAGCAAGAAATACAATTCTGCTAACGTATTCTTCTGAAAGCAGCTATGTACTGATGCTGGCAGCAAAGCAAGGACCCAATCAAGGAAGCCCTACGAGATACAGAGCTCCTGATGGTCCCAGTCCAACCACAGCCCTCTTCCAAGAGCTGCACCAGTCCCTGTAAACTACAACACAAAGCCTTTACCACCTGGTGTTCATTTACTTCGTACAGGAGCGTAAAATTCATTTGGATGAGGCGTTCCACGTTGGTCCTACAGCTCACAGAACCAGTACTTCACTTCTTGCTCCACTCCCCTGGATCCCCAGTGCTGATCAACACAGCTGCCCACATGCCAGAGCTCAAGGAGACCCCATGGCTGCCAAACCCATCCACCAGCTTCACGTTTGGTCTTCAAGTACTGCCCAGCACCAAGAGGCAGCGGGACAGTCCCACCTCCACACTTACCCCGTTCGATGGGTGTGAGGTCCAGCCCAGTTCTGCTTGCGATTCCTTCGAGTCCAGCAGGACAACTGCAGGGAAGACAGCACATTAGGAAGCAAACTGAGCTCAGCACCGTGCCACGCGCCCACCTGGATGGTGGCTCAGGTCCCAGAGCATGGGGAGCAGCTCCCATTGTGCCTCCACTGGGCGTCATGTGAGCACAGAGCGTGGTACAAAGCAAGACTCCCGCTGCAGAGTTCCAGGCTGCACACCCACAGCAGACCTCATAGTTCCACAATTAGCACCCTAACCTAACAAGGACAATGTCCCAAGGAAGGCTGCGGTCCTTCCCTGCAGGACAACCCCTCCAACACCACCAGCCAATGCTGCAACCACGCCTGTAGCATCAGTATCTCCGGGAACGGAACAGCACTGTTTGAAACAAGCCTTGCCTTAAAAGACCACGTCCCTTTTCCACAACACAGCTCACTCCCTCTTTGACAAGGAAGAGGGATTCTCCCAAAATCCACAGCCTCGCCATCCTTCCACAGGCAGCGAGCGGAGGCAACCCTGAACCGGCAAGTTGTCTCTTCTCAGCTTCACCACCCCAGGACACATCCTTGGCCGATCCCTTCACAAACCAGGACGCTTTCCCCGGTGCAGGGATGGGGAAACCAAACCATCACCCCCAGCACGGCCAGGCTCCCGCTGGCCAGCCCAGTGCCCGGTACCCAGTACTGGCAGCACCATGTGGGCACCGGGCACCACAGGAGTTCGTCCCTCCAAGCAATCACGGGGATCAGGATGCTGGAGTCCCCTCGCCTCAGGACTGACCCAGCCACCCCATGAGGGCCCACGGAGCCCTGTCACACTCCTCCTGAGGGTCTCTGCTGCCCCAGAGACAGCAGCACCAGGAGAGAAAGGAATGGAGAACTCACCTAGAGCAGAGCCACTGGTACAAGAACCAACCTGCCAGTATGGGACTCAATCGGCTGGTACGGGAGAGAACAGGCTCATAACGGAACCGACCCACAGGTACGGGAGCAGAGCTGCCAGTACAAGACCTGATCAGCCCATACAAGACCCAATCAGCCCATATGGGACCTGATTAGCCCGTATGGGACCCAATCAGCCCGTAACAGAAGCGACCTACGGGTATGGGAGCAGAGCTGCCAATATAAGACTCGATCAGCTGGTATGAGACCCGACCCACCCATACGGGACTCAATGAGCCTGTAAAGGACTCAATCAGCCCGTATGGGACCAGCCATGCCCTTAATGGGTCCAGCCTGTGGGTATGGGAGCAGAGCTACCAATATAAGACCTGATCAGCCGGTATGAGAGCTGAGCTGCCTGTATGGGACCCGATCAGCCACTACGGGAGCAAACACACCGATACGAGAGCAAACACACTGATACGGGTCCGGATCAGCCCGTACGGGACCCGATCTGCTAGCACAGGAGCGGAGCTGCCAGTACAAGACCCAGTCCACCACTATGGGACCGAACACACCGGTACGGGAGCGGAGCTGGTAATACAAGACCTGATCCGCCGGTACGGGAGAGAATACCCTGGTACAGGAGAGAAGATGCCGGTATGGGACCTGATCCGTCCGTACGGGAGAGAACACGCCGGTACGGGAGAGAAGATGCCAGTATGGGACACGATCCGCTGGTACGGGAGAGAACACGCCGGTACGGGAGAGAACACCCCAGTAGGGGAGAGAAGATGCTGGTACGGGAGAGAACATCCCGGTAGGGGACAGAAGATGCCGGTATGGGACCTGATCCGTCTGTACGGGAGAGAAGATGCCGGTACGGGACCTGATCCACCGGTACGGGAGAGAAGATGCCGGTACGGGAGAGAACATCCCGGTAGGGTACAGAAGATGCCGGTATGGGACCCGATCCGTCTGTACGGGAGAGAAGATGCCGGTACGGGACCTAATCCGTCTGTACGGGAGAGAACACGCCGGTACGGGACCTGATCCACCGGTACGGAGAGAGAACACGCCGGTACGGGAGAGAAGATGCCGGTACGGGACCCGATCCGCCCGTACGGGAGCGCAACCGCTAGTACAAGACCCGACCCGCCGGTTACGGGTCCCGCCCCGCCGGTAGAGCCGAAAACACGCCGGTCCGGGAGCGATGCGGCCGGTCCGGGACCCGTTGCGCCGCTCCAGCCTCTCCCGGTGCCGCGCGGCGCATCCCTCCCCGGTCCCCGCATCCCGGGGTAGGGGCTCACCCTGCTCGGCGGCGGCGCGGGGCAGCACCGGCAGCAGCACCGGCAGCAGCACCGGCAGCAGCAGCAGCAGCGGCGGCAGCAGCGCCCCGGGGAAGCCGCCGCCGCCGCCCGCGGTCGCCATGGCTCCGCCGGCCCCGCCGATCGCCGCCAGCCCCGAGCCCCGAGCCGCCGCCGCTCCGGCCGCCGCCGCCCGGCCCGGCCCCGCTCCGCCAATCGCCGGCGCCGGGGAGAGGCCGCCGGGCCGCTCGGCCAATCCGCCACGAGGGGCGGGCCCAGCGGCTCCGTTCACTCTGAAGCCGAGTGATTCCCCTCCGGCCGGGGCGCCTCGGGGTGGGCACTGCCGGCTGGGGGAGGGTGGGTGGACTCGTAGAATCACAGAGTCACCAGGTTGGAAAAGACCCACCGGATCATCGAGTCCAACCATCCCCATCAATCACTAACCCATGGCCCTCAGCACCTCGTCCACCCGCCCCTTAAACCCCTCCAGGGAAGGTGACTCAACCCCCTCCCTGGGCAGCCTCTGCCAGTGCCCGATGACACTTTCCGTGAAAAATTTCATCCTAATGTCCAGCCTGAACCTCCCCTGGTGGAGCTTGAGGCCATTCCCTCTCGTCCTGTCCCCTGTCCCTTGGGAGAAGAGCCCAGCTCCCTCCTCTCCACAACCTCCTTTCAGGGAGTTGGAGAGAGCAATGAGGTCTCCCCTCAGCCTCCTCTTCTCCAGGCTAAACACCCCCAGCTCTCTCAGCCGCTGTGTCCAGCTCAACAATCTAAGAGGTCTTCTCCAACCTAGCGATTCCATGGCTAGCCTCTCTACGGAAGCCAAGGGATCACTGGGGCACCCGCAACTGTTGTTGGTCATAGAATCATGGAATGGTTTGGGTGGGAAGGGACCTTAAAACCATTTCCAAACCCCTGCCACGGGCAGGGACACCTCCCACTGGATCAGGGGCTCCAAGCCCCATCCAACCTGGCCTTGAACCCCTCCAGGGATGGGGCAGCCACCCCTGCTCTGGGCAACCTGGGCCAGGGCCTCCCCACCCTCACAGCAAAACATTTCTTCCTAAGATCTCATCTCAATCTCCCCTCTTGCAGCTGAAAACTATTCCTCCTCATCCTGTCCCTGCCCTCCCTGATCAAGAGCCCCTCCCCAGCTTTCCCGGAGCCCCTTTTAGTCCTGGAAGCTGCTCTAAGATCTCCCCGCAGCCTTCTCTTCTCCAGGCTGAACAACCCCAACTCCCTCAGCCTGTCCTTGGATGGGAGGTGCTCCAGCACTTGCATCATCTCCATGGCCTCCTCAATGTCCCTGTCCATGGCAGAGGGGTTGGAACTGGATGGGCTTTAAGGTCCCTTCCCATCCAAACGATTCTACAGCACAGGGAAGGGCTTTCTTCATCTGGATCGTGCCTGACCTCCACCGGGTGAAAGCACAGAGTGAAGAGGCTGCAGGGAGGCTGCCAGGTCTGGGGGAAGCAACTCGCGTGACGCCGAGCCCCCAGCCTCCTCTCATGGGGGAGGAACTCGGCGAGCTTTGATGATGGCTAATTGTAGGTGTTGCAGGTCGCTGCGATTTTTAGTCAGGCTGAAACAGCCCACAGGTTCCCACCTGACGGCTGACACCGCGACGCCAAAGCTTGCTTGTGTAGCAACGCTGCTGCCTGTGGGATGTTCCCTTCGCTGTAATTATGTGCTGTCAAATGTAAAACATCGCAAGCCTGGAATACAAATACTGAGTCTCCATCTAATGCAGCCAGGCTGGGCTATAGCACCCCACACACAGCACCTGTGGCTACGGCAATGAGATCACAGGTCACACCCTAGACACAGCCCCAAATCCCCACCGAGGGGCTCCCGTAGCCCTCATCCTTGCTTTTAGATCCCTGTTTAGGGAGGTGAGGGAGCACACAGAGCTGAGGGCTGCAGGAGAAGAGCCTGTGCCTATAATTTAACACCTTTCGGTGCTGGGCACTGAAGTCTGGATGCTGCATCGCCTCCCACATGCAGAAGTTTACTGGAGCAGAGCTCCTACCGACACCTGCTGCCAATCAGACTCCAATTTGCACACTGCATAATAAGATTAATTAGATATGGTGATTGCAGTTCATTTGCCTTGTGCCCCAGCTTCCAAATGCTCTCTTCCTGAAGTCAATAAGACAACCCATGTGAATACATTTAACCATATGTCAAAGTCCCTGTGGGATCAGGAATCACAGTATGGTTTGGAAGGGACCCTAAAGGCCATCCAATTCCAACCCTTTGCCATGGGGGGAATACACCTCTCACTGGATCACTCAAAACCAGCAGCTTCCAGCACTTCCCTCCCACCCCAAAGCACTGACCCCCTCCATATCCCAGCCCAGACCCCAAAAACACCATTCAGCTGCCACCATAGCCACGGCCTGGAGAGACCCATGATGGGATGCAGACAGCCCAGCTGGATGCCTGAACCTGGAGGCTGTTCCCACCTCTCCCTCCATCTCTCAGCCCCTCTGGAAACACAGCCACTACCTTTTCACTATAGTAACTTGACTGGCTAGAAAATCCTGTCCATTTATAGAATCATAGAATCGCTCGGTTGGAAAAGATCTTTGAGATCATCGACTCCAACAATACTTGTCCACTACTGAATCATCCTTGAGCGCATCATCTACCAGTCATTTAAATCCTTCCAGAGATGGGGACTCTACCACCTCCCTGGGCAGCCTGTGATCTTATCAGGGCTCTTTTTTCCAGCTGGGAAAGCTGATCTTGGGCTGATGCTTTGCTGCCAGTGCTTCCAGCCTGCCTGATGCTCCCACCTGAATCCCAGGAGCTCCCGGTAAGCTCAGGGTAGAGCCCTGGTGATGAGGATCACAAGCTCACATGATTAAAATTCTCCCTCCATCACATTACAGGGCAGGGAAGCAAAAGACAGGGTTTATTTATGATCTTCCTCAAGTGGAAACCAGAAGTGACCCATTATTATGGGAGATTTTTCAAGCCACCCAGGAAGCAAAGTGATATTTAGTTGTCGCTAAAGGCTCATAACTGCATAACAATTTCATGCTATGTTAACTTCCAGGTTTTCTTTCGCATCTAAATTTTTAAGGAGTAAAATAGAAAAACCCAGGCACTTGACCTTTAATCACAGTTATTTGTGTGATCACTCAAGTGTGGGAAAAAGCTAGTTTGTGCTTGAAAGATGCCCTTTAAAACTAGATTGCTCTAATATGACACACGACTCGCGTGGTGTAATATATGGGATCGCGCTTAGCAGCCTCTGGGGCACATCAGCCTCCCATTTAGTATTCATGCACAGGATCTTGCTGCTGGGACAATGGAAGGTATTAATGTCATGAAGCAAATCGATACAGACCCCTGGGATAATTCCATTCACCGCCGAGAGACCTCCGGGAGGGATGCGCATCCATGGCATCGAAACAGGGAAGAGTATTTTCAACATATACAGAGGATTTGATGTTAGAGATACGTTTCACAAAAAGAAGAGCATGTTATGCTAATTGAGCACAAAGCTTTTCCATTTATCTGATATATTATTCCAAGCACTTATAAAAGCTTCATATTATAAACAGCCAGAGGTATTTTAATTACGATTTTGAAGGATCGTGTTGTTTGGGGGAAATGATCTCATGAATTTTTCTTTAGCAAGACCGGATGACTAAACACGATCGCTGGGGTGAAGGAAACGGAGCAGCCTCTTGAGACTATTGGATTTATTCATTCCCAGGCAGACCTGGTGACCACACGCGGACCTCAAAGCCCAAAACTGGGCTGTGGCATGGCCGAGCGGGCATGAAGAGAATCACCCTCTAGGCTAGAGGGATGCTGGCACAGCAGAACAAGCCAGAAACCATCTCGAGCACCACCACCAGAACAAGGAGCCGGTTTCTATAGGAGAGAGAAGAGGAATACGTCCTGCTTACCTCTGTCCCTCACATCCAGCACTCAGACTGCTTCCCTTACCCCACTCCTGAGCTTTCCCACAGCCACGGGATGAGCCCAGAGTGATAAGAGTGGGAAAGTAAAGACGCCTGGTTATCCAAGCTCCAGATTGCCTTGCAAACTTCTGCAAAGACCTGGGGCCAGCACGGCCCAGAAAAGGTGTGATGCCCCAAGCTGAGCTATTACCTGCTGTAAGTGGAGACAGAGAGACAGTTTTTGAAACCACGGCGAAAATAACCCTCCTGGAAAAGGAAAAAAAAAAAAAAAAATCAATACAAACACCAAGGAAAAAGGATCAGAATCCGAAACCATCAATTCCTGAGATAAAGAGTTGAAAGTCTCAGTGGGAGGACAGCCAGATCTGGGCTAAAAAACAAAACTTTGTTTCTTTTGCTGACAAATGACTTGTTACGCTAAAGGACAAAGGAGCCAGGAGGACGCGGGCCTCGCTCTGCAGCTGCAAGAGCTGCCCTTGAAGACAGAAGGAGCAGGTAGAAACCTCACAGAGGCTTTTGCACCTCTCCTTCCTCTTCCACACTTGAAAGGATTTTCTTACAATGGAAAACAAGGGATTTGTGCGATTTTGTGCTGGTTTGGGCATGTCACAAAAACAGGCTCCAGGATGGGGTTTGGCTGCGATGATGCTGGAGTCAGAGCAGGGCAGGCAACAGCAATGCAGCTCAAATCTAGCTGGCATTAAGGAAATATCCTGCGCAGCAAAGAGGCTGAGTTAGCGTGGCTCAGACGATCCGCTGCCCCTGGCTGATCCCGGGGCTCAGACACTGCTTCCCAGGAGGGCCACGCTCGGTTGGCAGCCAGCTCCTTCCCAGCCCGCTGCCGACAGCGCCGTCTCCTCCCTGCACCATCTCCTCCCTGCTAAGTGGCAGAAATCGCAGCGAAAATAGAAGTTCACGTAAAGCTTCCCCATAAATTTCATTAACAAAGCTGCCCAGCCCTACACCGTCAGGAAAATACTCTGTGTATTAACTCCTTTTACCTTCTGCGTTGTTTGTCTGAAAATAAAAGCAAGCAGAACAATGCATTTGTTTCTAACAGCTTCATTTGTCTGTCAGATGTGCTCTTTGCTTCAGGATCTCTGTATTATAAATGTTTTGCAGCAGCTCGTTAGCTTTTAAGGTAATCACATAAAAGATCCTTGACTACCTAAAGGCAGCTGATCTGGGTAAATGCCTTTAAGCATCTTTACATTTCTTGCTAATGGATTTCTAGGCAGCCCACAGAGATCCAAGTTCTAGAAAATAGTGTATAATATAGCGGATAATTTTTTTAAATGCCTCACATTTGTCACATACTGAGAAAATCCAGAGCTCCAGGCAGCGCAAGATCATTGCACTTATATAAGCAATACTCCGTTCTGTCATCATCAACGTGAAACCCAGCCTTTCAGAGGGGGCAAGGACCCATTCAGCGTTCAACTCCAACTCAACTGGAGACAAATTATCACACACTATTAATTAGAGCCAGACAGGAGGGATCCAGGCACTGCAGTCTGGTGACAGAATCTGAAGGGCAAGCCAAGGCATTTACCGAGCTCAGGAATTGTGTGTGGAAAACATTAGCCTCTCCCCACCTCAAATCACGCTCGGGGAGCCACAGGAGGGCTCGAGGAGAGCGATGCCACGGTTTCTGCTACGGGGAGCCAAGCAGCTGGCAAAGGCAAGAGGTGAGGGGAAACTACTTTGTAGAAGTGGGTCTGCCCTGTGCCTCTACCTGCCCCTCTACTGTACTTCCAACCAGGGAAGTGCATCCCCAGTCACACCAGTGGCTTTGGCAGGGGTGGTGGGAGCTGCAGCCGCCTTGAAGGAGCAGGGAACACCACACATGGCTGCTATTTTTCACAGAAAAGGTCACTGGGCACTGGCAGAGGCTGCCCAGGGAGGGGGTCGAGTCACCTTCCCTGGAGGGGTTTAAGGGACGGGTGGATGAGGTGCTGAGGGACATGGGTTAGTGATTGATGGGAATGGTTGGACTCGATGATCCAGTGGGTCTCTTCCAACCTGGTTATTCTATGATTCTATTCCTTGGGACTTTCATCCTCTCTCTGCCTGCAAACATCTGGAAGCCACCCACCTTCCCAGCCCTACTGAGAAGAAACAGAAGCCAAGCACTCATGCACTCACCCTACAGGGCAGGGACAGGGAGTGAGGGGCACTCTCACAGAAGATCTCACCTCTCCTGGAGTCAAGGGGTTTGGAAGGGCCCCTGGCGCTCAGCAGCATTCCCAGGACCCAGACATCCCGAAGTGCTTCAGCCCAGGCTGGATGCAACCCCTCGTGCTGCCTTCACAGAACCCCTGTAAGAGAAAAAGCACCTATTTTAAGAGCTGTCTGATGTAATTATCTCAGTGGAGGAGGAAGAAAAGGATGCACAAGTGCAGATGGGACACCTAATTCTGCAGATTTATTAGAAGCATTAATTGGAATCCCTGCGCTATTCCCAGGGGACTCAGACCCACAGCCGTGCAGCTCAGTGTCGGTGACACGTGGAGATGTGCGTGCGTGGCAGAAACGGAGCCCGTGCTGAGAGGACGAGGCCAGCGAAGCCACTAGCTGCTTGGGGGAAGGCAAACTCAGCATCATCAAGCTCTCCTTCGGTGGCATCTGAGGCATCCCCAGCCCCTGCAGGTCCCAGGGCTCTCCCAACCCCTCCTGCCCTTCCACAGCCCTGAGCTGGGGGCCAGGCAGAAACCCACCTGCTGCCCGGATAAGGTCCCAGATAGGTAATTAGTATCAGAAAGGAGATTTTAAAGGATTACAAATAAACAAAGGGAAGCAATTATCTGATAGGAGGTTTCTGTCAGAGTCACACAATGGCATATAAATTACTGAGGCAGGAGAGCTGAGGGAGCCCTGGCCACGACAAAGCAAGACAAATCCAATCCCAGCCCAGCCACAGCAGAACTCAGAGCCTCATGTGGGTCTGATGTGGGGCTGGAACACATGAAGGAGAAAGAACTACTCATTTCATAGAATCATAGAATCAGCAGGTTGGAAAAGACCTATCAGATCACCAAGTCCAACCATTCCCATCAATCACTAACCCATGTCCCTCAGCACCTCGTCCACCTGTGCCTTAAACCCCTCCAGGGAAGGGGACTCAACCCCCTCCCTGGGCAGCCTCTGCCAGGGACCAATGACCCTTTCCGGGAAAAATTTTTCCTAATGTTCAGCCTGAACCTCCCCTGCTGGAGCTTGAGGCCATTCCCTCTCGTCCTGTCCCCTGTCCCTTGGGAGAAGAGCCCAGCTCCCTCCTCTCCACAACCTCCTTTCAGGTAGTTGGAGAGAGCAATGAGGTCTCCCCTCAGCCTCCTCTTCTCCAGGCTAAACACCCCCAGCTCTCTCAGCCGCTCCTCATAAGGTCTGTTCTCCAGCCCCTTCCCCAGCTTCGTTGCTCTTCTCTGGACAACTGACCATGGCTCCAGTGCTTCCCTGGGTTGCATTGACCAAGGGGAAGCTATTTGGTGCTAATAGAATAAAGTAATTTAGAGCTCAACAGGAATCCAGTTGTAATTTAGCACCAATTAATGGCCAATTACTTCAAGTAAACATATTGAATTTGGGACTGTGTCCTGCCCCACCCATTCAGTCACTTCTGAGCACCAGGATCAGAAATATCTACCTGCACTCTCAACGAGCCAACGAGCTCAGGCGCTGGGGCCAGTGTCATCCTCAGCACAACCTCAGAAAACAGAGGCCAATTCCATCCCTAGCAGGACCCCAGAACCTACTGGAGCTGATGGCATCCCTGGCACAACCCTTCTCCACACTCAAACAGCCCCTCTGCTTCTTCAACTCGCACTCTGGTTGAAAGAGAGAATTACAGACTGAGAGCTCAGGTGTCTGAGCCTCTTAGAGCCGAGGTCTGGGATAGAAATGATGATACACCTCAAGTATAATGGTGCAAACAGCCATTATCATAATTTTGATACCAATTATGTGTAATTTGAACAAAGGAGTTGTCCTAGCTTTGATTTGCTCTCCTTGTATTCCTGGCTGGTTTCATTAAAATCACTTATAGCGATTTGCAGCAGTTCTGTTTGAAGTGCTGTCATTAGGATTTTCACTTTCAGTGGCATCGGAAATAATTTCACAGCAGGCTGTTTATATTTTACAAAGGGATCTGCAGCAGGTGGCCATCACTCATGGTCACACGCGTTTCAGGCAGAGTGGTCCTGGTGGCCATACAGCTGCCCCAGCCTCAAGGGATGGGAAGGATGCTCCAACGTGGCTATAGATGAAGCCAGTGCCTGCTCTGGTTCCAAACTCTGACTACAAGATTTTGTAAACAGTCCCTCCCCAGCTTTCTTGTAGCCCCTTCAGGTACTGGAAGGTTTCTATAAGGTCTCCTCGGAGCCTTCTCTTCTCCAGGCTGAACAACCCCAGCTCTCTCATCCTGTCCTCATACAGGAGGTGCTCCAGCCCTCGGATCATCTTTGTAGCCTCCTCTGGGCCCGTTCCAACAGCTCCATCTCCTTCTCATGTTGAGGATTCCAGAGCTGGACACAATCCTCCAGATGAGGTAACACAAGAGAGGAACAGAGGGGCAGAATCCCCTCCCTTGCCCTGCTGGCCACGCTGCTTTGGATGCAGCCCAGGATTTAAAATCAATTACCAGGACGTCTAACTCTACTGGCACCTCAGTAAAGTGGCAGCAAACACGCGGTAACAACAAGGACACAGAAGTTACGGCACTGAGCTGCAGTGGATTTCCTTGGGGTGAAAGCTGCTCCATCTCCTACTCATTAGGCAATCAAAGATGCAAGTTGCATGACACGCTGATGAAGAAGGACATCCCAGGACTCGCTCAGTAACTCAATCACCACAAGCCACTCACCAATTATCCCTTAGTCACGGGGTGAGGGTGACGGGCAGGTCATGCAGAGCCAGGCTTTTGCATTTGCCCATGATAAAAGAGGGTAATATACTTTGCAAATGATAATTAGCAATTTACTCCAGCTGGGGCTAATTCCTAGATGCATTTTGCACTCCAGGACTCAGCACACGGGTAGATTCTAAATAAGGCACCAGCATGGTATGTCCAGCTCCATTAAAGCTCTGTGTTAATTACGGAGCGCTTGTTGCGCAGCGGAGAGCTGGATGGATTCCCACCCCCACGGGGATTTCTGCTTCACCTGCCTCTGTGCCAGGGTGGGTGCAGCCCCCCGAGAGAGACCACCAGGCACTGGCCACGCTGTCCCACAGGTCACCTGCTCAGTCCTAACGATGGAAAAGGATCCTCCCCAACCAGCACATCCAGCTCTGCTTTCAGCCCCTGGCTCAGCGCTGGCAGAAAAAGAATCGAGGGAAAAAGCCTCCAGCTTGGGGAAGCAATAAATTCATATTCATTATAACAATGCGCTCGTGTCCCAGGGCGAGATGCCATGCAGGTTTGCAAAAATACTGCTTAAATAAACAGAAAAGGAGGAAATGCTGGAGAGAGCGTCCAATCTGCATTATAATTAGGGGAAAGAATAACAAATGGTAGAAACAACCTGTTCCCATCCGCAGCTGCAGTTTGTTCCTACTGTATCTGAAAGGCCATGCACCATCCGTACCAGGAGCTTTCTCTGGAAGTGTATGAATGTTTCATTCAGCAAGAGTAGAAAAAGCATCTTTTTCATGTATTGCAGATTCCGCTGTAATGAAGCATCAGAGCGAATTTTATCAGCCCAGACACTTACCGCTGTCTCCAGTCTGGTAGTAAAAGTGGGGGGTCGCACCTCCGAAAGTCTCCACGAAGAGAACCAACACGGGCATCAAAGGAAGCGTGACCAGTGGGGTGAGGGAGGGGATTCTGCTCCTCTACTCCGCTCTCGTGAGACCTCAATTCAGCTCTGAATTCAGCTCTGGAGTCCTCAGCACAGAAAGGACATGGAGCTGTTGAAGTGAGTCCAGAGGAGACCACGGAGATGATCCGAGGGCTGGAGCTCCTCCTGTACGAGGAGAGGGTGGGAGATTTGCAGTCATACAGCCTGGAGAAAAGAAGGCTGTGGGGAAACTTTAGAGCAGCTTGAGAACTGAAAGGGGCTCCAGGAAAGCTAGGGAGGGGGTCTTGGTCACGGAGGGCAGGGAGAGGATGAGGGTGAATAGTTTTCAGCTGAAAGAAGGGAGATCGAGATGAGATCTTAGGAAGAAATATTCTGCTGTGAGGGTGGGGAGGCCCTGGCCCAGGTTGCCCAGAGCAGGGGTGGCTGCCCCATCCCTGGAGGGGTTCAAGGCCAGGTTGGATGGGGCTTGGAGCCCCTGATCCAGTGGGAGGTGTCCCTGCCCATGGCAGGGGTGGGACTGGATGGGCTTTGAGATCCCTTCCCACCCAAACCGTTCTATGATTCTATCATTCACGACAGCAGTCAGGCTTTGGAGCTGGGGGTCATCCTGGTGTGGGGTCTCTGCCCCACACCGTGGTTCAGGGTCACTGGAGTCCCCCCCCAGCCACCTTCCGTTGGAGGACGCAGGGCTCAGTGGATGCATTTGGGACATCAGTCAATCCCAGACAGACTAATTTATCTGTAAACCTTCCTAATGAGGCTGATAGTGTAGGAATGAAGAGAAAGCATTATTATCTGTAAACAGCAGTGGCTGACAGCGTGTTTAATCACAGGCTGTGTAACGGTGACATCGGTGGAGGACAAGATTAGACGCTTCTCCAATTAGTCATACACCAAAGGCGTGAACGCGGAGCCCGAGAGCCGCTTAACCCACAAGTGAGAGGAACACGGATCAAAGCTGGAGGTGTCCACGTGAGGGGAGGCACCTGGCACCCCAACACCCCATCCTGCACCACCTGTGAGCCCAGGTATGGCCTCAGAGCTGAACCACTGCCCAGCACCCTGCTGCCTTCCAGCTCCACCAGCTGCCGGCTCCTAATAGGATTTTGCAATCTGCAGTGAATGTGCTAATGGGATAAAGAGGTAAAGAGTTCATCCTACTCACTTTTCTCTGCTGCTTGCCTTTTTCT
The DNA here is from genome assembly GCF_032191515.1 of Phaenicophaeus curvirostris. Taxonomy (NCBI): domain Eukaryota; kingdom Metazoa; phylum Chordata; class Aves; order Cuculiformes; family Cuculidae; genus Phaenicophaeus; species Phaenicophaeus curvirostris. The sequence continues at coordinate 2,908,466 of NC_091414.1, forward strand.
TTGAGCATCTCTCTCTCTCCCGGTTTTCCCTGGCTCACCTCTCCCTGCCTGACTGCTCCTGAGGGCTGCAGATTAACAGCATTAATAAGAGCCAGAAATTATTGTGCGAATCCTATTTATCACAAAGCAAATGGTATCTAGCAGGATGCAGCCTTGGGAGCTGCGGGTTTCTCCTTCTCCAGCCCCTGAGTCCAGGGAACCACTGGATGGGCCAAGCACCACAAAACAGCAGGATACAGCCCTGATCCCAGGGTAACTGGACGTGCCAGGTACCACAAAACAGCAGGATACGCTGCATCATTCCAGCTGCCACATCAGCTTCCACGGCAGACAAGATTGTAGCACGTGCCCTCTCTTCTTCCTAATCCCAAGATCTTGGGTTAAACCAGTAGATCCTCCGTGGTGAAATCCAGGTGTTTTGATTTATCTGTGAGAGCTCTCATTATCAGCCGCAGCAAGAGAGACTCTGACCCTTCATGTCAGGGGCCCTTTGAATTTACTTTCTGCCCTGAGGTACAAAAGAAACCACGAGAAATCAATTTTCCTTCCTCCAAGACCCCGTATTCCTCAAGAACTTTTAAAGGGCAGAGAAACTATAACTGGGACATCTGCTACCTTTAAAAAGGTCCTTCATCATGTTAGATTTTGATTAATCAGCCTCCTACCCCCCCACTACTTTCACAGGGGAAAGCGCTGGAGAGGGAGAGGGGAAAGGAAAGGGAGAGAGAGAGAAGTAGAGGGGAAAGGAGAGGGAGAAGAAGAAAAGGGAGAAGAGAAAGGAGAGGGAGAGGGAGAAGAAGAAAAGGGAGAGGGAGAAGGAAAAGGAGAGGGAGCAGGAGAAGAAGAAAAAAGGGAGAGGGAGAAGGGAAGGGAGAGGGAGAAGGGAAGGGAGAGGGAGAGGGAGAAGGAGAAGAAGAGGGAGAAGGAAAGTGAGAGGAAGGCTTTTGAGGCTGGGGAAGCCACCACCACCCATGGGGAAGGCTCCAGCCTCGGTGCCAGCCTGCCCACCCTGGTCCTGTCCCCGCTCCCATCAGCAGGGACCCACAGCACCGCGCTACGCGTGGGAAACCCAAATGGGCACTGCTGGTTTCTGCTCGCTCAGGACCACTCGCCGCGGCTGCCTCCAGGCTTTGAGACAGCTCCTGGGCTGCAAACACCGAGACTCCCCTCGGTGTGAGCATCGTGCTCGCAGATGAGCCCAACAGCTACAGAGGATGAGGGTGCTCAACTCAGCCCCAGCTCTGGACCTGGTCAGCAGGCACAGGGGTCTGGAAGCCCTGCAGCCTCTGACTGGCAGCAAGCAGCTTCCTCTGCCTGCCAGATGACATGCATAATTCAGGTGAAATATTCATTTAAGACCGTCTGAGCCATGGTAATAAAGCAGACATTATGACAATACAGATCAATAAGTCCAGAGAGGATCCTTCGCTGAAACACGCTGCAATTGTTCAAACCAAGTCTTAATTGTGACAGGAATTGATTTCTCTTTTCTAATATCCTTGACTTTTAATTAAAAGGTAGTTAAGTAGACGATACATTTCCAGGATCGTTTAGAGGCAGGACAACATCAAGGAGCACGCACTTAAAATGCAGAAACGGTGCCTTGTTAATAGGAGGCTGCAGCCTGGGGAGTTGCTCCATGCTGGTTCAGAGATGCCCGGGGCAGAGCAGGGCACGGGGATGCCCCGTGCTCTGCTCCAGCCTCAGCAAGGACACAGGCACATCCCTACTCGTTCTCTCCTGCTCCCCAGGGGCCTCCATCCATCTGCATTTCACACCCTCTTGCACACACGAGTGCCTCTAATAGCTCTGATTATCCTGCAGACTCCGGAGCTTTGCTTTGCCCTTGGACGGTACACGCGGGAGGGCAGGTAGCGCAGCTCCAACACATCACAGGAGGCCACAGCTACAACCCCAGCTACCCCAGGAGCTCAGCAGGGTGGACACAGCTCCAGCGCAGCCTTTCCCTCACTCCCATCCCTTGGGTCTCCTTGGGACCATCCCAACTCGTGCCCACAGCAAAGAAGAGGCTGGGAGGAGGGAGCGCTGGAGCCCCTGTGAAGGGAGGGGATGAGCTCCTTTTTCATTTTCAGGATGCTTCCCAGCAGCAGCAGCGCGGCACAGCAAGACGTGCGAGGAAACCAACTGTGAACCAGCCAGACGCTTCTCAATCATCCTCTATTAGAGTAAAACAGGCCAAAGCCCCTTAATCTGACTGGAAGGAGGCCATTAACATCAGAGACTACATTAAAACAAGAAATGGGCCTTTTATCTACTAATCAAGAATCATAAAAGAGAAAACCTTGGAAGACATCCATAAATCCCCTAATGCATCCCCAGGGAAGCCCCAGCACTGCAGCTCGCAGCACGGGGCAGCGGCTCCAGCGACACGACTCCTGCGCGATACCAGCCGTCCAACCCCGTCACCACACCTTGGAGACCAAGGCCTTAACCCAACAGAGACACAGACACCAGGAGTGGAGGCTGAGAGAGCTGGGGGTGTTTAGCCTGGAGAAGAGGAGGCTGAGGGGAGACCTCATTGCTCTCTCCAACTCCCTGAAAGGAGGTTGTGGAGAGGAGGGAGCTGGGCTCTTCTCCCAAGGGACAGGGGACAGGACGAGAGGGAATGGCCTCAAGCTCCACTAGGGGAGGTTTAGGCTGAATATTAGGAAAAATTTTTTCACAGAAAGGGTCATTGGACACTGGCAGAGGCTGCCCAGGGCGGGGGTTGAGTCACCTTCCCTGGAGGGGTTTAAGGGACGGGTGGACGAGGCGCTGAGGGACATGGGTTAGTGATTGATGGGAATGGTTGGACTCGATGATCCGGTGGGTCTTTTCCAACCTGGTGATTCTGTGATTCTATGATAGGAGCTCCTCTCCAGCCACCAGGATGAAGACACTGGATCCAGAGCCAGAGCTTTGCCAGGTTCACACTCCTCAGGCCGATGGGCCCCGAGGGACCATCACTAGAGCTTTAATAACGGAGCATTAACAGGAGTAATCGAATCTCCCCTGCCTTACCACTAAGTCTGGTTGCTGCTTGGAAAACACATGTGATGCAGTCAGAAAACCAGCATCTGGACACCAGGTCTATAAGAAACTGGGCAGTCATTTAGTGGGACCCTGCCACCTGGAAGCCAGAGTTGGACTAATGAGTCCTGACCTGGCACCTGGATGATAGCACTTCACCTGCAGTCTCCAAGGGATGGGATGGGCTATATCATAGAATCATAGAATAGTTTGGGTTGGAAGGGACCTTAAAGATCATCCAGCTCCACCCCTGCCATGGGCAGGGACACCTCCCACCAGATCAGGGGCTCCAAGCCCCATCCAACCTGCCCTTGAACATCTCCAGGGATGGGGCAGCCACAGCTTCTCTGGGAAACCTGTTCCAGTACCTCACCACTCTCACAGTGATGAAATTCTTCCTTACATCAAGCATAAATCAGCCCCTCTCCAGTTTATACCCATCCCCCCTTGTCCTGTCACCACAAGCCTTTATGAATAGTCCCTCTCCAGCTTTCTTGTAGTCCCTTCAGGTACTGGCAGGTCAGCCAGAGCTGACAGAGCTCAGATCCATGGAAAAGCAAAGCCATATTTTCAAAAGTGCCGTTTTTAACTGCAGTGGTAGCAAACACATTTTATCATTGGACTCTGGGCACAAGCAGCTCCTTACACTCTTTGAAACACTTTTTCCCTTAGAAACGCACACAAGCAGCAGCACAGAGCTGTACGATGAGCTGCTGTACCAGCCCTCATCACAGGGCTTTAGAAAGAACAGCAATTACTTCCCTATTCTGGAGCTCTCCATGTAAAAATCCTCCTCTGTTCTGATGAACCTGCCTGCTAGAGTCCTCCTCAAAGCTGGCAGCGGTGGAATTTGGAGCAGCAGCACAAAGCAGGGAGAGGTCCAGGTCCTGGAGACCCCATCACCGCATTTTAAAGTTTCTAGAATAGCTTTTGGCCATTCTTACAAAATCTATCTGGTCTTTATTCTGCTAGTTGGGTGCCTAAGTGGTCAGACACTGTGGCAAATCCTGTTTTCTGAGGACTGATTAGATTAGAGAGCAGAGGTGCTTGAGAGCTTGCTGATACTGCCAGGAAAGAAGAGCAATGACTGAAGAAGATTCTCAGAACCATCCCCACCCTGCTGTTCTTCCCCAAAGCTGCTTGTTTACCCCAGTCAGAAATGCAGCGGCATCACCTTGGCAAATACACCCCATTTACTGGTATTATTTGGCTCATCAAATATAGGTCAAAACACAGACAGGGATAAATGTCCTCCTGGCTTTTTGAACCCCCTAACAGCCCCACCACGCTGTGTCCCTGCCAAATCACCAACGCAAAGCCCAGTTCTCCACTGTTCTGCCTCTTTCCCAGCTGCAGCGTGTCTGTGGGAGAGGTCGTGGGGATTGGTAAATCCCATGGCTGTGACCACCGGGTCACCCTGGGGGGCTGGGACAGGCAGCCCTGGCAAGGAACAGGACGAGCAGCAGCATCACCACTCTCCTGCATCCTTAGAAAGAGGAAATCCAGCACGTAAGTGCATGAACAACCCCCGAGGGAAGGATGAGACTGCCTGGCAGGGATGCCAGCCTCAAGAAGGAGTGGGATAGCCCAGACAAGTTCCCAACGAATTTGTGGTGCTATAACACTTCTTCAGGCTGTTAAGCTTTTAATTCACCCAGCTTTGTTACCTTGGATATTTCATTCTCTAAATCAATGCGGCTCCTGGAATGATAAGAACCTTCATTAATACCACTGGGCTATTGCCTAAAACAACAGCCCACAAGCTGGTGCTCTTTTAGTTTGATTTTGCTGTCACTTGGGACAGGATTAGAGAGAAATATATCTACTAATTCTTCCAATATCCCTCAGCAAACATTGTCTCGGACCAAAGAGGACATGGGATGCCAGTGGTGGTAATTGGAAAGAAGCTCTTCACTTGCAGATGGTTGGAGACCCTTGATGGCACCCCAGGCTTGGACATAATTATCGCCGGCACAGAGCAGCTGCCAACCTGCACAGGAGTGAAAAGGAAGAGAGTTGCTTAATCATACAGCCTCTCTTCCTAAAAGGAGGCTTTCAACCTTGTTCAAACCCTTCACAGGGGTGCGTTGGGAAGCACAAATCAAATATCACAGAAGGGACTTACATACAATTAGCAGCTCGTTCTGCTCAGACTGGAATGAGCGTTTGGCCTTTGATGGGGTGGAGACGGTGCCACCACTTGCTTCAAGGATGGGAGCTGATGCTGGCAGGACCCCACGCCTCTGGCAGCATCAGGCAGGTCTCTCTTCTCACCGTCCCTCCAGCACATTCTCCGGGCAGTGGCCGTGCTGGAGATGAGACTGAGCCCTCCGCTTGCAGCACGTCTGAAGGCATCAAAGGGTGAAGAGATATCTGTGACACAAAATCCGGTGCTCGAGCCCTATAAGACCTGCATCTACTGGACAAACCTCCTCCCGAAACCACCCAGGCCATTTTCCACAAGCCAGAGGATGATGGCATCAAAGGCCAGAAGGAATCATCTTACGACACACTGATAAGCTCAGGTCTTTCTCCACTGTGGCTGTTTCTAGCTGAGAAACTCCACAGCAGAGAGCATTGCCAAGCCTGAAGCACAGCACTGCAGCACTGCACCTTGTAATTATAAATTTCAACCTGGTTACTTTGCTTCTGCCTTTTTCTCTGAAATATTCCAGCATCACGAGCCAGCAGTGCCCTGCGCCTGCAGTGCATTCCCAGCCCCAAGGGGTCCTCCCAGGAGGATTCTCACCTCCCTACGCCATCTACCCGTGGATTCCATCTTTACCCAGCTCTCACTCATAGAATCATAGAATAACCAGGTTGGAAGAGACCCACTGGATCATCAAGTCCAACCATTCCCATCAAACACTAAACCATGACCCTTAGCACCTCGTCCACCCGTGCCTCACCTCACTGTTCTTGCTCCAGTCTCGGTTTGCTGTGTGTTATCCAGCAGTTTGTCTCACAATTGACTGCAGTGCGTGAAGTGTAAATCTCCTGCGCTCCAATTCTCTGGAAATAATGCTCGGCCACCTGCCCGGATCACTCGCTGAGGAACCCGTGGTACGTCATGGAATCATAGAATGTCCCGAGTAGGAGGAGATGCACAAGGATCATTGAGTCCAACTCCTGTCCCTGCACAGGACAACCCCAACATTCTCGCCATGAGAGCATTGGCCAAATGGGTCTGGGAATATTGCCAGGCTTGGCATCATGACTGCTTTCCTGGGGAGTTGTTCCAGTGCTCCACCAGCCTCTGGGGGAAGAACCCTTTCCGAACGGCCAACCTAACCCTCCCCTGGCATCTTCCTGCCATTCCCTTGGGTCCTATCATTGATCAACACAGAGAAGACCTCAGCACCCACTCCTCCTCCTCCCCTTGTGAGGAAGCTGCACACCACAATGAGGTCTCCCCTCAGTCTCCTCTTCTCCAGGCTGAACACACCGAGCGACTTTAGCTGCTCCTCATACGACTTCCCCTGTAAACCCTTTACCAACTTTGTAATCTTATCCCACTTTCCATTTACCACTGGCTTTCTGGAGCTGTTTGCAATCCAGCTAGCTCAAGCGTTGCAGCGTCGCAGTGGCCTTTCCCAAACAAGCCTGAATTTTCCAGCCAAGACCCCTCTGGCTTTGTGTCAAGCTCCAGTTTCCCCAGCCAACGAGACCCATTACCTGCCAGTCATTAAGCTCATGTCATCCTGTCATCACAGCACCAGGACGGCTGCAGTCAGCACTGACAGCTCTCCGGGGCCGTGTACTCGCCTGCGGAAAGGTTTAGCCTCACCGAACGTCCCCATAAGGGAATGTGGCAGTCAGGATTGCGATGACGATCTATCCTCACCCTGCAGGAAGGCACGAGGAGCATCACCTTTATTTTCCTTGGCAGCAAATGTCATGAACAGGCACTCGCAGCCAGCCTCGGGCAGGCAGCGGGGCTCTGCGCGTCCCTGTGGGAGCCCTGCGGCACCGGGACCAGAGCCGAGGCAGCCGCCTGGCCCTTGCACTCGCCATACGACTGCGGTTTCTGTGTTGTTTTCTCTTGTAACTCCCTGTTCCCGACCTCGTAACTGTTAACGCTCAAAACCTGACCTTAAGCCCCGCTAAATAAATTTTTCCTCTGTGTTACCGTAAGGGCTGCGCGGTGCCGGGAACGACGCTCAATCAAGGCAAGTTGGAGGAGCAAAGGGTCTGCGCGGGGCACACCACGGGGCTGGGAAGCTTTGCCAGCTGCCAGCACAGACCCGCAGCTCGTGATGCCCAAACCAGGCATGTGTTTGCATCCCTGCAGAACAGAGCAATGGCAGAAACCCCGCAGTGTTTCACCAGGCTACGAAGAACGGAGCAGGGTCTGTGATTGGAGCCCAGAGCCAAGCATAGACCCCGTAGGAAGGAGCCAGGCAGAGCTGAGCCACTGGTGCACAAGCTGCAGGTTGGATGGGATGAGCCAAGTGTGGACAGGTCCACCACACCTCAGGCATGGACCGAGAGCCGGCTGTGGCTCCCTCAGCACATCAGCCCTGTGAGATAGGATCACAGAATCATAGAATAACCAGGTTGGAAGAGACCCACCGGATCATCGAGTCCAACCATTCCTATCAAACACTAAACCATGTCCCTGACTGGCATCCCACACAGGTAAATCACAGCGGTGACGATGTCTCAGGAGGCGGAGCACGAGCAGAGCAGCCAGATGCCATGTGGACTTCAGAGAACAGTAAAGTAATTAAGTATTGACTGAGAATGTCCTAAGTGAGCCCCAGATGCACATTACATTCTGCTTAACTCAATAATCACCGTATATATTATCCCTTTCCGCACTCTATCTTTATTAAGCTAAAAGGTCTGTAATTAGCTACTTGGATAAAGTGTAAGATTTTAATTAATTCATATTATGAAACATAATTGCTTATTAGAGATAACATTGCGTGTTCTATCACATCAGTATCACTCTGAAAGATTTTAACCAAAATACAATTGTTTGTCACAGAGGGTGAGCAGGTTTTAATCCATCAGGCGCTGAGACGCAAAATGCCCTCTACAAAGCCAGATGAAACCAACCATCACAGAATCATAGAATGGAAGGGACCTCACAGCCCATCCAGTTCCACCCCTGCCCTGGGCAGGGACACCTCCCACTGGATCAGGGGCTCCAAGCTCCATCCAACCTGGCCTTGAACCCCTCCAGGGATGGGGCAGCCACCACTGCCTAAGATCTCACCCAAAATCTTGTAGCCACCTTCTCTGCTTAATAAACCTTGTTACTAGACCTCACCTGAACTCATACCTGGGCCTCCATCCTCCCTTCACACTTGCTGGTGGCCATAGAGGGAGCCTGGGTCAGCACAGAACCCAACCCCATCGCCCACAATGTCCTGGCATCTGCAGAAGTGTTTAGCTGGTGATTTAAGCTTTGGTTCCGTTTAATTTAGATGTTAGAAGAGTTTTATTTTAGGAGTTAATATGTTATTTATGAAGGTATATCAACACAGCACATCAATTCAGCAGCTGTTGCTGGTTTACTACGAGACGCCGTTGAAGATGGGACAATCTGTCTCGTTATCCAACATCAATTCTGGGGCACTTACACAAATGCAAAATCACTACAACATTAGAAATAAACAACAGGCATCCTAGAGACTTAGAGAAATACCTTGTAAGCCGCACGATAAATTATTGGCTTGATGGCATTTGGTGCTGAATTAAAATGATAAACTGAAGTTTTTATCTGGCGAAAACCGTTTCCATGGTGTTGAAGCAACAGATGGTCTTTCCTGGAGATAAAGGACTTAAAGCTTTGCCAGTGCCAAGAAGAACTGGAGGTTTAACATATGTATTGTAAAATTTAAGAGAAGAGGACCTGATGGTGCAACCTGATGGTGGTTGGCACAAGCCCCATCCAAAGCCAAACAGGACCAAGACCCTCCGCAACGTCCAGCCCAGCTCAAGCCATCTTCAAAAGTCTGTATGGACCCAGGGTTTATGAGGGGTTCCTTCATTCTTGCTGCAGAGGGAAACCCCAACAGAAACAGCCTTCCCTTCACTCACACTAACAGCCTGTTCTGGCCCTGTTATATGAGTCATTAATTCCTAATAAGTAGAAAACTGCCTGATGGGCTTTGGATAGGAAGAGTTTACTGTATCAGAGACAATCCATGATCTAAATTACCAGCTATAAATCAATTTTTGCATGTTGACGTATCTTTAATAATGATAAATGAAGAATTTATGGATGCTGCTAAAGTGCACATCAAGATTTTGATTTATGAGCACACAGAGCTCAGGTGGAGCCACCAGCTCCAGGGCCAGCACCTTATCCCATACGTGGACAACAATGCTGCCCAGGGAGGGGGTTGAGTCCCCTTCCCTGGAGGGGTTTAAGGGACGGGTGGATGAGGTGCTGAGGGACATGGGTTAGTGATTGATGGGAATGGTTGGACTCGATGATCCGATGGGTGTTTTCCAACCTGCTGATTCTATGATCCTGTGATTCCTCGACCTGCAAGGCTGAGGACAGCCTCATTTTGTAGCAGCACCATGGTAATGGCAAATGAGACAGCGAGCAAATACAGACACAGGCACAGCCCTGGTCCATCTGTCTGCCAACTCTGCTCATCTGGTACTGGTGCTTCAGGACACAAATCTCCGATGTCCTTAGATCTTAGGAAGAAATGTTTTGCTGTGAGGGTGGGGAGGCCCTGGCCCAGGTTGCCCAGAGCAGTGGTGGCTGCCCAATCCCTGGAGGGGTTCAAGGCCAGGTTGGATGGGGCTGGGAGCCCCTGAGCCAGTGGGAGGTGTCCCTGCCCACGGCAGGGGGGTTGGAATTGGATGGGCTTCGAGGTCCCTTCCAACCTAAACTATTCTATGATTCCCATACACATGTGCCAGGAAGGCCTTCTGGGCTGGAAAGCTGCTTTTCATTTGATTTCAATTTACTGCTGGAATTAAGCTGGTGTAAAACACTGTGCGAAGAGAAAAATTACCATGTCTGTTTAGAGAGCGTAAAATAGGTACTTAACAGTTTGACCACTTAGATGCTGTTGTCCAGATCAGTTTTCACTCTGCTCACGTCCTGCCACAATTAATAAGCTGAAAATGATGTTTGCTAGAAACAAACAGTAAACAATTAATAACCTCAGTACCTGTGTCTCCTCTCCTTCAGGCTCACGCTCTGCCTTTCTCCGCAGCAGAGCAGCCACGAGCAGTAGCACCCAGCTCTCTACAACAGCCTCTCCCACCCCAACTGGAAGATGTAACCCTGATCTGGAAGATCTAACCTGCAGTCCAACCATCAGCCCGATAACACTGCTAAACCATGTCGTGAAGTGCCACAGCCCCACAGCTTTGAACCTCTTCAGGGATGGAGACTCCACCACTGCCCAAAGCAGCCTCTGCCAGGGCTTTCCCACTCTATCAATAAAGAAATTTTCCCGAATATCAAACCTAAACCTCCCCTGGCACAACTTGAGGCCACTTCTTCTTGACCTATCACTTGTTATTTGGGAGAAGAGACCCACACCCACTTCACCACAACCTCCTTTCAGGAGCTGCAGAGAACAGTGAGGTCTCCCCTCAGCCTCCTCTTCTCCAGGCTGAACACTCCCAGTTCCCTCAGCTACTCCCCATAATTCCTGCTCTCCAGCCCCTTCTCCACACACACTCCAGTCCCTCAATTTCTTTCTAGCAGTGAGTGACCCAAAACTCAACATACTGGGCAAAACCGAGTTGACCCTCCTGCTCAGCTGCAGTGGGGCTGGAGCTGCTGGGGGGTCAAAGCCAGGGGTTGATGCTCTTCTCCACCCAGCTCCACATTTAACAAGGTCTGGAAGCCATGCAATGAGAAGCACTGAGCCATTCGATCCAGCCATGGCCATGACAGCTCCCCAGCCAGCCATAGAAACATTAATCGCTAAGCAAGCAATTAGTGGCTACCAAAATTGACTGATACGATTACACAGAGGGTTTTCTTCCTCCCTCTGTCCAGAGCCTTGGCACCGAACAGTCTTGTAATTAGATGACAAAAATGACAGGCAGCTCCAGCGAAACCGCCCATCCTCGCCTTTTGCAGAGACTCCCCAAGTGTCCTGCACCAATAATTACTAATCAAGTTATTACTTTCAGTGTTAAAAAGGCATTCTACAGGTAATTTACCTATAACAGCGTAAGTCCAGTGCTGGCAAACAGCCCTGTGCTTGCAGAGCCCAGCGAGTCTGGGGTGGCCTCAGCTCTGGGCTCATGGATGCTCCCCAAGGTGACCCCATCTCAGGGCTTTCCTGTGTCCTCACAGGCTCTGGGCTCTGCACGGCTGCTCCATTCCCTGAAATCATCACTCATGGACATTCATGGTGGGCTGCACCACACCACCGAATCATAGAATCACCAGGTTGGAAGAGACCCACCGGATCATCGAGTCCAACCATTCCCATCAATCACTAACCCATGTCCCTCAGCGTCTCGTCCACCCGTCCCTTAAACCCCTCCAGGGAAGGTGACTCAACCCCCTCCCTGGGCAGCCTCTGCCACTGCCCAATGACCCTTTCTGTGAAAAAATTTTTCCTAATATTCAGCCTAAACCTCCCCTGGTGGAGCTTGAGGCCATTCCCTCTCGTCCTGTCCCCTGTCCCTTGGGAGAAGAGCCCAGCTCCCTCCTCTCCACAACCTCCTTTCAGGGAGTTGGAGAGAGCCATGCAGCACATGTTCCTCCAGCACGTCACGCTGCGAGCCCACCACATAACTGGAACGCAGGCACGAGGGATGGGGCTGACCAGAGAGAAGAAGGAATACTCAAAGAGCCCCTCTAGCCTGTCACCAAGCACGAAGATAAACATGTGGGAGGAGGACGAATGGGCACGGAGGCATCATCTTGCCCAAGGTGCCTCTCCAGAGGCTCACCTGGTTCTCACTTGCATGGAGACAGGCCCTCTGCAGCTCTGTTTCATCCCAGATGTTCCCAGCTGGTGTGTCCTGGCTCAGTGGCGCTGCCGTGATATCATCCATCTGCATTTCCTAGGACTGTTCGGGGGGGAAAAAAAAAAAGCCCACGAGTCTGTAATTTGTCATTATAATACAGACCAGGAGAACGGCTGAACAAACCACTAATATCGAACAAACAAACAAAACCCAATAATGACTTCTATCGAGCCGAGCCCCAAAGCTGATGGATGACCTGTACCAGCGCAGGAGAATTATTTGTGAATTGCAATTGATTCCCAAAATCAAAATGTAAATTTTGCCTCACAACTGAAGTATCGGCGGAATTTTTTTTTGCTGTTAGAAAGTCTTTTTCTCTCCCTGTGACTTTTAGAGGGGGGGAAATAACATTCGGTCCAGCCAAGCCCACAGAATTCTCATGGGCACAGAGTGAGATGGTTAAGCTCAAGCACCCACACCCCGGAGCTCACCTGGCTTCAAGCATCGCAAAGGGTCCTCAGAAGCCTTCCAGATGCTGAAATGTTGACCTAGAAGCATCTGAGAGCAAGCAGGGTGAGATCAAGGACCAGGGCAAACCCTGCAAGCCCCCACTACGTCTCCCAAAAGCCACCACCAGGTGAGCCCCACCAGCTGCTCTCCTGCTCCTGCACCAGCAGGAAGGATCCCAAACCCTTGTTGCGTTTCAGGATGGAGCAGGCACACAGCTCCCTGCTGCTGTGAACGATGCAAGGCTGACTATCCAAGCTAAAGCACCTAAATTTGGATTTCAAACCCAAAGAGGTGCCCTCCGAGGTTTCTGAAGGACCAAGCACCCATCACTCCACCACGTACGGGGCTCTGTCCCACGGCTTTACCCCAACAACCCACGGGCTCTACAGCTGCTGTCCCGCCACCTCCAAACTCAGCTCCACGTCTGGGCAGGAGCTCAGCGCGTTGCTGTAAAATCTAAACCCACGGTGCTCGTTCTGAGCTGTTCCATATCATTAACAGAACATCTGCCAGGCTGCAAACAACACGGAGCGTTCAGTGCTTCTCCCGTCACTTACCGCTAACAGCATTAGTCTTACTGCTAGGAACTGAGAGAGCAGCACAAGGTCTGGCAGCCTGAAAACTTTAGAAACAACCTCTCCCCACCCCCAAAAAAAGCCACCAGTGCCTCTGAGAGATCCCACCTGGCTCTGCAGACCCAACAGCCCAGGACAGCCCTTTCCACATCAGCAAATGTCGGCGGTAGCTGCCACTGCTGCACATGCTGCTCTGCTTCTAGCAGCTCAGTATCCACCATTCCCCGACATCCCCTGCCTTTTATCATTACCTAACCCATGACAAACCCATTACGACGCTAAAGCTTGGAATTACTGTGATCCCAGGCAGATACCCAGAGAAACAGCAGTGTTTTGCGCGAGGCAGTAATAAATTACTGAAGGTCACCTATGATTTATCACTGCTTTGGATTCCAGAGAGTGACACTGCTTCACCCAGGGAAGCAGCCTCATGGGTGCCAGAGCATCTGCTCTGCTTGAGCCTCTAACAACGATGTTTTTGCTTTCTTTATTGGATTGGAAGCGTCCCCGATAAACTCACTGTCTGCTTGTTTGAGTGATGCCTTTGCCACACAACACTGTGAATTTACATCCCATCCACTGCGCACAACTGCTCTGACAACTGGAAAAGCACCGTCTGGGGAGAGGATAAAGCCCAGGAACCGCAGGCTGTTCCCCAGCAGGATGAGCTCGGCTCCACCAGCCCCGCTGCGAACCCCCTGCCCTGCCTGGCACAAGGAGCAGAGGATGCTTTGCTCCAGGGGAAAGCGGCTCCTTTCAGCATGATCTTAATTGTGAGCGAGGGACCTGCAGAGCTGGAAGCTGACCCTTCCTCCATGCCTCTCCATGCGCTTGGACCCTCCCAGGGGCTCTTTTTTTCTGCTGAAGCACCCCCATCCCAGCTCTGAGGCAGGGGGCCTTGAAATTAGGGCAACATTTTAGGGGCTCCAAGCCCCCTGCCTCTTCCTTGATGGCTTTTTCCTGCTCAAATTCTCTCAAACAGATGCTCCCACTGCACAAGCCACCGTGGTGAGTGTGATACCCAAAGCCTGCACCCCACTCCTGTGCCTGCATCCCACTCCAGTGCCTGCATCCACTTGCCCTGGGGCTCTCCCCTCTCCTCTCAGTTCTAATTCTGCCTCTCCAGGGCTGGAAAAGCCTGGAGCAGCTGGGCAGGAGCGAAGGGCACAGACAAGCACTCCTCACAGCCAGACCCTGCCAGTCCACACTGGCAGTTGCAGCCTCTCTCACTTTAAAAGCAGGAAAAATAATTACCAGCAACTTTTGGAAGTAAATAAATAGTCGGTGAGCTGAGCTGCTTGAATTATTAATGGTCAGTTCAACTGTTCAGACACCGCGGTCGTTACTAACAAGAACATCTGATGCCAATAAAACTCTTTGCCTATTGTGCTGCCAATATTAAAAAATTCAATGTGTTTATGAAAGCAGCTAGGCTCAAGCACAGAGAAATCATCTGAAAAACAAGCTCAAAGGCTGGAGAATCCCCCAAGAGGCTGGCTGGGTCATTATAGCACCAGGACAGGGCAACCGCACGCACGAAGAGGGGAGCAGGGACCACACTGGGGGACAGCTGGGACACCCCAGCAGCAGTGGGAGATGCAGAGGACTACGAAAAGCTCACGGATTCTTTTGTTGCAAGTGCAAGGGGTAGAGAAGAGCAGATGAGCTGCCTGCCCCAGCCACAAGCTGCTCTGTGCCTGAGCCCAGCGGAGCCCCAGGAGACGCAAACCACGTTCCTCGTTTCAGCCCTGTGACTCCCCAGACACAGTCCCAGCAGGGATAAAGCTTTTGCTGTGCTCACAAACGTGCCAGAAATGGCTGCAGGTGACAGGCGCTGCCAGAGAGATAAGACTACGCAGCACCACGCTGTGTTTTCATCTTCAAAGAGCTTGAAGATGCTAAGAAACCACCGGCAGCTCCTCCTGGGCATCGCTTTTTTCCCTGCGTGAAGGTCTGAGACACACTGCCGGAGCCAGTCTGCAGGCTCGAGCTCCTCTGATCAGGAACAATTAGACAAGAGGGCAAAGAGAGCCTGACGAGAGCGGCTGCCTCTGACACGGGCGCTCGGCAGGGCTCCTGATCCAGCTGCCAGCGGGAAAGTGGCGCTTGTGCAAACGCCGCCAATGCTGCAGGAGCCTCCACCTCGCTGCACAGGGAACAAGGACAGAGCGCTCTCGGCCAGCTCTTCCTCTGCTGTCACCCACTTAGTGCTGGGGGAGCATCGGTTACCCCAAGGTTTGCTCTGCAAACAGCCCTCCAGCTCCCCGCACGACATCTCCAGTTCCCAGAGCTGGTCCAGCAGCCTCCGTCCCTCTGGTTGTCCTGCAGGATGGGACAGCAGCACCCGGGCTGTCCTCGCTGGTGGCAGCTCCTTATTTCCAGTTATCCCTTTCATCTCCTCAGAGCCTGCTAGATTTAATTCCCTGCACTTTGGTATAAAGTCGGGGTCCCATCCGGAAAGCAATTTGTGCCTCCCAGAGCAGGCAGTTGTAACATTTCCCATTAAAATGTAAATTTGGTTAAGTTTTCTGGCATCTCTTTTCCTTCCTTAAGGTAAGAAGAATATGAACTTGTATTATTTTTTCCATCAATGTTATCTTCCTCTCAGTTTTGTGCTAAGTAAAAAAGCTGCCCGATATACACCTTCCGCAAATTAAATTTGAATTGAGTCTGACAGCACAACAGGGATCCAGATTACAAAGAGATGTGCTAGCCTAATTGGAATCATTTCGAAGAGGTTATTCGCAGAAGCGTTAACCACGGAAAGCACAAGTGGAGCCACACGTGGTCTCTGTGCCGAATGCTCATCTCGGCCGAGCCGCCCAGCGCTGCCAGCACTGCAGGCAGGACCAGCAGCACTTCGCTGGCCTCTCGGGGACAAGCTGGATGCTGAGGTTGGGTTTATTGATGATCGCAGCCTGCCAACCAAAGCCAGGCACTGAGGACCACACTGGTTGTTCCTCCAGCCAGTCCTCGGGGCTCCCGGGGCAGCCCAGATGCTGGTGACCCCTGCTCCACTGCGGCTGCTGTTCACCAGCCACCCCTGGCGCACTCTAGCTCCTGTTCCACCAGCAATCCCTGCTCCATCAGCCATCCCTGCTCTCCTGTAGCTCCTGCTCCACCAGCAACCCCTGCTCCATCAGCCATCCCTGCTCTCCTGTAGCTCCTGCTCCACCAGCAATCCCTGCTCCATCAGCCATCCCTGCTCTCCTGTAGCTCCTGCTCCACCAGCAACCCCTGCTCCATCAGCCATCCCTGCTCTCCTGTAGCTCCTGCTCCACCAGCAATCCCTGCTCCACCAGCCATCCCTGCTCTCCTGTAGCTCCTGCTCCACCAGCAACCCCTGCTCCATCAGCCATCCCTGCTCTCCTGTAGCTCCTGCTCCACCAGCAATCCCTGCTCCATCAGCCATCCCTGCTCTCCTGTAGCTCCTGCTCCACCAGCAACCCCTGCTCCATCAGCCATCCCTGCTCTCCTGTAGCTCCTGCTCCACCAGCAATCCCTGCTCCATCAGCCATCCCTGCTCTCCTGTAGCTCCTGCTCCACCAGCAATCCCTGCTCCACCAGCCATCCCTGCTCTCCTGTAGCTCCTGCTCCATCAGCAATCCCTGCTCTGTTGTAGCTCCTGCTCCACCAGCCATCCCTGCTCCACCCTAGCTCCTGCTCCACCAGCAATCCCTGCTCTCCTGTAGCTCCTGCTCCACCAGCAATCCCTGCTCCACTGTAGCTCCTGCTCCACCAGCCATCCCTGCTCCACTCTAGCTCCTGCTCCACCAGCCATCCCTGCTCCACTCTAGCTCCTGCTCCACCAGCAATCCCGGCTCTCCTGTAGCTCCTGCTCCACCAGGAATCCCTGTTCCACTATAGCTCCTGCTCCACCAGCCATCCCTGCTCCACTCTAGCTCCTGCTCCACCAGCCATCCCTGCTCCACTCTAGCTCCTGCTCCACCAGCCACCCCTGCTCTCCTGTAGCTCCTGCTCCACCAGGGATCTCTGCTCTGTTGTAGCTCCTGCTCCACCAGTGATCCCTGCTCTGTTGTAGCTCCTGCTCCACCAGCAATCCCTGCTCCACCACTTGCCCCCGCAGCCGTCCCACTGTGCCCCCCATCCCAGACAAGACGCGAAGGGCCGTGTCCTAACAGGCACAGGATTTTGACCAAACACGCTCAGAATAATTAAACCAATTGTCCTGCTCACACTTTAAAAGATGATCTTACACGATTAAAACCCCAAATCCCTGTAGACTCACCACTTCTTTTGCCTTCAGACACCTGGAGGCAGGGAAGTGCTTTCTCCACGCCTCAGGAAGCTTGTCAGAGTCTGAAGGGTATTTAAAGGATAAACCACACACCAAGGAGAAACACCCGAAAATTATCTTTTTGATGGTCAGCTACACCGAAACCGGGGGGACCAGGCTGCCTGCCCCAGGGCTCCCTGCCCAGAGCTGCTGCCGGACACGGCTCGTCAAAGTCATGCTGGAGTACAGCGGCTGCAGAATTAATATCAGAGTGCAGTGAATTAATTACTATCTCCAGCTGCATTTCTAGTGGGGATAATTTCAGGTGCAACGGTTTGAATGACATCGTCTCAAAGAAGAGTCTCCCATTCTCCTGACTAATTTGAGGTTAACTAAATTTGTTTCTCATCAGGAGACAGCTCATCAACTCAGCCTGCAGCAATGACAGCTCCGCAGCTCCCGCACGGCCCTGAGAAGTGGGAGATGCTTTGGGGTTTGTCCCCAAGGAGAAGCAGGCTCAAGCCATGCCATATTCTTGGTTGTCCTGCAGAGCTGGCACCTCTGCTGCTCCATTGCCCTACACGTGGCTGCTGGCCACTGCATCATCCTAAAGATGCTTTACCCCAGTTTGCCTTCCTTGATCGGCTCCAAGAGCTGCTCAGGTCCTGGGTGAGGTGGGAAGATGCTGGTCTCTGCAGGACCACCAGCTCCTCCTATCCCGGCTCCTCTCCATAGGGCAGCGTGCCCGGTGCTGGGAAGCACACCAGCATTTCATTTTCAGTCCTATCTCACCACACCGGCTGCTTCTGCTGGTGCGACAGCCATGCAGCCCAGAAAGCTCCATCATTGCTGCTGGAATGGCATGAAACAAGGGCAGACCTGATGACCACCATGAGACCTCAAGGCACAGGACATGCAAACAACCCATGTTGAACAGTGATCATAGAATCACAGAACCACCAGGTTGGAAAAGACCCACTGGATCATCAAGTCCAACCATTCCCATCAATCACTAAACCATGTCCCTCAGCACCTCGTCCACCCGTCCCTTAAACCCCTCCAGGGAAGGGGACTCAACCCCCTCCCTGGGCAGCCTCTGCCAGGGACCAATGACCCTTTCTGGGTAAATTTTTTTCCTAATGTTCAGCTTAAACGTCCCCTGGTGGAGCTTGAGGCAGCTACTCACAGCCAGAGTTAACGGCGAGCATCATCACACCCAAGGGAGAGCAGCTCATGAATAAAACCCAACAGCTTCATTGCAAGGAAGGGTTTGCTCCATTCCTTCCTCTGTCCTGGAGGTCCCCACACCCTGGGGACAAGAGTCTCCCCAGTGTGGAGATGGGCTCCTGCCATGGCACAGGCAGCACCGGCTCCTGGAAACCCTCACGTGGCTCAGATGGGAACCGAAACCTCCGTTCCCTCAGCAGCAGTAAGTGAATCAGCAGCCCCAGCCAGCATTAATTATGCAGAGAATCATTTGCTGGTGAAATTAAAAAAAAAAAAAAAAAAGGCGAGAATCTAATTTAATCAAAATATAATTAAATGAATAGTTAATTTAACAACTCCGCAGTGAAAACCCCTTGACCTCTGGAGCTACCCTGCTGGCAAGCACCGCCTGCTCATCTCTCCTGCACTTGGTTCGGGCACCCCATGGCACCCCCAGCCCCTGGCACATCCCCACCTCGCCCTGCGCCGCCTGGAGCCTCGCCCTGCAGCCACCTCCAAGGTGTCAAGGCTAGAAAGGGGAAATCACAGAATCATAGAACAGTTTGGGGTGGAAGGGACCCTAAAGCCCATCCAGTCCCAACCCTGCTATGGGCAGGGACACCTCCCACTGGATCAGGGGCCCCAAGCCCCATCCAACCTGGCCTTGAACCCCTCCAGGGATGGGGCAGCCACCCCTGCTCTGGGCAACCTGGGCCAGCGCCTCCCCACTCTCACAGCAAAACATTTCTGCCTAAAATCTCATCTCAATCTCCCACCTTTCAGCTTAAAACTACTCCTCCTCCTCCTGTCCCTGCCCTCCCTGATCAAGAGCCCCTCCCCAGCTTTCCTGGAGCCCCTTTCAGCACTGGAAGCTGCTCGAAGGTCTCCCTGAAGCCTTCTCTCCTCCAGGCTGAACAAGTTCTTTTAGTAAAGGGAGAGAAAAAGGGAAGGGATGGGTGTACATAGATCACATTACCTTTAAGCCCCCAAAAAATTCTAGCCCAAATAAATATTTTTTTAAGGAACTAGAGAACAGGAAGACGAGCAGCAGCCAGGTGGGATTTCCTCCAGAAAAGGGAGCTGAGATCACATCTGACAAATGTGTCTGGAGTGACTTAGGAGAGGAGGTGATGTCTGGGAAGCGGGCTCTCCAGATGGCCTCAAGGTCCCTTCTGTCTCTATCGTCTAGGCTTCTACAGACTAATTCCTTAAATCAGCATCCTCTGGAAACTCGCCAGGCATCTTGCCAGCTCGGGAGCTGGAAGAAGGGCTGGAGGACACTCTAAGTGGATATGCATGCGCAGCGTGTAAAAGGAAACAGGGTTTTTTGCAACAGGCCCCTATATTCCCCAGAGATAAACTCAAAGGAGCATTTTCTAACAGCCTCCTCTTGAGTCAGCGACGCCCCAGCTCAGAGTTGCAAGGTGTGCGTGTAGGAGAGGCAGAACAGCCCCAGCCCAGAAGCAGCTGTCTCAGGATGCCCCTTCCCAGCCCTCTCCTGTCACAGGCGGACTCATTCCTGCAGTAAAAACAAGAACTGCAGCTCAGCATCCCCCTCTATGTACAAAAGCAGCCAAGGTGGACCAGATCATCTCTCCCGACTGTAACCATAGCAAGGGAAAAATCCTCACTCGGAGCTTCGAGCATCTGGCGAGGCGGACCAGGCTCCATCTGGAAGCGTTTCCCCGTGCCCTGGATGATCTCCTAGACAAGACACTGTAAGAAAAGAAATCAGAAGGAGATTAACATAAATATTGTTTGAAAGATTTAATCAGCTACAAATTGCAATGTTATGTTTGCAGCTTAATTAGCCGGGTTTCTTTGCTCTGTGTGGTGAAGTTGAGGGAGGGCATTTAGAAGAAGCCTTGCAGGTCTCTGTTTGTGGTGATGGAGGCGTGTTTATCCCTGGTTGGGGCTAGCAGGTGCCTCGGGCCACCAGATTCTGGGGGGAGGCTGTTTTTTGCAGCATGAACAGTGCTCTGGTGGTTTCCTGTATGGCTCTGTGAGCAGGAGGATGCTCCAGCCTTGCTGGACACAGCTGCCTCGCCCTCAATGGCATGAGAGGAAAAGCTCTAATTTACATCCTGCTTCCTACAGCACTCCAAACGATAACCAAAAGTCTGTGATAAAGGGAATCCCAACTATACCGGCTGGGAAAAGTTCTCAGCACAAGGACCTCTGCCATGTAACAGCCACCCGAAATAAACCACAGGGTATGAGAAGCTACAGGCTTTTAGCCACCAGCTGCAGCAGCACGAATGACATTGTGACAGCGCTCCATAAACATCAGGAGATAAGAGCACGGTGAGAAGCAAGAGTGACCCAGCAGCTGCCTCACATCAGACAGACCCGATTACTCCGATCAAAGCTTCCAAACACAACCCCCTGACAGTATTTTTCCCCAATGGCTTCAACGGGGACAGAAAGGGTCAGACGTGCAGCAGCTTCACCTCTGACTGGTATCAGGACTCAGCCTCCCCGCTCCGCTGCTGCCCGTTTGAATCATCACTGTATGAATCTGAACTGGCTGTGCTAATGAGGTCCTAGAGACGCATTTATATTTGGAGGGCGAGCACTAATTAAAATGCAAACCATGTTATTTCCTGCTCCGAGCACTCATGCCAATGTGATTTCAACAAGGCTCGCAAACACAAGAGTCACCCTGATCTGTGCCACTCCCGTGAATTGGCTTATGGAAGTGTTGGTAGTTCCTCCTACAAGATCTAAAAAGGCATCTCTCTCCACTCCAGCAGAAGCCTTTTGTCTAATCCATATGTCCTAATTGGCAAGGAGTATATTCTCACAACACACCTCAGCAGACAGCTCGCCGCGTCCCAGACACCATCGCTGTCGATCCCAACCCCGTGTCTGCCCTGCGCACGCTGGTCCTGGCCCCAAGGATTTGGAATCATAGAATCGTAGAATCAGCAGGTTGGAAGAGACCCACTGGATCATCGAGTCCAACCATTCCCATCAATCACTAACCCATGTCCCTCAGCGTCTCGTCCACCCGTCCCTTAAACCCCTCCAGGGAAGGGGACTCAACCCCCTCCCTGGGCAGCCTCTGACAGTGCCCAATGACCCTTTCCATGAAAAATGTTTTCCTAATGTTCAGCCTGACCCTCCCCTGGTGGAAAGCACTAAGAACACCTCAATAAGCACCCAAGCATGGGTTTGCTCCATGCTGCTGCGTTCCTGAGGTGCTGAGAGTGCCCCGGCGCTGGCTGACACAAGGCTGGTCGCTTTAGCTGGTGCTGAGTCCATCACCCTGGCAGCCACAGCCACCCAGAGCCAGAGGAAAGGGGTAATTTATAGCACCTGCATTTCCTGCAAGGGAATAAGGGCACTGGCGGTTTCACCCATGCCTGACGCATGGCTCATCCTCTTGATGCTGGTGACATAAATAAAGCTGTCACTCGCAGGGACGCTGAACACCAGCAGCGTGGAACGAGCCAGAAAGAGGCATCAGCTGAGATGCCAGTATAATTCCCCAGTTTTCTGCCCACCAAGGCTGCAGCAAACACCAGGCTCCAGGCACCCCAGAGCAGAGCACAAACCCAGCCCCTTTCCAGCAAGACTTCTCTACCTCTGAGCTTCTCTTCACCTTCTCCAAGACCATCACACCCCCAGCTATGGGAAAACAGCCCTTCCTGGCTGTGAGGACATCATCTACACGCTTCAAAGTCATAGAATCATAGGATCACCAGATTGGAAAAGACCCATTGGACCGAGTCCAACCATTCCTATCACAAACTAAAAGTCCCCACGGGGAGGAACGACCTCCTGCAGCAGAGACCCACAGCTCCTGGGGGGCCCTGGGGCTGCACCTCCCCATCCTCATAAAGCAGAGAACCCTGCCTGTGCCAGCCCAGAGGTCACGAGCTCAGCCAACCCCCCATTACCAATAGCACGAGATTTGCTTGTCTGAACAGGGAAATAGATCACCAGAAAAAGAGGAAACATTGGGAAAGTGGATGGCGGATGGGAGAGTGATGAACGAGCGCTTGGAGGAGCTGGGCAGAGATCAATGAATAGCTGATGAGCTGAGGCAGAGGCGGGCGAAGCTCGCCATGCAAATCCAGAGGGAGCACAATCGGTAAGGAAATTGCATTACAGCGAACCCCAAAGAGGTTTTATAGCCCTGCCACGGGGGAAACCAGGCATCGGGCAGCCAGCTCTGGCTCTGCTCAAGGTTGGTGCAAAGTGGGGGCTGCAGAGGGCAGATCACCCACTGTCCCCACCAGCCAGTGCCCAGAGGGACTGACTTCCATGCCCTGCTCACTCCCTCCACCAAGCCCTGGGCTCTGCTCGGAGCAGGAACTATCAGCACCACAGGGACAGTCAGGGAGGGACAGAGGAAGGGAAGCAATGCCTCTTATTTCCCTCTGCCCTCCATCTCACAGGATACCAGATTTAGAAAAGAGGTAAGAGCAAACACCCCAAGAATGGGAAGCACCCAGGGACCCCACACGCTCTGCAGTCAACAGTAACTCCCCCAGCCTTGTTCTTCTGGGCTTTTACAGACAGTTCCTGCAGAGACATCATTTAGGGGTCTGCTCTGTCTGTATTACAGCCCATTAACAGCATCTGAGACAGCTGCTCACACGCAATAAAGACAAATCCCCGCTCTGTGGCACTTGAGCACTGGGAAAAATCACCTCTGGAAAAATCCCAGCATACTCTGTGCAAGGAGCCGGCACAGGCAGAGCAGCACCACATCCATCCCTCCCCGGCAGCTCAGCTCGCAAACCGCATCTGCACCACACCAAGATCACGCTGCACAGCCCCAGCGCAGCACTCGCTTACAAATGCTTTTAAGCAAGCGTTCACGCAGCCAGTTCAGTCCAACCACGAGCTCCAAGGCTCCCTGCAGGGGGCCTGGCTCTATCTAGCGGCAGGAGACGTGACTCCAGCAGCTCAGCCACCTCGCATCAAAAAGGCTGGAGGTCCAGCTCGACTCACAATGCTGCTCAGAGACCAAACCCATGTGAACGGACGCATTAGGGAAGCCAACAGGAAAGTAGTTTAGGACAAGCATCACCTCCAGCAACGCAGCAGTCCTGGTGCAGCCAATTTAGGTGTTTCTGGGCCTTCTGTGCTGCAGGGCAGGTGAGTCAGATGGGCCTAGAGATAAGACTCTGTAAAAATTGATCCTTGCGATGCTGCTGGAACATAAACCACGCAGGCAGCGTGGAGCCCCAGACTGAGCCACACCATCGTTTCACCCGGTGAGATGTGGCTGTTAGACCTAAAACACGTGAAAACCACAGCCCCTGGCTCAGTACTTCCAAATCACTTTTACTGAGATGGTCCTGCCCTGCCTTCAGCTCCTTCATCTGCCAGTTCATAAATTAAACTTCAAAGACCTTTTCTAGCAGCACTGAACTCACAGAGGGAGAAGACTGACAGCAAATTCATGGTCTGCAGATTTCTGTCCAGTACCCCTGGTCCCTGGCACCAGACACAGAAAGAAAAAGCTCTTCCCACCTCCCTGGAGCATCCACGCTCTGCAACTTCACTGCGCCGAGTAGCCCAAAGGCAGCTATTTGAAAGAAAACGACAGCAGCTGCTTGTGGGCTGAGGGGTTGAACAGAGCAATTTTAACTTCCCATCAAAGCAGGGTTACCCAGCCCTGCTGCCTCTGTCCCTGCCACAGGTTTGGCTTGCATTTAGAACAGAGAAAAAAAGCCAGAGGACATCACAGCCAAAGCTAGAAAATCCTCTTTTCCATCTCTGCTTTTCTTTCAACACAAATGAAGTGTTAAAGGGAGGGCATGTCAGCCGCTGTCTTCATCGCATCATCCTGAGAACACCATGACATTCAAATTACTGTATTTCAAAGGCCTGGCCTCATTCATAAATCAGAAGTGTATTTGGGAATGGGACAGCAGCACAAAGAGGTCCACATACATATTTGGGTTGGTTTCCCAGACCACAGCAGATGTGACACTAAAGCACAGACACCCATCAACGACTGCTCTGAGTTTTTAATCTTGTTTTAGCTTTTATTTACCATGACATAACCCATCGACCTCATTAAACAAGGTCATGACCACCCATTTTCTGAATGTGCAGGCACACGGTGCCCAGCTTTACCAGCTCTGCAGAGCTCTTCCCAGCCTGAAGCCTTAAGACGATCCTGGTATCAAGCCGTATTTCTGCCTCAGGATTTCAACTGTCGATGTCAGCGCACTGAGGGGGGAAAGAGAACCATCAGAATGAGAGGGTTTTAAGGATTAAAGTGCATTTTCTCAGAAAGAGCAATCAGCCTGATGCAGTACAGCACTTTGAATCAAGAAGGACACGGACTCCGGAAACTGGAGTGTTTCCAGAGAGGCTTTGGGCTGGTAAATAAGCTAAACATCATTAACATGAAGGTTAACTGCTCTGGGAAAAGAAGTAAAACACAACCCACTTGAACTCGAAAGCTTCATTTCCTTTAAATTAAAGAAAAAGCCATAGTGCTTACCAGCCAGGCCGGATGATGCTGAACTTCCCCGGCACAGACAAGTCAACCACTGTCGACCCCAAGCGACACTCTGGGCTCTGGACATCCCCTATGGGGCCTCCGTCGATGATTAGGGACAGATGAGGCCACAGGTCTTGGAACTCCTGAAAGAGAGAGATATGGCTAACAGCCCTGAGGGTGGATTGTGATGGTGCTTTAACAGGCACTGCTGGGCGCTCCAGTGTCAAGGGAGGTGGCCTCTCCCTCCTCCCTGTCAGCTCAGAGCACTTGTTTCTGTCATGAACACACCCCATTTTGACTCCTGAGAACAGATTTATCTCAGATAGGCAAGACAGCCCCAGGGATTCCCTCGTTGCAGACTTCTTTGCTGCACCGATGCTTATTGAGGAGTGCACAAAAAAGCCAGAAATCAACAGAAACAGCTAGGGGCAAGGCTAGGGCACATGTCCAGCTCCGTGCCCAACAGCACCATCACCAGGCTCACCAGAGCCACGCTGTGAAGAGCTGGACACACAGCAGCAGCGTCGCTCCGCAGCCACCTCTCTCACAGCAGCTTTCGTCTTTCAGACACAACACCAACCCCCAAAGACGTGCATCAGCTCTGCCCTCCTCGCTTTTTAAGGTGAGGATCCCAGCAGGCAGCTGCCCCACACATCTCCACATTTTAATTAGAGAGTATCATTAAGAAAATCAAAATAACAGCAGTGGAGACATCCCTGTTTTACTGCTAAAGCCAGCCTCAAACAGCAAGAGCCTGGGGCTCTGACAGACACCACCACAACAGTGTCACGTAGGGGCAATCACAGCCTTACCGAGACAGTCAGCGTGCTGGCCTGAGAGCTGAAGTTAGCGCTTGTTAAAGCCAGGGGCCCGGAGCAAGCTCGTGCCACGTCCCTAACAAAGGAGTGGTCTGGAATGCGAACACCGACCAGCTACAAGGAAGAAGAGAGCACGGTTTTACAGGCAATTACCATTTTTAACCTTGTATCGCTTCAAGTCCTCTCATCTTCTCTCTGAAGAACCGATACGTTAGCACCTGCTGAACGAGCAATAACGAGATGGGCCGCGAGTCGGCCTCACGCTGGGTTATGCTGTGTTCAAATCAGCCACGACGGCACAGGGCTGGCACACCAGTAGCTGCTAAACTCGCGGAGCACACGGCTTAAAGTGAAAGCTGCTGCAGCAGGAGCACAGAAACAGCAAACTGGAGCAGAGAACCACAGAGCTGCGCCCTGCAGCACAGACCTACCGATGTGAAAGGATTCAAGTCTTTATTCAGCTCTTCTGACCGCTTTAAAACCAGGGTCACGGGCCCTGGGAGGAGGTCCTGTAGCAGCTCGTGTGGCACGTTCACCTGGCAGTACCTGGGGGTGAGAGGAAGCAGGTGTGTGTGCTCATGGTGAGCACACAGCATTGCCTGGGCTGCTGGGGTCTGCGAGCAGCTCCAGCCCCCAGGGAACCACGCTCCAGCCCCAGGGAACCACGCTCCAGCCCCCCACCCTCATGGCACTCAACAGAAAGCAGCCGCTCTACGCCACAAACTCTCAGGCCACTCGCTCTGTGCCAGCCCCGCCGAGCCCAGCCCCACACACCCACCTGTGGATGTTCTCCACATCCCCGAGGCAGATAGCCAGCGGCTTCCCACCATCCCGTCCCTTCAGGCGGTAGATGCTCTGCACGGCGCCGGTGTCCTGGGCCAGGCACGCCACGCCGTACACCGTGTCTGTCGGCACCGCCACCAGCCCTCCCGACAGCAAAGCCCTCGCGGTGGCCGCCACTGCTTCCCCCCAGCCTGAGGACACCCAAGAGTCAGGGGGGCAACCGGCACCGCTGTGCCCTGTCTCCCTCCCCACCAGCACCACCGACATCAGGTTCAAATCTCTCAAATTTGTTGTTCAGCATGGAGAAGAGGAGGCTGAGGGGAGACCTCATTGCTCTCTCCAACTACCTGAAAGGAGGTTGTGGAGAGGAGGGAGCTGGGCTCTTCTCCCAAGGGACAGGGGACAGGACGAGAGGGAATGGCCTCAAGCTCCACCAGGGGAGGTTTAGGCTGAACATTAGGAAAAAAAATTTCACAGAAAGGGTGATTGGGCAGTGGCAGAGGCTGCCCAGGGAGGGGGTTGAGTCACCTTCCCTGGAGGGGTTTAAGGGACGGGTGGACGAGGTGCTGAGGGACATGGGTTAGTGATTGGTGGAAATGGTTGGACTCGATGATCCGATGGGTCTTTTCCAACCTGGTGATTCTATGATTCTAAATCAAATACCGGGTCCGGCTCCTCTCCCTACCAGCTGCCCTCCCCGGACCCGGCTTCCTCCCTGCCCACACCAGGGCCCACTCCCCTCTCTGCCCGCATCCCCGACACCGGACTCCCCACTCTCCCACTCTCCCCGCTCCTGGGCCCGAGCCCCCTTCCCTGCCTGCCCGCCCCTGTGGCAGAAACAGCGGTGACGGCGACGCGGCCAGACTCCCCCCACCCGGTCTCCCCTCCCTGTCAGCACCGGGCCCCGCTCCCCTCCGTGCCGGCTCCCCTGCCCCGTCCGCTGGCCCCCGCACCGGTGTGGTCGCTGGGGCGGGCCCGGCCGGGCGGCAGCAGCAGGCGGGCCCCGCAGCCGCTGCCCCCGGGGCCGAAGCCCGGTCCCGGCCCTCCCTCCGCCACTCGAGCCAGCGCCGCCACCACCGCCGCCCGCCGCATGCGCGAGCCACTTCCGGCCGCCGCGACGCCGTGCGTGATGACGCACGACGCGGCGCTGACGCACTTCCGGCGCCGGCCCCATGGCGGCGGGAGGCGGTGGCGGCGCGGCCTGGGTGGGTTTTAGGGGCTGGGGAGGGGCCCGGGGGTGGGGTGGGGGGGGCTCGGGCCGCGCCGCCGTGACCGGTGTCTCCGCCGCAGGTGTGGGCGTTGCTGGAGGAGCGGCAGAGGCGGCTGAGGGCCCGCATCGCCGCCTGCGAGGAGCTGACGGCGGAGATGGCCGCGCTGCAGGCCGCGCTCGGGGCCTCCCCGCCGGCCACGAGCCCCGAACTGTCGGCACCGGGGAGCAGCGGGGCAAGCGGGTCGGGAGCCGGGGGTCCCGCTCGGTGCCTGGGAGAGCCAGCGCGGCCGTGACCGAGCCGAGCCCCCCGGTGCCTGCTCTTATTAAACGTGCACTTGGCATCAGCGCAGCGTGTCCGCCCCTGGCCGGTGTGGGGTTCAGCAGCGTCTGTGCCAGCCGCAGCTCGCCCGGAACGGGCTGGGAGCAACGAACGGTTGGCGGGGTGTGGAGAACCAGTGTCCCTGGTGGAGCTCCAGCCCTGCAGCTGCAGATCCATAATCCAGGAGGTACAAAGAAACCAGCCAGCCAGACCTGGAAGCCGGGGCGAGAGATGCCCCTCAGCTGCCAGGGAAGGGTTTGCAACAAGGGAACGTTTTGTTACACCAACAGGCTGATTTATTCAGCGTGGGGATTCCATCTGTTTTCCTCACTGCCACTAGCTTTCCCCTAGGTTCCTGTTCTCTTCCTTGGGATCCTCTTTGCTTGGCATCCCTGCTTGGAAAGTTGAGGATGGGGTTTTAGTATCTACACCACTATCACTGCTGTCTTTTTCCCCTTCCCTGTAGCATTTAGGGAGGTGGTTGAGTCACAGTCCCTGGAGGTATTTAAAGGACAGGTAGACAAGGTGCTCAGGGACATGGCTTAGTGGCAGATAGGAATGGTTGCGCTCCGTGATCCAAGAGGTCTTTTCCAACCTGGTGATTCTATGGTCCAATGGTTTTGGAGCCTCATGAGTGCTCAGCAGCGTGATCCCTGCCCGGAACCAGCCATCATTTACAGGAAAGGAGCTGCACAAGCACCTCCCGTTTTCAAAACTGAAGGATAAGATGTGGTCACCACAGCATCCACTCAAACCCTTATCTACACCTGAAGGAGCCCCAGGAGGAGATGAAGGCTGCTGCCAAGGGAAATGCCTGTCAGGATCTGGGAACACCTCCGTGTCCCAGCCTGGGCGGAGCTGGCAAGGGAAGAATATCCACACATCATAGAATCGGGGAATGGTTTGGGTTGGAAGGGACCTCAAAGCCCATCCAGTTCCCCCCCTGCCATGGGCAGGGACACCTCCCACTGGATCAGGGGCTCCAAGCCCCATCCAGCCTGACCTTGAACCCCTCCAGGGATGGGGCAGCCACCCCTGCTCTGGGTACCCTGTGTCACCGCACACCTCCCACATGACTCAAATACTCTAAGGAAAGACAATTATCACACGATGTTTAAATAAGCATTTAATTAGGATTCCATTAGTATTAATATTGCTTTCAATTCCAAAAAAGTTAATCTCCACTTCTTTGCAGATATTTCAAAGTACAATATTAACTTCATACAAAATGAGCAATTAAGCAAACACCATTATTTCACATTTTACATTCTTCAAAAAATACAAATTCATATTTACTCTTTTTTGGGGTTTGGAGATGCTCTTCCTTTGGAAGTACTGTACCTGTAACTAACACCTTCACATTGCTCAATGTAAGCACATTTGTTCCTATGTTCCATAATTAAATAAATTCCTTTAATCCCATACACACACTCTTCAAAAAC
The DNA here is from genome assembly GCF_032191515.1 of Phaenicophaeus curvirostris. Taxonomy (NCBI): domain Eukaryota; kingdom Metazoa; phylum Chordata; class Aves; order Cuculiformes; family Cuculidae; genus Phaenicophaeus; species Phaenicophaeus curvirostris. Next base: position 2,937,975 of record NC_091414.1, read on the forward strand.
TGGGGCTCTTTTGTTTTTGCCATCTCTAAAGCCGCTGCCCGGCTCCTGTCCTGTGGCAAACGGAACAACAACCAGCCTGTGGCTCTCCGGGCCTCCCTGGTTTGCCGGCAGCGCAGATATTGATGCCGAAAGCCGTCATGATAACTGAGCGGGTATGAGGTTTGCGCATCCCTGCCCGCTGCGCTGATGCTGCTCTGTGTGAGACAGAACCGCACCTACCCCTCTCTCTCCAAAGCAAAGATCAGACAGATCGCTCCGTTCGGGAAGCGAGTGGAAGGACACAAAGCTACACGGCAAGAAACACCAGCTACTGCGACTACGGTGCTGCAGAGACACCCTTGATTTGCTGGAAAAAGATCATAGCAAAAAAACCTCCTTGTAAGAAAAAGTAGAAACTGCATTTATTTGAGAAAGTGTACACTGCATAATGAACCAAATTTTGGCCAGCTTGCACACCACCAAAGCATGGTGTGGGATCTTAAACCAGTCCCGAGCACACGCACACTTGGACTACGCACACCCCTACATAAATATCCAGTTCGATTTGCATTTCTCAGTGCAGACACAGAGCCCAACCCTAGAACATAGGATACAGGTCAAGACAAGACACGGAAAAGGGAAAAGTTCAGCCCTGTCCATGAGTATCGACTACAGGTAACGCTTATAAAAACTTGACGTTGTTTCTAAAATGTGTTACGGAAAAAAAAATCATATACCAATTAAAAACTACGCAATCAGAAATCCCTAGGGTTTAGTAAAGACGTGCTTTGTTTGCCTTACAGTCCAAACTGACTCCAACGGTTCCGCCCAGCCAGCTCCCATCACCAGCGGCCAAGGACTTCTCACAGGGACAAGTTTCATCTTCCTCATTCCAGGCAGAAAAACACAGGATGGAGAGCAAGGTCAGCCAGGAATGGGACATCAAGCCCTGGCTGCTCTGCACTGTGAGCCCAGCTGCCTCCCATCCTCCAGCCAGGAGCAGCTCGTCGGCTCCAGGGTCAAGGACGCTGAACTGCTCTTCCCTAGCCATCCCACCACCCACCGTTCATTCCTTCTCCCAGCCTCATCAATAGCTGGCACAGGATCGCTGGGAGCAACTCGATACCGTCGCTGCAGCTGCAGAAACCATCTCGGGGATGGCCACGGAAGCGCCACCTTCCAGTGTAAGGCAGATAACGACATCAAAAACGACCGCAGAGACAAAGTGGGAAGGTGCCCCATGCCTGTTCCAGAGCTGCCTGTCACTTCTGCGCACGCTCGTGGGGCAGGGAGGAAGGACCCGCCGCAGAACACAGCCCTGTCCCACCAAAGTGACAAGCAGCCCAGCAGAAAGCGGGAGAGAAAAGGCTGCCGAGGCACAGTGCTCTCCGTGGAATATTTGCATAGATCGGACGTTTGCAGTGATGCGTCATTTCTCTTGGGCGCAGACAGGGAAGAGCAGAATGTCGCTGAGCTCATCACTACACAGACTCGTTAGACACAGACAGACAGACCACACAACGATCTTCAGCTACAAGTATTGCACCAAGGTAAGTGCTCATCTTTGCACACCCCTGTTAACTTTTACTCAGAGCAAAAATAAACTTTGTGAAAGTATATACAAAAGAAATTGCAGCAATCGGGTTAAAGATAAAATAACCTAAAGTGCATTTTAGACACCAGTATGAGGTTCTGCAAACTCGTCTTTCTGGACACAGTCAGCATTACACAAGTGCCCGATTCGTACTTTGTTCTATATTATAATTCAGTACCAGCATTTAAACAGTGCTGATTTACCATCCCTCCACCACCACAAGCAGGAAAAGCAAGTCCTGCAGCCTTCACCTGCACACCAAGTGCACTGCTTGGGTCGCTGCTTGGCGACTGGAGCTGCCAGCGTTGGCAGTTAGACCCATCCTACATATTTAAGCTTCTGCATTCATCTAGAAACAGTAAGTAACCAAGTAAATCCCCACCAGCCCCAAAACAGCAAAACCTCTAACACGGAACGACCCGGAGCAGCACGATTTTGCTCTCTGACCGATAAAGGAGTCGGTGACTTGCAGAATTCACAGAGGGAGGACACGCTGCTCTTGGAGGCTCCAGCCTGTCAAAAGAACATGCCCCTTTCTGGGAACGCAGCATCTCACCAGCCCAACAACAGCAGAAACTTCCCCCTTCATTAAAAATGTTATTGTGGGGCAGCAAGGGGATGAGGACAGAAAATCCTCTGGCACTGAGGAATCTCAGGGCTTCGCTGCAACTGCCCTCTCCTGCTCCCCGATCTCCCCCCATCCAAGCGCGTCGATGACTACCCTGGCAGCACAATGTTGGCTCTCACAGCGCTGGGGATGACGCACACGACCACGGTGAAACGGAGCAGATACAGGCAGCACGGAACACTCAGGGAAGCAGACCAACAATTAAACAACAAAAGCACACACCCATACAACGCAGTCAAGGTGCAGTGGCCCGTGCACTCACAGAATCGCGCTACTCCTGCCTCATTACAAGCTCTAATTAGTTTTGTCTAACTCACTTCCCGTTTCAAAGCCTTTGGTAGATTCTTCTACTCATTTCTGTCACAAAGGAGTTTCTGAAGATGCTATCTGATCCAACCAGAAGTGCGTTTCGGGTGGATTAAGTCACAAGTAGCAAAAGCAGCATGGAAAAATGCTTCCCTGAAGGATGGAAAGGCTCAGAAGAGGTTGCTAAATCCCCCAGCTGCCACACTTCAGGCCACATCTGGAACCTTTATCCCACCAGAAGAATCCCTGCAGCCCCCAGGAAGTCTACCTGCTCCTGCAGCAGCATACTTACTCGTGTGCACTCGCTGTCACTCCACCAGCCCTGCCACACTGCACTGGGGCACAGGAGTGAGACCCCAGGCTCCCCACACAGCCCCAGCCGCCCCTCGCAAGCCTCCAGAGTGGAGCTCTACCAAGAGAGCTGGCAGGAGACACAGCCCTGTGAGGACAGTCCCAGCCACGCAGGCCTGAGACCTTTTCTTCCATGCTCAAAGCGATTCTTGCTGCCCTGTAACCAACCTGCATCACAAAACGAAGCTGTAGGAGGAAACGAAAGGGCTGCCGCCTCACTGCACTCTGTTATTACAATGAATCAAACAACACTTCGTTAATCCACGGTTCGTGGATGCAAATCCCACTGCAACAGCACAGCACCAAGCGCAGAGGAACCACCATCAGCCCATTTCCAGGTCGGCTGGGGTCCCCAGCTCATCGCTGCCCCTGCCAAAACAAAGCCCTCTTTCCTACAGGGTGACACGATGCTTCCCAGGCACAACGCACCCTTTGCACAGCCTTTCCTCCCTCATCTTCACCTGAACAGGATGCAGTTTTATCCTTTAGCACTGAACAACTGGAAGCCAGTTGTCAGAGAGGCGACAAAGCCCATTTCAGCCCATTTCCACCTGTGCTGCATCAAGGGAAAAACACACGAGATTATTCAAGCCACTGCCTGGGCTGGGACTGCATAAGTGGCACCGATAAGGCTTCCCAGAGCACATCACCAGGGGTTAAAACCCACTCCCCTCCAGCAGAAGCTGCCCTCACACCATCCTTCCCCAGCAGGGACAGAGCAGCTCTCTCTTCTCCAACAGAATGAAAATCTCTAGCCGCTACAAGTTTTCATTCCTAAATTTAGCACGCAGAGACACTCCACGTTAACTGGCTTACAGCCTTTGTATCTCACTGTGACAACACTGTAAACTGAATAAAGACTACATAATATTCTTTCCTTCAACTCAAGACTGACAGCCAAAGCCAGAAAGATGGATAAAACACTATAAAATTACATCTTTTAAAATAATGCAGCATAAATAAACCATTTAGAATGAGACTGCATTTATTGCAACATTACAGGCTTTTTGGTGGAAGGGGGGGGGTTGTGTTTTATTTACCCTGAGTAGGTTAGAATAGAGACTTTCAGTTTGATATGAAAAACTACTACGTTGTGTAACATCTTTTAGCCACGAAATAGCCCCGTGCACAAAAAGCTGGCACTGCAGTAGGTTGGAGGCAGATTCAGGCAGTAATTCTAGAGCTCAACAGAAACAAAGGAAGCGTTTACGGACAGCTGAAGGACAGAACTCATTGGATTCAAACTGAATTTACGTGGAATCATTCTGAGAATTTCTCCTAGAGTTGTTCTTGACAACAGATGAGAGTAACCAGCAAAGGCACCGTGCTCCCGACTGAGCAGTCGCGGGGGGTGGAGGAGGACTTGTTCCTGACCAGAGCCAAACAGATCAGAAGGGCAGCAGGCACCAACCTGGGGCTCGCTGCGTCCTCCAGAGAGAGGCAAAGAAACAGCTCTCGAGCCTGAGTAAGCAGGGGCTCCGATGGCATTCGCACGTTGTGAAACAGTGTCTGCCACCACGCTTTGAAATCCTAATGAAATTCAATGAACAGATCTACTGGGAGCACGAGATACTTGTGCTCTAGTGAAACAAACTCCCCCGAAAGCTTCCGTAGGCTTTAGTAACAGCGTTAGTACAAAGCAAACCCAGGCATCAGCTCCCGACTCAGTGATGCGACAATCGCATTGCCACGATATTGCGGTTCCACAACAACGCCGTTTTCTACGACAGCAAATTCCCTTCCCAGGCTCTCCTTATAGTGCATGATTAGTGTCAGCCATCAGAGACAGAAAATTAGAGACCCAAGGTGTTGTAACAAAGACCCACTCGCCACCAGTACCTTAACCCCAAACACGATGTGCAACTGGAGACAAACCAACCCCCCTTTTTCTTTTTAAAACTCTTTTTGCACACGAGTAACCTTAATTTCTGTGTTCACATATGACAAGCAAAAGTGACAGACAGTGCAGCCAAAACAGTTCATATATAACTTAGCTTTTTCTTTTTTTTTTTTGTTTTCCTTTTCATTTTTTTTTTAGATAGATTCTCAAAGATGGATGTACCTGGGACGTGACTAAGATGACATCTGTGAAGCAGAAATAAGCCACGAAACTTCCAAGGAGGAAGGGGAAAAAAAGAATCGATCCTTCAGTTTCTGCTTCTAAGGAGAAGGGTTTCACCCTCCAGGTGCAAAGGAAAATCTGGAACATCTTCATTTAGAGAAGCTGCTATTCAAACCCATTTCTTCCTCACCTTGCAGTAGTGCTTCGATTGGAATTATATTGGATGGGGTTTCAGGGCTTTGGAGGGACAGGAAGTCCGATACATCCATGGCACTTAACGATTCAGTCTGTGAGTCTGAAGGGTTAACTATCTGACTGCTCTGCCCACAGGAAGAAGGGGAAGAGGAAGGAAAGGTCTGAGGCTGCAGCTGGGGAGCTGGCTGCTCCGCAGCTTTAGAATCAGGTGAGGAACATTCCTTCTTGATGGTGGCTTTGTCCTTGGCAGAGTCTCGGCAGGCACACTGACACTGGCAGGCCTCCTCCTGCTTTATAATAATGACAGGAACACTGAGACCAATCTGCTGAACAGGGCTTCCTGAAGGTGAAACGGAGACAAAACACAATGGAACGACATCATTTCACAGCAGGGAGAGACAAATCACCTCTGTTAAATCAGACTGGATGCACCTTGCAGCAGAGATTATGCGTTGCCGAGTTTGAACACAATGAACACCTCCAGCAGATGATGAATAAGAGAAGAGTGGCAGGTCCTGTCTGTTGATAAGGAACCAACCCATCCAGGTTGAACCCAGACATTATCAGTCAGGTCTGCTTTTTTTTTTTTTTTACACAGCACGGGACATCTCTTCTGACGATCACGGTAATTTTTACAGCTGCCCCTGTCCCTCTGCAACGATCACTGAAGATGATGGCACAAAATCCCACCAGCAATGCTCCTGTCTGACACCAACACGAGTTTTCTCCTGCTCATTTCTCTAGTCTGCTCTCCTCTCCTGTCTTGCTTCTCATGCTTCCTCCTCGCTCTTCCTATGCTGCTCTACTTGCTGGGCTTCCTTTCTTTTTGAAAATTCAGGTTTTAAACTTACCTGATCCCTCTTGGCTGCGATTAATTCATCTTTGCAATACAACAACGCCATGTAAGAAGCATCTTATGGAGCAAAACTTTTGTAGTTGCGTATCATTTTAATGAATCTTACAGACGGTGCTTACCAAAAACAACTGCTAAGGAACTGGTTAAGTTTACTAACTTACTACCTGTTTCATGTCTTCATTTAAAACAGCAAGAAATAAATTACATCCTTGCATTTCTGCCTTTTATTCTTCTATAAAGTTTCCATTAAAATACCATTTTTATGAATGCTGGATTCGATTTGTGTACCTGATTTATCTTCCAAGCTGTGAGAGAAGCTACTGCAGGATGAATCTCAGCACAAACCTACAGCAGACCACACTTACAACCTCAGGAAGGTAAATAAAATATGAAGGGACGGCCTTCAACTTCTCTGCAAGCAATAAAATCACCACAAATTCTGCTCGAAATAACAGTACTGCAAACAGATAGGAAAGCTGGGTGTCAAGCTTACCTGTGTTGCCAGCTACTGGTAACGCAGTGGTAAAAAACACCTTTTCTACTACTTTTGGAACTTGTGGCTTTAAAGGGAAGAAGAAAAAACAAGAAAAAAAAGTGTGAGTTGATTCCAATCACATTTCTATTGCTCAAATTCAAAATAGTTGCAATTCCAAAGAGAACACACAGGAAAGCTCGTACAAATCCATAGCACTTAGCTTGGTCCTAGACTCTGTTCTGGCTATCTCAAAACTCTGAGTGTTATTCCAGCAGTCCTGCAGATGGGGAGGAATCTCACTCCTCACTCCCTGCTTGTTCTCACAGCCTGTGGGTTTTGACAACTGCCTGACTGAATTCTGTGCTTGCTCAAGCCGCTCCTACCTCCTGCCGTTCACTCGCCACCATTCGCAACCGATAAAGTCGAAAGGTGGCAGCAGTATTCTTAAGAGATAAACCAGTCCCAGCTATCTCGATTTACTGGAAAACTAGAAATATCCTGTTCTCCCAGAAAGCTTTTCATCTTTCTCAGGCTAAATTAAGGAAAGACAGATTACAAAACACCTGAATGCAACCATTACAGAGGGGTTTTGTGCTTCTAGTTGTCAAAAGTAATCGCTTAAACACCACAAATATTCTCAGGCCATGTGCTGGGTAAACCAAGATTGATAAGTCTGTCACTGGGGAAACGCGGAGAGCAAGATTCTTCTGCACCCTGGCTTGCTCTGTTTTCTGTTTATTTCTCTATTTTAGGGGCTGCCTTTGCGACGTGTTAATACATATTAACACAATATGCTTTATACAACACTGCACCCTGGTTTGTATCTTACAATTACAGGTTTGTTCCTCTTCCTTTTCAAAAAGCAAGGACTCTAGGAGCAAAACGGATGGTTCGAGCCGTTTCGAAGCTGTGCTGGACATACTAACCATTTGTTCTTGGCTTTGAGGAGAACCAGTGGCACCATTTAAGATCCATTGCAAGTTTTGCTCTCCCATGACGATGCTGGACTGCAGAATAGCGGTGCTTTGAGATGGAGTAATCGTTATAGTGGGGTTACTGGTCAGAACAGAGTTCGCACCAACAGGCACAGTCTGAACCACCGCTGGCAGGGGCTCAGGGGCACTCGACGCTGTCGGGGCTGGTGCCCCAGCAACCACTGAAAGTCCTTGAACGATGGGCTGTGGTGGTGTCTGAGTGTGCTGCAGGAAGTCTTGGTGACTGGCTGCAAACTGTGTGCTGTGAGGAACAGGCACTTCTGGGGACTGTAAAACAGTTGCAGGATTTCCAAACGCAGCTTGCTGTGAGCTGGGTCCTACAGAGGAGGGAGCAGCAGGTGCTGCTGAGGCTTGTAGTGCTGGATGCGAAGGCTCAGAGATGCCAAGCTGCAGTACAAGTGGAAGAGACAACGATGCTGAGTCTCCTGCAGAAGGCGGAACAGCGGTGACCGAGTCTGCATCGCCGTTAAAACCTTCAATCAAGGCAGCTGCCAAAAGAAACAGAGGAAAAATACAAACACATCAGCTCTCCTAAGATCTGAATAAACAACTTTTTCAACTAACTTACAAGCTAGCTGGTGGATTTTTCAGAATCACAGAATCACCAGGTTGGAAAAGACCCATCGGATCATCGAGTCCAACCATAAGAGAAGCGTTACCACTTCCACATCTTCAGACTACTGCTCAAAAACATGTAACACTTAGTCAAATCTAGGAGTAGATCCAAATTCAGGAAGCTGGTAACACTGACAACACAAACTGATCGGCCTCGTTAGCTCTCTCCGAGACGCCTTTTTATCAGCACATTTGTGCAGCTACATAAAGAGAGGAATCATGACAACACTCGTGTGGGAAGCCCAAGAGCATCCATGTCAGCACGGTACAACCACACGCTGTAAATACTCAGTCAGTTCCCCTCTCGCTGCCTGAGTTCCAACGGCTGTGGTACAATGCATTTCAACACAAAGGATTTCAACACAAGTTAAAGTTCTGTTTGCTACCTGGAGTTACGTGGGGCAGTAACCTTCAGTCTGAAACGCTAAGTACATGCATGCAGAGCAGGGAAAACTGTCAATAAGCTCTCTCAAAATACCACGGACACAATCGGTACCTGTCTGCTGGGAGTCGTCCTGGCTTGCAGTATGGTCTGGGCTCTGAAACATCGACTCGAAGATGCTTGCTGGTGAGATTGTGCTCAGGTCTTGTCCATGTGTCTGGCAAACAGAAAATAAAGAGGAAGACATCAGAAAGGAATGGTTGGACTCGATGATCCAAGAGGTCTTTTCCAGCCTGGTGATTCTATGATTCTATAACGCTGTCTTTCAGGTCCCCATAAACAAATCCTAGTCAAGCAGTGTACGAATGTCAGAAATACCTCTCCAAGTAACATGTTGAATTTACAGGCTCAACAGGGTGTATAAGAAACAGGCATGCTCTTTGTCAAGAAAGACTCCTGCAAACTGCCACAAGACACACAAAAAAAGCAGCATTCAGTACATCCAAAACAATTCTCTCCAGTCACTTATCCTGCAAATGAGTACATCTCGATAAGTGAAATGAAAGCCTAGAGCAGAGCACGCCGGAGGGCTGAAACAGAAGCAACCAGCCACGCAAATCTCATCTGCTGTGTCCCAGCTGACAGGACAGGCACACTGCCAGAGAAAAGTAAAACTCAAACCACAGGAGGTGATTCAAGGACAGCCACTCACTGGATTAGAGTTCTCCCGCAATTCTGAGTCTGTTGATATGAGGCTCAAGTCGCTCAAACAAAGTGAGTGGCTCGTATCCTGTAAAGAAGAAAAAGAAATTGAGTTCTTTATTAAAAAAAGTGCCAGAAATGTTTTAAATTACTTTCTGGAGTCCATACAGTTGTGTCTATGCAGAATTTTTTGCATCTATACCCAAGTTTCTGTTCTAAAATCAAAGAAGCAATACTACCAGGCAAAGGATGTTTAGTAGCTATCAAGGATTCTACATTACTTCCAAAATTTCAAATAACCTAAACTTTTACATTAGCACAGGAACAACCTTCAGAACACACTGCAGACCAAATCATTCCTTCCCTGAGGTTTAATCTCCACCTAACACAGCAGCAGTGGGAAGAAGCGCTCCTCACCTCAGACACGTTGTTATTGGGAAGTGCATTGTAGGAATGTCCTTTCTCATGACCTTTCATGTGGCTCTTGAGACTATACTGCGTACTGAAAGTCTTCTCGCAGCCGTTACTGGGGCAGAAGAAGGGTTTCTCCCCTACAGGCAGCACAAAACACACGTAACAAACTTGACCACAGGAACCAACACCAGAACACAATATTAACCTTATATACATTATTACAGATACATGTGAAACATGCTGATGGACTTCCAGCACACATAGAAGTGCACAAATGGAATACAAGGGATTCGCTCAGGTGCAGGAGTTGGCATCTGGCTTTGCTGGACTCCATAACATTCGCATGGGGCCCCTCTTCCAGCCCCTCAAGGTTCCTCTGGTTGGCATCCCATCCCTCAAGTTGGTGTCACCCACACATTATAGATAAGTAAAAATACACAGAAGGATTTTGAGTTAGTACGACCTGAATAAGCTCAATTAAAGAAAAAGCAAACCTTTGGGACTTACCAGTGTGTGTCCTAACATGTGTTTTAAGGTGGTGGCTTGCAGCAAAAGCCTTTCCACAGCCGTCATGCTCACACCTGAATGAGGCATCACAGCAGAGTTAGCATCAGGCTTCCTCGAGGCATTAGTTACAACCCTAGCACACCCTTTTCCCAGGATTCCGAAAAGCTGGCCTAACGCTAATCTCTGTCACCAATCAAGTACCTCTTGACAGCTGCTCTGCATGCCACACAGGGCTCTCAATAGAACTTGAAAATGCAAGCGTGGAGTCAGCATTTTGGGAGGGCTTCCTTTGTGGAATGAAGATTCCAGCACAGCAGAAAAGCAGCAAGATGTGTTAAAAACATGCTCATCGTGGCACCCAACTATGTTTAAAAAAATAGCTTGACTATTCTTGTCTTTGAAGACAGTCATTTCACCCCCTTCTACAGGCAACTCTACAACAAACGTGCCCGTGTGCTAGCCACCTTCATATTCTTCTCACGAGAACAGCTTTTCTCCTCTTGGCACAAGCAGCCAGTTGCAGAAACCCCATAGAAGCAAAAATCGCCACCCAGCAACTTACCGAAATGGCTTTTCTCCTGTGTGTGTCCGAATGTGCTTCCTCAGGTCACTGTGCGTTGTGAAGTATTTACTGCAGCCTTCCGATTCACAGTTAAACGTTTTCCCTGTGTGAAGCCTCTGATGTGCTTTCAACCTAAAAATCATGCCCAAAACAATCCCTCTTATCACCTGTAGTACGAGACAGGGCCTAATTCAGGCAAGCAAGCCATTCATTCCAACCTGCAGAACAGGATCAAAGGCTTAACACGTTCTGAACTGAAGGGAATTAGCTTATGGAAGTAACCGATACCACTTCTGAAGTCTGAGAATTCCTTGTGTTTGTGCAGCATCTTCAATATTATTGTAATAAAAATAAGCTAAATACATCATTATAAGCTCTGTCACCCTACTCCTGGTATAGCATTTCCATATTTTGGGGGTTTATGATCACACCCATACCTGGAAGAAGCACAACAATCATATTCAGGCACAAATGTGACTTGCAAAACAGCAACAGCCGCATCTACAAGAGAAACAGGCAGAGACTCCCTACCTGTACAACGTATTGAACGCCTTTTCACAGCCCTGCACATCACACTCAAATGGCTTCTCCTTAGTGTGCACTCGAACATGGATTTTGAGGCTGTAGGAGGTAAGAAAGGCCTTGCCACAGCCTTCTTGATTGCAGACAAACGTGTATTCCCCACGATGTGTCTTTTGGTGAGTGCGCAGGTTGCCGGCAGTGCTATAGGTGCGTGGACAGCCCTCAAAGGTGCACTGGTATCTCTTAACCTAAGAGACAAAACGCCGCACGCTTTATTTTTAAGCATTTTTTGGAATCCAGACAGGGTAGAACTGCATTTAAACATCAAAGACAACAGAACGGATTTTTACCCCAAAGGCATATAAAACAAGAATTGCCGTTAATGATCAGATATTTCTGCTGCACACAGTGCAAAGCATGAAAGTAGGCTGACCTTAGAGAAGACAAATAATCTAACAGAAAAAGAAAAAAGGAAAAGCAATGTTTCTAGCTAAAAATGTCATAAAATAGCTGGAAGGGAGGAGAAGTTGGAAAAGAGGCTCTCAAACCCACCCGCTCCTCCCATCTGCAGCACCTACATTTCACTTGGGTGCTTCCAGCAGAGCTACCTGCTTGTGAAGGAGGAAGACAAGCGAAAATCCCCGGTTCTCTTGAACGAGAACTATAGTTTTCAGCATTTCCTATGGTCTAACCACTTATTCCTTCATTTCATCTCAACAGCAGCTTTCATTGTGCTTTGTTCTTCTCTCCTGTGTTTACTTACACAGTCAATGCCTGAAGCGTAACAAATCAAACAAGGCATGTGTTATCGATTTCACAGAATGGTTGGGGTTGGAAGGGACCTCAAAGATCATCTAGATCGTTCCTCAGTCAGCTACCCTAGATCAGCAGGAAACAAATTTCATACGGAACAAGATTTGGATGCCCTCCCAGCTTCTACAACAGGCAGAAAGAGACCACGTAGAAGTGTCCAGTGTACAAGTCATAACACTTCATTAAACCCCATTCTCTCTTGCGAAGGAGAAGGAACAAGCCCTCTGATACGTTTAAATAAATTTATCTTAAACATTAATTTGACTTTCATTTGACTGTTGCAGCTGAGAAAGCTTAACATCTAAAAGCAATTGCAGAGCCCAAGAGAGGACTTGATGGTTGACAGGCAAGAAGCAGAGTATTCTGAAAAATGCTAGTTTGAAAATGTTTAGGAAGGCAAACCTCAGAGAGGCAGGAACTAGCTGTGTTCTAACAGCTAGTCCGGAATTAATATAGTAGGACATAAGCCAGCATTTTTCCTCTTTTCCAAGGCACAAAGCACCTCTCGCAGTATCCAGCATCACTGCTTGGAAAAGGCTCCAGGCTACCCTCAAAAAAACAGGTACAGAGCTGGAGGTTGATAAGAGAAGAATTGGATGAACCCACACATAACCAGTGTGTGACATTCCTGTGTTTCTGACCGTTCCAGTACTCGATAGTCATTCATTTTTCTTTATGTTCACCCATCAGACATGAGCATTTGATAATCGTGGGTTTTACTAACACAGCTCAGAAGCTGAGAACAAAATAATGTGGGACCCCTTGACCTATTGCCAGGCAAGTACGGAATCACTTTATTTGAAGCACGTTCCTCTCAGAACAAGAGGAATTCAGGTACATGTGTTAGGTAGGAGTAACACCAAATCCACAGCATTCTTTGTGTGCCTAGTTAAGAACTGAATACTTTTTAATCCTTCGATATAACAGCTGATTAGATTAATGTTTGTGCATTGGGCTTTAAGGTCCCTTCCAACATAAATCATTCCATGATTCTATGATTCTAAATATCCTAACTGTAAAGCTAGAGAGACATAAGACACCTATAACATAAATAGCAGCAGCTTCCATCTTGACTAGCAGGGTATTCCATTCCTGGAACAGACTCGATGTTAATCCCATATTGCTAAACAGAGAGGAGTATTCCAAGCTATTTATTATCAACACTCATCCTGCTTCTCAATTAATCCAGGGAGAAACCTGAACCTTAAAGTTCATTGTGACCTGACTCACTGGATCAGGTCACTGCAAGCCCCATCCAACCTGGCCTTGAACCCCTCCAGGGATGGGGCAGCCACCCCTGCTTCAGGCAGCCTGGGCCAGGGCCTCCCCACCCTCACAGCAAAACATTTCTTCCTAAAATCTCATCTCAATCTCCCCTCTTTCAGCTGTAAAACCATTCCCCGCATCCTTTCCCTGCACTCCCTGATCCAGAGCTCCTCTCCAGCTTTCCTGGAGCTCCTCCCAGTACTGGAAGCTGCTCTAAGGTCTCCCCAGAACCTTCTCTTCTCCAGGCTGAACAACCCCAGCCCTCCCAGTCTGTCCTCATATGGGAGGTGCTCCAGCCCTCAGATCATCTCCGTGGCCTCCTCTGGACTCGCTCCAACAGATCCCTGTCCTTCCTGTGCTGACGACTCCAGAACTGAACTTAGGACTCCAGCAAGACCGGCAGTTACAGCAGCAAGAATTCAAAACCACTGCCAGAAGCAAGCAACACCACCACAAAACAAGGCAGCAGCAGGAGAGGCTGGGCAGGGGGCGAGGACACCATGCATGCAGAAACAAGTGGCTTTGAGGACGGAGGCTGCGGCTGCACCGCTTGTGTTGTTTGTGAAGGACAAAGACTGTCTGTCCCAGGGAGATGCTCCGAGTGGGAGCAAAGAGAGCCTTAATGAAGCATCTACGTTACAAGTAGGAACTAATTGTGCAATGATCAACAACACCGGCTAAAGCTGAACTCGACACTGTGCTAAAGGCTATTTAAACTACTCAGTTTGCCTCTAATTCATCTTGAGTTAGAGATTCCCCTTAGTTTGCTATTTTTTCTATGTCATCATTGAACAAACAAAAAAAAAAAATACAAAATCAAAGATGGAAGCCACGTTTATTCTTACAGACAGAATTACAGTGAGAGAAGTAAAATAAAATAAAAGGAAGTTAAAGGTAATTAGTGAAGTGTAAAATCCTGTTCCGCTTCATAAATGTCTAAGACTGACCTGAAAATTTAAGACTTTAAAACAATTCTCTAATGTTAAAACTGCTACAGATGGCGTGGAAGTACCAAAGAACTGGGCTGCTGACTTTTAGAGATAGACCAAATATCTGAGGCTCTTAGAGCTCTCCCCTCCCTATCTCCACACAACTCCCCGAGTCCTTGGAACAGCAGAACAAAACGGGTTTTACAAGATGCAAGTGTCACGTACACATGGGGCTTACTGCCACCGCGCTCAGGTCGTACTGTAACTCCTCCGCCCCACACAAGTAATTCAAGAGAGAGAAAATAAATTTAGGTAAATGATTGCATTAGGAGATTCCAGGTCTGACAAGCCTTTTCCAAAAGCAAGAGGTGAAGAGAGAAAACCAGCTTAACCGCATGTGCGGCCATCAAGGCCTGTTCAGCCGGTGCACACTTCTCGGACACTGTGGAGCGCAAGCTGAGTACCCAACAGAGAGAGCAGAAATTACTGAAACGACTGACACACAACAGTTAAATATTTTAGCAGCCACAAAGGCAGGACATGACAGCTGCCAATCTGAGTAAACATTGAGCGAAAGGAGCTCCTTAGCCTCGACTGGCCTTCTCGAACAAACCTCACCTAGATCTTTCACAGCCAACTGCAGAGCTGCCGAGCACGCAGAAACAAAGACTCTTTGCTAACCTGAATTATTCAGCACTCAAACCCAGCTTCCTTCCTCAGCCAGGGCTCACTCCCACCACGCTCTTCAACACAGAATATCAGTTACACCAGTGCCACTGAAACCAGCACAAGCATCTATACAGATCATCCCTATTGGAACTGGAAGGGCCAAAAGAGGAGCACAAAGGTGTCACTGCATTACTATTTCAGTCAACTCTGCATTGCTATAAGCACTGAGAGCCCTGAGTCAGCCCATACAATCCCTCACCACCTGGGGTGCTGGGAGAATTCATTAGGGAAACAAAACTAAAAGTAATCACCAATTTACACATGTGAGCTGACTTAAGCTGTTAAAGTACAGCGGAACATGACCCCCAGTTTCCCTTCTTTTCTTCTTGCAGTTCCCAGGTGAGTGACACAATAAAACTACAAGTAATTGTGAGCTTGGCAACTTCAGTTTCATATTTGGGCTCCTGCCAACAGGAGTTTAACCCGTAACCTGGATGCGCTTTCCCCAACAACGCAGTTAACCACACAAGAACTGAGTTCATTTTCCTTTCAGTTCTCTCCGGCCTCAACACAGAATTGCCCAATCCAAAAGAAAAAGACCACTAAAACCACATAAATGATTGTAAGACAAACACACTTCCCGTACCGCATTCTCCCACTCGCTTCCCGAGAAAGCAGCAAGAGTGCAAACTGGTGACAGTCGCAGCCTCGCTGCTGTCCCACCACGCAACTGCAGGAGACGGCTGAGCCGTTATTGGCACAGAACATTGCAATCCCTGGAAGCCACATCCGATTTAATGGAGTGCAATCCACTTTGCTATCCACGAAGCCTTAAGGGATGAAAAAGCTTCTGCCTGCCTCTTGTCAAACAGCTTTAGGAAAACACATTCCCCAGGGACTTAAGGTCACGAGGTGAAAAGTGCTCGCAATAAGGATAAGACGCAGAACGGCGTGTAGCCACTTACTTCTTTCAGTTTTGTTTCTGGGCATTCAGACTGCAAAGTGAGCGTCGCTCCTTCAATGTTTCTCGGCATAGGAGTTGAACCAGGATTTATTGTCAGGTGAATCTGATCTGGAGAAATAATATGTTGCACGTAACCCTGGGACATTCCTTCAGGATCTTCTATCAAATGAAATCCTTCTTCGTGACCCTCTGGCAGGAAAGGCAAGTGATCAGCACACTGTCCCTCATCCTCCTCATCCTCCAGCACGCTGTGGTCCTGCTCGATCAGCACGGTCGTCCTGTCATACACCGTCCCCGGTGACGAAGAAACCAGCCCGTTCTTCTCCGTGAACCTCAGCATGTTCTCATCCTGGGCCAAGTCGTCGTCCTCCACCTCGTAGTAGATGACGTTGCCCTCGGGGCTGTTCTCCCCCATGGTTGCAGCCGCTCACAGCGATTCCCTCACCTCAAACGCATCTGTAACAGCGGGAGGGACGGAGAGGAGCGGGGTCAGGCGCCTCTGCCCCGCGGGGCCGCGGTGGCGGGGCCGGGGCCGAGCCCGTCGCCTCAGCCGCCGCCCGCCGGCCGCTCCCCTCCCCGAGCGCGGCGCTGTCCCCGCCCGGCGCGGCCCCGCACCGCCGCCGCCGGGGCCCTAAGGCAGGGCGGGGCCTCCCAGCCACGCCTAACCTCGGCTTCCCCTCCCCTCCCGCCGGCCCCGCCGCGCTCACCGAGATCCCGGCAGCGGCGGCACCTCCTTCCCCGCCCCGGCGGCACCATGATTACCAGCGCACTCACTTCCGCTTCCGGCTGCGCGAGGCACCACGGGAGCGCCGCGCCCCGCCGCGGGGCATGGCGGGAAGAGGCGGGGGGGGAGAGAAGTGAGGCGGGACCCAGATGTCTGTGGGCGTGGCCTACACCGCGGTGGGCGTGGCCAATCAGCAGTAAGCGTGTGGTGGGCGTGGCCAACAGGGAAATGGGCGTGGTTTGAGTGCGCCGTGGGCGTGGTCACGTGATCCGGGCGCGGCTTCGCGCATGCGCACTCGCGGCCCCTCCTCATTCCTCCTTCATCCCTCTTCCTCTGTCCTCCTTCCCCCCTCCCTCCTCCTCCTCTTTCCTCCCTCTCTCTCCCTTCCTCCCTCCCTCTCTCTCCCTTCCTCCCTCCCTCTCCCTTCCTCCCCCTCCTCCTCTTCCTCCCTCCTCCTCCTCCCTCCCCCTCCTCCTCCCTCCTCCTCCTCCCTCCTCCTCCTCCTCCCTCCTCCCTCCCTCCTCCTCCTCCTTCCTCCCTCCCTCCTCCTCCTCCTTCCTCCCTCCCTCCTCCTCCTTCCTCCCTCCCTCCCTCCTCCTCCTCCTCCTCCCTCCCTCCTCCTCCTCCTCCTCCCTCCCTCCTCCTCCTCCTCCTCCCTCCCTCCCTCCTCCTCCTCCTCCCTCCCTCCTCCCTCCCTCCTCCTCCTCCCTCCCTCCTCCCTCCCTCCTCCTCCTCCTCTCTCCTCCCTCCCTCCCTCCTCCTCCCACAATGAGGTCTCCCCTGGGCCCGTGAACCAAGAGCCTAAACCCACCCTCACCAAACACAGGCTGAAAATAGGGACCAGGATCCTTTTTAATTTAAATAACAAAGACTTAAAAATTCTGGATTTTAATACAAGTTAAATAAAATACACTGTAAATATCAGCTTTTATAGTTTAGCTTGTCTACATACAGCTTATTTAGAAATCTGACACGGCGTGCAGCTTAAAGGGTGACGCCTGGTCCAAGCTGCCTGATCTGTACCCTCAAAAGCAACAGATTGTATAAAATACTGTGATATTTTTAAAAAGAAACCAGTATACTGTACAAAAAAACTAGTTTTACAGTAATTTCATGTCTAAAAAACAGATTAGCTGTGTCTGAACTTCATGGTAAATTGTCTTCTCTCAAGAGGAACTGCTGGATAAACTGCTGAGCTTTCCTCTTCTCAGTTATATCAGGCGCAGGACGTCCAAGAGGAGGTCGGAGTAACAAACCACCAAATATGCTGGCTGCAAGAGAAGAAAAGTCTAGTCTAAATATGCCCCTCTCCAGTTTATCCCCATGGCCCCTCATCCTGTCACTAAAAACTTTTGTAAACAGTCCCTCCCCAGCTTTCTTGTAGCCCTTTCAGGTACTAGAAGGTCGCTGTAACATCTCCTGGGAGCCTTCTCTTCTTTTCCCCAACTCTCTCAGCCTGTCCTCTTATGGGCGGTTCTCCAGCCCTCAGAACATCCTCGTAGCCTCCTCTGGACCTGTTCCAGACGACCCTGGCATCTCCACACCCCTTCACAACTTCATTCAGGCTACTGTAGGGACTGGTTTTCTGTGGGCTGTTTGCTTGTTATTAACTGCTTCCAAGCAGCAGGGGCCAAGACTGCATTTCATAGAATCATAGAATAACCAGGTTGGAAGAGACCCACCAGATCATCAAGTCCAACCATTCCCATCAAACACAAACCATGTCCCTTAGCACCTCGTCCACTCGTCCCTTAAACACCTCCAGGGAAGGGGACTCAACCTGCAAAGCCCCTCTGAACAGAATGGTTATTTTACTCGCCTTACCAAGAATATTCACATCCAAATGGTTCTTCCCTGAATTTTTCAGTAGTTCTCGAAGAAAAGCCATCAGATACTCAAACACATTTTTATGGCACCATGGCAGGTTAGAAAGAATCTGAGGAGGGAGAGAAAACCCAACATTTATGCTGAAGATCTAGCAATGTCTTCAATTTATCTACCACCAACATCTGCCCTGTCTGCAAACAGAATCAGCTCTTAATAACCAAGAAGCAGCAGTTCTAGATCCTTTCTATTATTAGATTATTGAATTTCTGAGAGCAAATCCAGAAGGGACAGAAAGCCCGCAGTACCTGGCTGCTTAGCATGTAGTTGTCTGCATTCTCCAAACAGCTGCTGTAGAACCTGGAGCAGATGACAGGCTCTGGTAGGCTTTCCAGGAAGAGCAGCAGGGCTTCTGCTACCGAGTGGTTGCTGCCAACTGACCCACAGATGGTTAAGGAAGAGGCAAGCACAGCGTCATCTATTTTGCTAGTACATTCATCTCGGTTTCAGACTCCGAGCGCTCCTCCTACTGTTCACAGCTTTGAATTAAATCACTTGACGCCACATGGAAAGCTGTTTCCGTTGGCAGTCGGACTCTTGCGTAACTCATCGGCATCGCAAGGACTCGGTGGGTGCATTCGTACCAGGAGTAACTAGGAGGAACTGCCGACCTCGGTTACCCCACAGAGATGGGGATTTAAAACCACGGTGGAGTATAAAGGACTGATAAAATCTTTCCAGCTTTGATCACTAAGGCACAATGAGCCATCCGAACATCAGTTGGAAAGGATACGGAGGGTGTCGTGCATTCCTTTATCCAAACAATCTCGAATTTGCTCAAATTCAGATCTGAGGCCCGGTTGCTGAAACAGATCCTCCTGCAGAACAGACCATGAGTCACTCTCAAGGGAAAGAGAATTGAGTAAATAGAGCAATGTTGTTATCATCTGGCTGGACAAATCTCTCTAAACTGGTAGGTTCTAGCACAAATCCCACCATGATCAGCTCTAAAAGGCTGTGGCAAGGCAGCAGAGACCAGTGTGGAAGGACAGCGGCTGATGCACACGCACATGAGGCATCATAGAATCATAGAATAACCAGGTTGGAAAAGACCCACTGGATCATCGGGTTCAACCATTCCCATCAATCACTAACCCATGTCCCTCAGCACCTCGTCCACCCGTCCCTTAAAAACCTCCAGGGAAGGTGACTCAACCCCATCCCTGGGCAGCCTCGGACAGGGACCAATGACCCTTTCCGTGAAAAAATTTTTTCTAATGCTCAGCCTGACCCTCCCCTGGCAGAGCTTGAGGCCATTCCCTCTCATCCTGTCCCCTGCCCCTTGGGAGAAGAGCCCAGCTCCCTCCTCTCCACAACCTCCTTTCAGGGAGTTGGAGAGAGCAATGAGGTCTCCCCTCAGCCTCCTCTTCTTCTCCAGCCCCCTCACCAGCTTCGTTGCTCTTCTCTGGACTCTCCAGAGCCTCAAC
Source organism: Phaenicophaeus curvirostris (assembly GCF_032191515.1). Classification (NCBI taxonomy): domain Eukaryota; kingdom Metazoa; phylum Chordata; class Aves; order Cuculiformes; family Cuculidae; genus Phaenicophaeus; species Phaenicophaeus curvirostris. The sequence goes on from NC_091414.1 coordinate 2,957,796, forward strand.
ATCCTTCTTGTGGTGAGGGGCCCAGAACTGAACACAGGATTCGAGGAGCGGTCTCACCAGTGCCGAGTCCAGAGGGAGAATAACCTCCCTGGCCCTGCTGGCCACGCCGTTTCTGATCCAAGCCAAGATGCCATTGGCCTTCTTGGCCACCTGGGCCCCTGCTGGCTCCTGTTCAGTCGCTGTCAACCAACACCCCCAGGTCCTTCTCCTCCAGGCAGCTCTTCAGCCAGACTTCTCCTAGTCTGGAGCTGCACAGGGTTGTTGTGCGTCATCACGGAACAGTGCAACCTGGGGTACCAGGATCACTTACTCTCTCTCTGCCACTGCCTAAACATCCACAGTTAGTGCTGACTGTCACTACCGGTACCATTATTGACTGCCATTATCTTCTTCAAAACTAAACCTAACGCAAACAAAACCGTTCTGGGTTTCCAGTACGAGCACTGCCAACCTGCTGGGAAGCATTGCGGTACAAGTGATCCACCATCATCCACAGCTCCTTGGGAATGTCCATGGGCTTTTCAGCTTCAACATCATCCTCACTCATTTCTAGTGGCATCAGGGTCTGAGAGAGGGAGAAGTGGGATGGGGAAAGAAAAAAAAATAAAAGGCAGCTAGCCAAGTTCTTACTCAGCTCTGAAAAAGCTGAAGATGCTGCATGAGCTCTATCAGCGTTCTCAGGCTAGGGATCAGGAAGTAGAGGAAAGCTCCTCAGCAAGAAACAGGACTTAATGTCTAATTTTATGGGTTCTCATGGGTTCAGAAGATAATCTTGTCTTTAACTCACAAGTTTCCAAATGGATTCTGCCGACATGTCCTGGATCGGCTCCCTCATGTAACACAGCGTATGAATGGGAGATCCAAAGCAACTTGGCAGGTAGTCGCCTGTTACAGAGAGAAAATAATCCTTCCCCCTGATAAGACGCAAGACCAAGATATCCTCAAGTTTCTCCTCTCCAGAGTTTAAGCGCGTCGCTGTTGATTTATTAACAAACACCTCCAAGTCAATTGTGATCTCAGCATCTGCCGAAAGATGATTAAAAACCCATGCTCAGTAAAAAAAAAGGCAGTAAACCAATAAGACTGCAAATCATAGAGTCATTAAGGTTGAAAAACACCTCTAAGATCATCCAGCCCAATCATCAGCCCAACACCACTATGTCTACTAAACCACGTTCCAAACACCACAGCTACATGGTTTTTGAACCCCTCCAGGGATGGAGACTCCACCAAGGCCCTGGGCACCCTCATCCAATGCTTCACCACTCTTTCAGTGAAGATTTTCTTTCTAACATCCAATCTAAACCTCCCCTGGCACAACTCAGACACAGCATTCGCAAAACAACAGCGAGAACTAAGGCAGAAGGTGACAATTTTAGCTCGTTAACAGGAGATGAACAATAAGAGCTCACCTGACGGCAGAAAGCCCTTACTGGGGTTAGCAATCAGCCACTCCTTGCAGTAGGTTTCCTCGTCTGGTTTACTGACAAATTCGAACTGGCAAGGCACTTGTCCATTGCGGATTGTAAACTTCTCCACCTGCAGCTGCATGTATTTAACATCCTCAAAATGGAACTGGAAAAAAACAGCAGTCAGCATCAGCAGCCGGTTCCACCTCACCAAGCACCAGCAGCAACTCCTGTCCCACGGTTTAATCATTAAGCAGCACGATGCCCAGACCAACCCTCTTGGCTCCCACACCCCGTCTCTTCTAGGATTACGGGGATTACATTTGCTTACTCTGCACGCTGGAGCTGTTTGCATCAGTGAGCCCTTTAAAGCAAACGCTGCCCTCAAAGAACCCAATGACAGCTAAGAACAAGGAAGCTGTAGCCTCAAGTGTCTCCTTTGCTTATCTTCTGGAATCCCCGACACACAAAGCAAACGCTGGTTTGTGACCTTCTCCAAATCCTTCAGATGTTGCATTTTATGTTCCAAGAAGACAAGGCCACAAAGCACCCCTCTGCTCCCTCTCTCCTCAGGGACTAACACGCTTCGTCCTGGTACTGGGAACGCAATTTATCTCCAGCTGAACAAAACCAGATATTTCTGGGGCTTGTAAACAGAGTACATCTGGAAATCATAGAATCTCTAGGTTGGAAAAGACCTTTAAGTTCAAGTCCAGCCCATGACTAAATCGTATCTCTAAGCACTTTATCTACCCATCTTTTAAATACCTCCCTTAGCAGCCTGTTCCTGGGCTTGATAACCCTTTAGGGTGAAGAATTTTTTCCTGTTGCCCCATCTGAACCTCCCCTGCAGCAGTGTGAAGCCGTAAAGTCAAAACATTCCACTTTTTTGGACCAGACCCATGGGTTCCAAATCCATCTAATGTACTTCTGCTGATGGAATACCCTTCTGGGTTCACGCTTGCCCGGTTTCTCCAGCGGTCACTGCATAGGAACATTTCCTACCTCTCTCTGGGAGAGGGTCACCGAGGGGATGTTGGCATTCTCCAGCTTATCCAGGGAGCGGACTATTTCCTCAAAGGCTTTTCGGTAGAGCTCCTCGTTCACAACCTTCACCTGAAAAGGACACGCGCTGCACCTACCAGCATTCTGTAACCCAGCCCGACACCCATGAGGCCGTTTGATTGCATCAGCGTAGACAACAAAGGAAACGAAGGGAGCCATTTGGAACACTACAAGACCTCCTCGGGATCCAACAGGATCCAGAATGAGCAAGGGAATCACCCCCTTAGCATGAGATCAGCTCATGATCAGAAGAAGCTGACCACAGGCTCCAGTGTGTTGTCAGTGATACAGCACTAGGTTGGAAAAGACCTTTAAGATCAAGTCCAGCCATACCTGCCCGCGACCAAATCACATCTCTAAGCACTTTATCTACCCATCTTTTAAATACCTCCCGGGATACCTCAATCACCTCCCTTAGCAGCCTGTTCCTGGGCTTGATAACCCTTTAGGTGAAGAATTTTTGTCCTGAATCTCTAGGTTGGAAAAGACCTTTAAGTTCAAGTCCAGCCCATGACTAAATCGTATCTCTAAGCACTTTATCTACCCATCTTTTAAATACCTCCCTTAGCAGCCTCTTCCTGGGCTTGATAACCCTTTAGGGTGAAGAATTTTTTCCTGTTGCCCCATCTGAACCTCCCCTGGAGCAGCCTGAAGCCATAAAGACAAAATATTCCACTTTTTTGGACCAGACCCCTGGGTCTTAAATCCATCTAATGTAGGATCACTGCAGGATTCTGTGCAAATTATTAAGAAAATAAGAGAAAAAAAAAAAAGAACACTTCTGAAAACACCTCTGCAGATGTTTGTTATTCTGCTTAACTGAGGCACCAACACAACCCATAGTGTGAACAACATCCCTGTCACATCTTATCGAGCCCACTTTTTAAGCCATTGTTCTCTGTGGATGCCACAAAAGCAGGAGCAGAGGGAAACCCTCCACCTCCTTCCCCACCCTGTGCAGGAGGAGGTCAGCAGAGTGATTTCCTTCAGCACTGACGCACTTACCCCAATATCAAACACAGAGCTAACTGGCTTATGGTCACTGATCTTCAGAGCCATATGGCTGCGGTAGCTCAGCTGAGCAACGTTCTGCCCTTTCCAGAGGATCCGGTCACACCAGGCTGGAACGCGGCACTTCTCACTAAAAAGAGAGGTAGAAACAGCAGTTCAAGCAGAGGAACGACACGAGGCAGAATCCTGCTCTCCCAGAGACACAGTGTTGCCTGGAGCTGGGTCTATCAAAGCTGTATTTTCCACAGCTTCTTTGAGTGCTTATACCAAGTTTGATTGCTCTTAGGTGCCTCTGTATCTTCTGTATCTGCTGTTGGGTCTCTACCTGCATCTCTACACGCTTCCTACTGCTTCAGAGATGCAATTGTTTCGTTCTTTTGACAAAACTAATATATAAAACAATACTCAGAGACATTTTTGACCATAAGAACCATGAAGGATAAGAACTTGGGCTCCACATTTAAAGAATCATGGCATAGTTTGGGTTGGAAGGGATCTCAAAGCCCACCCAGTTCCACCTCTGCCATGGGCAGGGACACCTCCCACTGGATCAGGGGCTCCAAGCCCCATCCAACCTGTCCTTGAACACCTCCAGGGAAGGGGCAGCCACCACTGCTCTGGGCAACCTGGGCCAGAAAGGAATGAAACTAAAATGACTCCTGAATTTTGTCACCTCTAAGAAGAAACTCAATCGATTCCTCTTGAGAAAAAGATTAGGAATGTGTGACAAACAGCAGTGGAAGAAAAGCAATATAAATGGCTGTAAACTAAAAGCATTTTTTGGAGCCAGAGAGGAATCACAATAAGCTCAGAGCTGCAATTCCTTTTAGCTTTGTTTTCACTGCCCTCAATGATAACATCAGATGTGAGTAGCATCACACATCACAGGAGACAATCATGGTACCTTGTGTCCCAGTCATCACAGCCAGCATCGTATTTGTATGTTGGCTGGAAAGAAATCTCTCCCTCTGTAAAGCCTTCAAAGACTGCGTTTGCATTCATTTGCCTCTTTAGCTGTGAAAGAAATCGAGACAATAATAATTTTCACTAAGCACAATTCCCATCTGGGCCAAAAGGGAGATGCCCAGCCCTGAGGAAGCCAAGGACCAACACCCTCAGCACCACCAGCAGGCAGGGAGAGACATCAGTACCTGGTCGTATCGGCAAAGCTCTAGAAACTCTCTCTTATCTACCAGCTGCTTCACTTTTGCTACATCCAGTTCCTCCAGCCGATAGTTGAGGTCACCCAGCCATAAGATCACACTGAAAGAGAACGCACAGCACAAGTCTGCGACGAGGCTTGGAGACATCTGGAAAGCACATTGGCCAGGAAGCACTTTGACCACCCATCAGCTCCTCTTATCTCAACAGGACCAGGTGGATGCTGTGTCTGCTGCCCCATCAGAAAACAAGAGTGAAAACTTGAAAAAAGAAGCGACCTTTTCTACCTTTGCTGGTTTGAATTCCTGTTCTGCATGTTTGTTGCTACCTCTTAGTAACTGGTACTTTTAATAGTTCACACTGGCCAAAACTCACAACCCATCTGGGGAATCAACATGGATTATCGATGCATTCCCACTTCATACTTGAACATTAAGCAAAGCCTGGAGGAGCACAAGGTGGAAGTCACAATGCTATCACAGAATGGTTTGGGTTGGAAGGGACCTTAAAGCCCATCCAGTTCCATCCCTGCCATGGGCAGGGACACCTCCCACTGGATCTGGTTGCTCCAAGCCCCATCCAACCTGGCCTTGAACCCCTCCAGGGATGGGAAGCCACCCCTGCTCTGGGCAACCTGGGCCAGGGCCTCCCCACCCTCACAGCAAAACATTTTTTCCTAATGTCTGCTCTACGGTAAAACTCTCCTGGACCTTCTAAGCTGACAATTTGAACACTGAGCACCCTTTCTCCCACCTCCACTGAGAGAACCTCACACCCCAGTCCACTCAGAAGGTTCTTCCTTGCCACATGCAGCGATTCAGAGAGTCAGATGTAACTCATACTCGTGTTTGCCAATAGTGAGAGGGGGCAAGTTTGGATCCGACTGGCAGAACTGCATCCGAGAGCAGATGTCTTTGAAGTCCTGGTTCCTCCGCTCATATTCCTCCGTGTGAGCTGCAAGGTGAGAATTCACAATGCAGACGCTGGTGTTGTGGAATTTAAATCTTATGGCAACACCACCTTTGTTCCCCTGGAAGATAAAGACAAAGACGTTGGTCAGAAGCTTCTACACAACAGATGAATCCGCAAATGAGTCACTAGCAGTGGACAAGCCAGAAGACCTTCAGGCAGACTATTTAATTGCAGAGGAAGGAAAAGGCTGAAAACGCTAATTAGTGATAACAGCTTCATGGATTCATGTCAGTTAATTCATGTGATGATTGCACACAGCAAGCAAGCACATGGAACTCAGTTTGTAATTCAGGAATTAACTAATCCAGATGGAAATTAAAATCGGTAATGGATCTTTCAACACAAAGCATAACAAAATCATAAATGGGAGAGGAAGCACGTGGCTCAGCTGATCAAAAATGTTCACAGAACTACATTCAAAAGGCACAGGCTCCATTCCAATGACGTGGAATGGCAGGAGGCCAGGAAGTCCTCATCAGGAAAACTAATCTAGATGGACATGTTTCTTCTACTCATGTTTCCTTGTGTTATTTGCACAGAGCCAGCACCAAAATCACATGAGAACAGAGCCATACACAGCTCCACGTAGAGTGGGAAAGAAAAGCCTGTGGAGGAAGCTCTCCCAGCAGGTCCTTGAGCCTTTGTGAGCACACGGCTGATCCCCCCATCAGCGCCCCGAGCGGGCACAGGGACAGGACTGTGTGTTGTTAAAGGCAGCTGGAGGAATAATCAGTATATCCAAGGAGAGGGGCTCTCCAGGGCTCTTCCAAATCTCACCCCTTCTTACCATCCTCCCCATGATTCCAGTTCCTACAGTCTCGATTTCTACCTCGGAGATGTTCAAAGCAAGCTCTGCTTTCACATACAACAGGAGCATGATTCCCACCAGCCGCACAAGTTTCACCTGAAAAACAGATCCCGTTCCGTTAAATCCCAGGATGGGAGGGGTTTGATGAGAGAAGGCACGTCACCCCAGCCCAGAACACGGGCCACCAAAACACAGATGAAGAAAAAGAGAGTTCTTGGCTCATCCAATGGGCTCACCCTACACAGGCTTGAATGGGACATGGCAAAGCAAACATCCCTCAGCATGCAGCAGGGAGGAGCCAAGGATCAGCACCCCAGTAAATGAAGCTGAAGCCCAAAGCAAACCCTACAGCACAGACAAAGTCCATGGAAAAAGCTTCCCTTCAACAACAGCGACAAGAGACAAGGCAGAGCTCAGGAGCAGGAGCCAAACATGAGCAGTATCCCTGCCAAGATTCCTTCCCAACTCATTCCAGCAGGCATTGTGGACACAGACTGGACACACTGCTGGCTCATGTTCAGCTGCTGCCGACCAGCACCTCCAGGTCCTTTTCCACCACGCAGCTTTCCATCTGCTCTTCCCCAAGCCTGGGGTTGTTGTAGCCCAAGTGCAGGACCTGATGCTGAGCCTTGTTGACCCCCATCCCATTGGCTTTGGCCCATCGATCCAGCCTGGCCAGGTCCCTCTTTAGAACCTTCCTGCTCTCCAGCAGATCCACACTCCCACCCAGTTTGGTGTCATCTGCAAACTGACTCAATCCCCTCATCCAGATGAGTAGATGCTTAGCTCTCATCTCCAGTCCCACAGCCTGCGCAGCAGAACTACCTTTGGCACCCCTAGAGCACTTCTGAGCAAGCAAAAAGCCTGCAGACAATGAGCCTCTGGAAGACACAGCAGCTGAGGACAAAAAAGAGCAGAGGGAAGAAGAGGCCCAAGTGGAAAATGATTCCACAACCAAACAACCCCAAAAAAGACATTTACCTTTGCATATTTAGCATCTGGGTGAAGACTATCAGTTACAGCTTTAAACCACTCTTCTTCCTTCGGCGTGTCATTGAAAAAGAAGGCTTCTTTACTCAGATCAAGCTCCTGGAAACTGAGTTAGAGGAAGGAACCCATGGATGCATGCACTTGTTTAGAGCTCCGCAGCCCTCCCCTCTGGGAAAGAACTAAATTTATAACTCAGAACTCAGTTATGTTGATTTTAGAGGTTTGTTAGGTGTAAAACTGAATTAGTGCTAGTATTAAATTGAATAGCATTAAAGATTCTGTAACGCTGCAGTATCGGAGGCCAAACGCTACCAGAATATCAGCCCTTTTAGGTGATGCAAACACGAGCTCTGAAGGGTGACGGGACAAGGCAAAGCAAACATCCCTCAGCTGCAGCGTCCTGGCTGAACACCCTCAGGCTGTGGAGTCACAAGCAAGCAGCCCAGAGTCGAGGTTTGGAAGGACAGGCCAGAAAGAGACACTCACCCCACACAGTAAACGTCTGGAGGCTCAGCATCGCATCTCAGCCACGGCTGGAGGCTTTCCCTGGGGGACTGACCGTTCACGTTGTACGTCCCAACAAAAAACCTGCAAGGAAATCAACTCCATCCCAGAGCTGCAGACTGCAGAGCAGGCAGAAATACCACTCATATTAACCCATGTACGTGATACAGATTCCAACTGTTCCCGGGGGGAAATAGGAAAACGCGACAAAGTTTAAATCCCTAAAATGATTTCATTACAGTATTACAGAATCATAGAATAGTTGGGGTTGGAAGGGACCTTAAAGATCATCCAGTTCCTACCCCCCTGCCCTGGGCAGGGACACCTCCCACTAGATCAGGCCATTTTCTCAACAAGAACCACGAGGCAAGCCTTGACAGAGACATGAATGAAATTCTTCCCTGCTAACTCCCAAACAAGGAAAGAAATGTATTCAGGAAAGTACGAACCATACTTTTCTATAAACGTTCCTATTTGCTGGGACACTGAATGAAATAGCAAACATGGGTTACTTTGACAGCTGATGCTAAATAACTCACTCCCTACAAAGAGAAGAGCAGGAATGACTGTTACCTGAAGCTCTGGAGGTGTGTGTAGGAATCCTCCATCTGTACAAGCTGAGATTTAACAATAGTATCTCTCAGTCCAAACTTTGGTTCTGCTAAGATTGAAGCCTTGTTTGAAGACATGACGCTGGAAGACCGCACCATCTCACTTGTCACTTCAGCTTTGAGTTTGTTTTGCCTGCAAACGAAAGCAAAACTGTGTGATGGAATCCAGGAGACACCCACACCCTAACCAGCTTATTTCTGCCACCGAGGGCTCGATTCACATTCATCTGCCTGCTACACTAAAGACAGATCATCAAGGTTTGGGATCAGCAAACAAGGCTGAAATGAGTATTTCTTAGAGCAGCTCAGATCTCTAGATAAAACCAGCGTAATCTAAATCTCCAGTGGTTCTCACTAAACTGGTGCAGCTGATTTGGAGCTTGGCCTCACACCCACCTAGATGCTGATCATCGAATCATGGAATGGTCTGGGTTGGAAGGGACCTTAAAGCCCATCCAGTTCTAACCCCTCTGCCGTGGGCAGGGACACCTCCCACTGGAACAGGAGCCCCTAGTCCCATCCAACCTGGCCTCAAACACCTCCAGGGATGGCACAGCCACCACTTCTTTGGGCAACCTGGGCCACGGCCTCACTTGCCTACATCTCTCCTGCTTACTGGAGAAAGGAGATGCAAATCTCATCTCTGGCTGCCTCTGCTCAGCCCTTCTGGCCTCAGCAGAAGAATGAAAAAAAAAGCGTGTGTTTACAAAACCTCCTGGGGGAAAACTCCCAGCTTTGCCTAGAAAGGAGGCTGCAGAGTGGGTGGAGGTGGATTCGAGGAGCACCTGGTGGCTCTGCAAACTCCCTTTGAAACAGGAATAGTGCCACAGCTTGGGAGTTCCCACGAGCAAGTGGACGATACAAATCTGAGGTCAACAACCTGCGCACCAGTGCCAAGGAGAGAAGGCAGGCAGGCTCTGAAGGATGTGCAGCAGGGTCCTGGGAACTGGAAAAAGAAACTGTAACGTTGGAAGAGTATCTATGAGACCGGGTGGCCCTGAGCCAGAGCTCTCTGAATTCAAAATAAACAATGCCAGCAGGTCCCGTCCTGCTGAACAGCAAGAATGTGCCCAAATAGGGGCTGAGCAGGGCCGTCTCTGAGTCTTGGCAGCTTATGTAGAACCTTTTATCTCCTACCTAGCATCTGCAGATCTTCTTCTCTAGAAGCTGCCAACTTCTGCTCCAGACCCCACCGCCTCTGGGTCTGCAACCGACACGGTGGCTTGGCAGATTGAACGAGATAACGCAGCCACAAGATTGCTCGAGCACCGCTGCGTGCACAGACCTCACGCTGGCACCAGAGACCAACTTCCCCAGTCGGTTTCCAGCTGAAAACCAGGAAGCTCGGACAAGGAGAAAGCTCTCTACGCTTTCTTTTAATTCTTCTGGACACCAAAGCATCAAGAATTTGCCTACTGCATTTCACCCAATCTAGAGGTACCAGAACTTCGCTGCTACCTCTATTTACTGTCACTACACGGAGAAGCTCTGCATCGCTAAACCAACAAAGAAACATTCTCACCACTTACACTCCTCTCTAGACCTTCCTCAAAGAGCTGATGGGCACAACGCTCCCTTCAGCTGCTGTTTAGTGTTTGACAGGAATGGTTGGACTTGACGATCCGGTGGGTCTCTTCCAACCTGGTGATTCTATGATTTGGTGATTCTATGATTCACCAACTCCACATGAGCTGCGAGAAACCCCCTACCTGGAAGCACTTTTATCAGTGCTGTCGTGGCTCCGGTTCTGACTACCTGCAAGCTTTTTTCCATTCTGTTTGATGCCATCAGAGTCAACCGCTTCTGGAAAATAAAAAAAACAACAAAGTTTCATATTAAACACAAAGTCGTCTTTAGTTTATCGGCGTCTGCATGCAAATACTGGCAGAAACCTGTGAGCAGAATACAATTTAGCTTTGTGCAGAAAAACAAAGTGCCCACAGGCTCTCTTTCAGTTATCTGATAGACTGAGCTTATTTTGACAGTTCCGTGGTGATGCGGTTTCCCCTCCAGAGGAAAAGCTACTGGTGCTGCCTGTCTGCTCGCTGCTGACTCTCCCTCCTGGCTAAGCCAAACCAGGACTTAAGTAGCACAAAATCCAGTTGTTTCTTTCCTAGGAATCCAAAACATGTATGTTAATAACAGGGTTTGCCTTTCTGAAGGAAGACAGTGTACAAAGAAAGAAAGAAAAAGCAGGTGGATGAACTAAAATCCTCTCATTTAAAGGTCTTCTACCAACTTGGGAATAAAGGGTGAGCATAGAGTCACCACACAAACCCATCGTACCCTGGCAGAAACAAGTGCTTCAATGCAAATTGCTCATTCCTAACAAAATAACAGGGCTGCTACCATGCAAATATAACCAAATACGGGTGAGACAGAGCACATCACACTATGTTAGTGAAACTTGACCAGTCTTTCCGCATTTTGTTTCAGTTACAACATTCAGCTCCTACAAGGGGCAAAACAGCAGTTAAAAAAAGAGGTTTCTACGTGGGAATCTCTGTGTGTAAGACACACAAACAGCAGTCTCAGCCTACACCACTGAACACACAAATCTAATGGCTCTAAAGAAACTGTTCTTAAGATGATAAGCTTCTATTTATTTAGCTGAGCTTCTCCTTGAGAGAGCACAATCCAGAATAGCTAAGATGTTGTTGCTCCCCGAGTACATTCTCCAGGACAAAAGCACAAGCCAGAAACAGAACTTGAAGTGCTTTAACCTAAGCGCTGCGATATAAACAAGCTGACAAGAAGTGGCCTTATTCTGGGCTTGGAGAACCTCTCCTCTGTGAATAGAGATGGTGTAAGAGGATTTATCAGAGGAATGCGTCACTCCAAGCTCACTGCAACCCACACAGCCAAAGCCATGGAGAATTGTGCAGGAGCAGGGGCAGCTCTGGGATGCGGATTCTCACCAAGCTGGAGCTCCACAGGCGTTAAGTAATCAGTGCTACCTGAACATCTGCACATTTTCCCAAGGAAGAATGGATTTCATCAAGACAGTGACAAGAACCTACTCAATTTTCACTTTAACAACTATTTCTGTTTCAACAGGGAGGGAGAAACAGCTCAGGCTTTGTTACCCAGACAGAAGGATGATGTCCCCCACTCTGTGCTGCTACAGAATCCAGAGATTGGAATTCACACTTTTGCATTCTAACCTCTTTAGCAGAAATCAGTTTTAGCTAGGATTCTCCTGCAAGATTAGCCCTGGAAAAGGGTTGTTTCCTTCAGACGAAGGTACACAGGCTGCCCAGGGAGGGGGTTGAGTCCCCTTCCCTGGAGGGGTTTAAGGGACGGGTGGATGAGGTGCTGAGGGACATGGTTTAGTGATTGATGGGAATGGTTGGACTCGATGATCTGGTGGGTCTCTTCCAACCTGGTGATTCTGTGATTCTATGATTCTACCTGGATGCAGCCTGCTTGAACCAAAAGGATCATATGTTAGTGACCTCGTGTAGAATGTTTCAGCAGATCATGCCCTCATTCCATAATTGAACTGGGCACAGAAATTAAGAGCTGTGTGCAGTAATTAGGGAACAGCATAATATGCACGGCCCGAATTCGACAGGATTTGCAATTAAATGAGATTTAAGCAGTAATAAAGACCTTCTTGTTAGAAATGTGCAGTCACACAGCAGCATTCTGGTAAAGTAGGATCCAGGCGCAGTGTTCAAAAGGGAGAATTCAATTAGCCTTGTCATTAGTTATACGAGTCTCAGCCAGCCTGCTCCTTACTTAGAATCATAGAATCACCAGGTTGGAAAGGACCCACTGGATCATCGAGTCCAACCATTCCCATCAATCACTAACCCATGTCCCTCAGCACCTCGTCCACCCGTCCCTTAAACCCCTCCAGGGAAGGGGACTCAACCACCTCCCTGGGCAGCCTCTGCCACTGCCCAATGACCCTTTCCGTGAAATTTTGTTTCCTAATATTCAGCCTAAACCTCTCCTGGTGGAGCTTGAGGCCATTCCCTCTTGTCCTGTCCCCTGTCCCTTGGGAGAAGAGCCCAGCTCCCTCCTCTCCACAACCTCCTTTCAGGTAGTTGTAGAGAGCAATGAGGTCTCCCCTCAGCCTTCTCTTCTCCAGGCTAAACAACCAATCAATCACCAAACCATGCCCCTCAACCCCTTAACGAACATCTAAGCACTGTCCATGGGGGACTGGGCTGCTCCAGGCTGGAGGGAAGTAATTTTGTGGCGTTTGCTGTTCCACACGAAGCAAGGCTGCAGCTGGGGAGGCGACTGCACGCGTGTGCACACTGGCAGGATGCTAGGCAGGGGCCACAACCAAAACTGTGAACAAAAACCACACAGGGCAAAGCACCCTGAAAGAAGACTTGACAGATGCTCTCATTCGTTAGCCAGCCTTAATTCTCAGAAGGTCCAACGAACTCATATCCCTCTGCTAGCAAACGGTAGCATTTACACCATATGAAAGTTGTTAACTGCGTATCCACATTCATTTAAGGACAGAACGAGTTAGAGCTTTGCCTGGATAACCTCACTCTCTATCAGTTTGCGTTCCAAAAGGCCCCAGGTGACAGCAGAGAGAGTTTTCTTCTGCTAATACAAGGGAGGGGGAAAGAGAGAGGTCCCTAGGCTCCTCTAAGAAAACACAATGATGCCTTGGAAGGGCAGCCTTGCCAAAGCTCAAAGGTAGGATCTGATAGGAGTAGGACTTCCCAAGGGATTCGTCGTTCAAAATGCTCCAGGTAGAACCAACCACCCAGCTGAAGGAGCCAGGCTGCGTTTCACTCCCATGCTCGCAGAGGTGCCCACGTGTCCCACTCAGCACCAAGGCACGAGCTGACCCCAACCCCAAAGGGTGCCCCGGAGACCCCTCCCGCACCGCGGCCTCCAAGACAAAGTTCATCTCTTTTTTAATTACCGATAAACACGGAAATAAAGCGAAGGACTGTCAGCGATACCGAACGGCGCCTTCCTGAACGGAGAGGAGCCCAGCCTTGCAAAAGAAGGCAGGTGAGCTCAGGGCGGTGCAGGTGGGATTCTGCATCCCACCCTGACTTCCAGGGGTTGCTCCAGCTCTCCAAGTCCCTTCCAGGTGCACAGAGGGAGACAGCGGAGGGCATAGGATGGGGAGGGATGGAATGGGACGGGAAGAGATGGGGGCACGGGATGGGGAGAGATGGGATGGGATGGGGAGGGATAGGGAGAGATGGGGAGGGTTGGAATAGGATGGAGGCATGGGATGGAATGGGATGGGAAGGATGGAATGGGATGGGGAGGGATGGGGACAAGGGACGGGGAGAAAAGGAATGGGATGAGGAGGGACGGAATGGGATGGGGAGGGATGGGGGCACGGGATGGGGAGGGATGGAATGGGATGGGGAGGGATGGGGAGGGATGGAATTGGATGGAATGGGATGGGGAGGAATGGGGACAAGGGACGGGGAGAAATGGAATGGGATGAGGAGGGACGGAATGGGATGGAATGGGATGGGGGCACGAGATGGGGAGGGACGGAATGGAATGGAATGGGATGGGGACACGAGATGGGGAGGGATGGGATGGAATGGGATGGAAAGGGATGGGGAGGGATGGAATGGGATGGAATGGGATGGGGAAGGACGGGGAGAGATGGAATGGGATGGAATGGGATGGGGAGGGACGGGGAGGGATGGGGACACGGGACGGGGAGGGACGGGGGCACGGAAGGAGGTGGGACGGGGACACGGGACGCGGAGGGACAAGGCAGGTCCCGCCGCACGGACCCCGCGGGGAAGCGGCTGCTTCCCGGGGCGCGAGGAGGGACGCGGGCAGCGAACCCGCGGAGCCCCCGCGGGCTGCGGCGCTCCGGGCGGGCGAGGCCGCGATCCCCAGTGTCCCAAGCCCGTCCTGCCCCGTCCTGCCCGCGGGAAGGGCCCCCGCAGCTGCCCCCCCAGCCCCTCCCGGCCCCGCGCTCACCTCGGCGCGGCCGCCCGCCCGCGGACATCGCCGCCGCTCGGCGCCACCGCTCGCCCCGCCCATCCAGGCCACGCCCCCTCGCACCGCCTCCACCAATCACCTAATAGAACCCTGTGCTGGTCACGCCCCTCCCGCTCTGGCCACGCCCCCTTCCCAACCCACCGATTCAGACACTCCCTTCCGCGTTGGCCACGCCCCCACAGCACGTGCTCAGCCAATCATGATACAGACTCCTGTGTTGGCCACGCCCCCCAAGCTCTGGCCACGCCCCCTTCCCAACCCCACCGGTTCAGACACTCCCTTCCGCGTTGGCCACGCCCCCACAGCACGTGCTCAGCCAATCATGATACAGACTCCTGTGTTGGCCACGCCCTCCAAGCTCTGGCCACGCCCCCTTCGTGGTTCCACCAATCACAACACTGTCTTCTGCTCTGGCCCCGCCCCTCGTTTTGGCTCCGCCCCCTGTGCTGGCCACGTCCAACCCTTCCAGTGAGACCTCAATTGTGTCTAGGTCTGGAATCCTCAACATAAGGAGGAGATGGAGCTGTTGGAAGGGTCCAGAGGAGGCTACAAAGATGAGCCAAGGGCTGGAGCACCTCCCGTACAAGGACAGGCTGAGAGAGTTGGGGTTGTTCAGCCTGGAGAAGAGAAGGCTCCAAGGAGACCTTAGAGCGACCTTCCAGTACCTGAAGGGGCTACAAGAAAGCTGGGGAGGGGCTGTTCACAAAGGTTTGTAGTGATAGGATCTGTAGGGCAGATTTAGACTAGACATAAGGAGGAATTTCCTCACTATGAGGGTGGGGAGGCCCTGGAACAGGTTGCCCAGAGCAGTGGTGGCTGCCCCATCCCTGGAGGGGTTCAAGGCCAGGTTGGATGGGGCTTGGAGCCCCTGATCCAGTGGGAGGTGGCCCTGCCCATGGTAGAGGGCTGGAACTGGATGATCTTTAAGGTCCCTTCCAACACAAACTATTCTATGATCATGCAAGCAGCCAACTGCTTATTGCAGCGCTTGCAACCACTCAGTCAGCACACAGATCCCCGCTCCAGAGCCGTCGGACGACACGGAATCATCACACTCCCACATCAGCAGTGAGGCCGACGCCACTCTTCCACCAGGACACCAAATGCCACCTGCTCCAGCCCCAGTCCCGCGGCCACGGAGTGCGGATTGCTCGTACCTGGGCTGCACCGAGCGACCTCCTGCAGGAACGTGCGCGTGTGGGAACCAAACGGCAACCGCACCATGAGCCGATCGTCTTCGGAACTTATCTGGATGGTCACATCGGAGCCTAAAGATGTTGGGAGAAGGAAAGCTCTTGTGGTCAGTGCGGATGAGCCTTCAGGCACCAAGCTCCTTCTCCACCCTACAACTGCTGGTGCCTGCACACAGACCTCAGCAACAAGGCTCCCCGTGCTTTCTTATCGTGGTCCTTTCTCACGTTTCACAGAATACCATTTCAAAACATAAAACCAGCATTTACAATAATTTTTTTCTGTTCTTGTAAGGAGCCTACAAGAAAGCTGGGGAGGGACCATTTACAAAGGCTTGTAGCGACAGGACAAGGGCCAATGGGGATAAACTGGAGAGAGGCAGATTTAGACTGGACTAAGGAGAAATTTCTTCACAATGAGAGTGGGGAAGACCTGGAAGAGGTTACCCAGGGAAGTCGTGGCTGCCCCATCCCTGGAGGTGTTCAAGGCCAGGTTGGATGGGGCTTGGTCAGCCTGATCCACTGGGAGGTGTCCCTGCCCATGGCAGAGGGGTTGGAATTGGATTATCTTTAAGGTCCTTTCCAACTCAAGCTACTCTATGATTCTCTTCAGTGACAATAATGAATCTTCCAGTAGCAGTTTAAAAGCATTTGAAAGAACTGTTCCTTCAGTTGAACTTGGTGGCAATGCTCATTAGCATGAACACAATCAAGGCAAACAGCACACTGAGGTCCCAACAGCAGCTTCCTGGGTCAACAGCCCCACTGAGAGCAGGAATGCCCACCCGCTAGGCACTGAGCAACAACCCAACTCACCGACAACATGAAGGTCACTGTCAAGCACAACTGTGAAAGTGAAACAGAGTTCAGTCACAAAGCTGAGTAACGGGGCTTGCAGACCACACTGACACCAGACCAGCACCCACTTAGCTCCAACCTCCTTTGAGGAGCTGCAGAGATCAATGAGGTCTCCCCTCAGCCTTTCCTTCTCCAGGCTAAACAGCCCCAGTTCCCTCAGCCGCTCCTCATAACCCTTGTTCTCCAACCCCTTCCTCATCTCCATTCCACCTCTCTAGACACACTCCAGCCCCTCAATGTCTTTCTTGTAGTGAGGGGCCCAAAACTGAACCCGAGATTAGAGGCACAGCCTCACCAATCCTGAGTACAGGGGGAAGGATGAAGTGTGTCAGTACCTTCTTCCACTGCAAACCCTTCTGTGATTGGGATGACCTTCTCCAGCCAGACATCCTCAGCCGTGATGGCCATTCGCCGGTGAGTGTACACATAGATCCTGCAAGCACGAAGCAGACACGGAGGCAGCACCTCCTCGATTCTGGCACCTCTGGTGGTATGGACCCCAGCCCAGCCCGCAGTGCCTGCTAGCACGAAGCCCAGAGCAAGTTCTCCACCACGTGCCCACCTGCCCACTTACCCCATTGTTGAAATACGGCTTTATTTGTGTTACTGGCAAAACACGACAGCCCCTTAAAATCATAGAACCACCAGGTTGGAAGAGACCCACCAGATCATTGAGTCCAACCATTCCCATCAATCACTAACCCATGTCCCTCAGCACCTCATCCACCCGTCCCTTAAACCCCTCCAGGGAAGGTGACTCAACCCCCTCCCTGGGCAGCCTCTGACAGTGCCCGGTGACCCTTTCTGGGAATTTTTTTTCCTAAAGTCCAGCCTGAACCTCCCCTGGTGGAGCTTGAGGCCATTCCCTCTCGTCCTGTCCCCTGTCCCTTGGGAGAAGAGCCCAGCTCCCTCCTCTCCACAACCTCCTTTCAGGGAGTTGGAGAGAGCAATGAGGTCTCCCCTCAGCCTCCTCTTCTCCAGGCTAAACACCCCCAGCTCTCTCAGCCGCTCCTCTTGTTCTCCAGCCCCCTCACCAGCTTCGTTGCTCTTCTCTGGACTCGCTCCAGAGCCTCAACATCCTTCTGGTGGTGAGGGGCCCAGAACTGAACACAGGATTCGAGGAGCGGTCTCACCAGTGCCGAGTCCAGAGGGAGAATAACCTCCCTGGCCCTGCTGGTCACGCCGTGTCTGATCTAAGCCAAGATGCCATTGGCCTTCTTGGCCACCTGGGCCCCTGCTGGCTCATGTTCAGTTGCTGTCAACCAACACCCCCAGGTCCCTCTCCTCCAGGCAGCTCTTCAGCCAGACTTCTCCTAGTCTGGAGCTGCACAGGGTTGTTGTGCCCCAAGCACAGGACCTTGCACTGGGCTTTCCTCATCACCATCCACAACAAATGGGAAGAGAAATGCCAAGGCCTTCACATTGCTACCCGACTGGACTCCACCCCAGTACAAAGTCTTTTGGATGGGAACAGCTTTCCAGGTGGTTTCCAAAGCCAGCAGGACACCTGCCAAGCGCCTGGCTTTCCCGCAGACCCTTTCCCCACCAGGACCCTCCAGCATCACCCCACGATGCCCTCAGCACCTACGCATGCTCTCCATCGCTCTGCACCAAGCCCAGCAGCCGGCTCCCGCCGCGCTCCCCACCAGCCAGGACGCCCTGCACCGCCTGCGGATGGGGGTCAAGGAAAAGTGGGTCCAGCGGGAACCCAGTTTCCCCCCACAAGCCTCCCTGCAAATCCCACCCGGGGCAAAGGATACGATCCGGCAGGTTGCCGCGTCGCCCAGGCTCTCCTGGATGGCGACCGACTGGTCCATCCTTGGCTTGGCACTGGGACCAGCAGCAGGGCCGGCACCAGAGGGTCCCCCAGCCCCACTCCCTGGCACCGGCGTCACCCCTAGTCCTGCTCCCGCCCTCTGGTACTAATACCAGCAGCTTTCCTGGTCACATTCCCAGCACTGGTCCCAGTGGCTCCTGTGGTCCTGCTCCCCCTCCCCAGCACCAGTGGCTCCCCCAGTCCCTGGTACTGGTCCCAGTGGCTCCCCTGGTCCTGTTCCCCCTCCCCAGCACCACTACCAGTGGCTCCCGCAGTCCCTGACACTGGTCCCAGTGGCTCCCTTGGTCCTGCTCCCCCTCCCCGGCACCGGTACCGGTGGCTCCCCCAGCCCCAGTCCCTGGTACTGGTCCCAGTGGCTCCCCCAGTCCTGCTCCCCGTCTCTGGCACGGGTAACGGCACTGACAGCTCCCCCACCTCCCCTCCCCGGTACCGGCTGTTCCTCCGCTCCAGCCCCGGCTCCTCCCCGGCCCCGGGCGGGGCTCCGCTGGGTGACGCGGCGGGGCCGGAGGCCGCAGGGCAGCGGGGCCGGAGGCCGCAGGGCAGCGGCGGGACTGCGAGAGGCCCCAGACACCCACCCCCCCACCCCCCCCGCCACCAAACTGGGACCAGGCGAGCCCCCAAGACCTCTCTCTCCCAACAAACTGGGACCAGGAATACCCGAAGGCCTCCCTCTCCCACCAAGCTGGGACCAGGAGTACCTCGAGACCCCCTCTCCCACCAAACTGGGACCTGGAGAGCCCCAAGACCCCCTCTCCCACTAAGCTGGGGTCAGTTGAGCCCCAAGACCCCCCTCTCCCAATAAACTGGGACCAGGAGAGCCCTAAGACACCCCTCTCCCACCAAAGTGGGACCAGGAATACCCCAAGACCCCCGTCTCCCACCAAGCTGGGGCCAGTCGAGTCCCAAGACCCCCTCTCTCCCACCAAACTGGAACCAGAAGTACCCCAAGAGCCCCCTCTCCCACCAAACTGGGACCAGGAGAGCCCCAAGACCCCCGTCTCCCACCAAACTGGGACCAGGAGTACCCGAAGGCCTCCCTCTCCCACCAAGCTGGGACTAGGAGTACCTTGAGATCCCCTCTCCCACCAAACTAGGACCAGGAGAGCCCCAAGACCCCCCTCTCCCACCAAACTGGGACCAGGAGTACCCCAAGACCCCCGTCTCCCATCAGACTGGGACCGGGAGAGCCCCAAAACCCCCTCTCCCACCAAGCTGGGGCCAGGAGCACCCCAAAACACACCCCCACACCGCGACACCAGGCCAAGAGAAGGCACTGGGGAGCTGGGAGGGTTGTTTTCCCAGTGAGATGTGTCGGATGCTGCTGGAAACCATCACCAGCCAGAGTCCTTCTCCTAGCAGAGATGGGGAGTTTGCCCCAAGGCAGCCCCTTCTGCAGCTGCAGGAGCGACAGCCAGGATCTAGGATTGGGAAAACCGCAAGCAGTTTCTGCTAAAGTAACTGCTCTGCCGTCAGCTTTTCCGCTCCTGCAGCCACCCAGGATGAGCAAGGAAACGAGAGGAGAACGGTCTGGGACCTCTGCTATAAACACTGACCCCTTGTTCTGACACAAAGTCCTTTCAGCCAGGCTCTTCCCATCCAATCCTACATCCCCCGTGCAGAACTTCCCAACCTCCAGCACCCCAGGAGGACTGGGGAAAGCATGAAAAGCACGAATCCAGACCCTCCCACGGGTCCCATCATGTCCCACCACGCTTGCCCTCCCCCCTGACCAGGGTGACAACCCACAGCTTTGGTATTTTTGCAAGTATTTCTTGAAGAGGCGGCAGTGGCAGGGGACAGCACGGGGTTTGCACGCTCAACGGCGCATCCATGACGGCAAATCCTACATATCAGCTCCTTGGGATGCAAGGGAAGCACCCAGGTGGGTTCACATTACAACGCTCACAGCTCTGCTCTACCCCTAGCAGTAAAGATTCACAGCTGCGATACAGGATCGTCCAAAACACGAGACACTTTTTAGATTAATCCCATTTTCCTGCCTAAGAATGAAAGATGAAACAGGTTGCCCAGGGAGGTTGTGGCTGCTCCATCCCTGGAGGGGTTCAAGGGCAGGTTGGATGGGGCTTGGAGCCCCTGATCCAGTGGGAGGTGTCCCTGCCCATCACAGGGTGTTGGAACTAGATGATCATTAAGATCTCTTCCAACCCAAACTATTCTATGATCCTGTTCTACAAAGCATAGAGTTTTCCCTACCCAGGCAAGAGATATTTCAATACCAACACAGTTTTAAGCTCCCAAGCAAGAGGGTGCCCAGACGGGCTGTGCTACAAGCAGCTCACTGATTACAGCAGACGCTGTGCCTTCAGCCAAGGCAGAATTTTTGGGGTTTTAAGCAGGCTTAACACCCTCTTGTTCCCAATCCCAGTATCCGCAAGCAGCGCAGGGGCACACGCTGCAGCAGCTCTCAGAAATCGTACCTATCTCAGAAGGAGACAGGTTTGGGGCAGGGTGGAATACGCCTGCGTAGCTTCTGTGGTGCATGGATCAGGTGTTTTTCCTGCAGCTACGCTGGGGGAGCCTCGATTAGAAGTATTTCAAATTCACTGAAAAGTAGGACACGGAACAGGAGCCATGACTCACCGGCCCTGGGAAGCTGCAGGATTTAGATTGGAGCTTAGGGATGAGAGGTGGGATTTGGGTCCTGTGCAGGGCAGCTACGGAGCCAAGCGGAGTGAATCCAGGCAAGCGGAGCTACCCAGCAGCAAACCAGACGCGGTGGTGGTGGCTGGTTATGCTGCTGAGCTGCATGAGCAGCCCAGGAGGAAGAAGGTTTCCTTGCGTGGGCTTCAGGAACATCTACAGCAGCTCAGCTGGCCAGGCAGTGACTTGTACCCTGCTAGCTGGGCAGGAGTGTCCACCCACCAGCCCTTGATGCCACCGCAGGAGCTGCTGCTGGAAAGATGAGGAGGAAAACTGCTGCTGCTCCAGGGTGCTAACAGAAGGGCTTTTCTGCCTAACCAGCCACCCAGGAGAAGAGCACAAAAGGCTTTTGCCACGTGCTTCAGTGTCCCTGGCATGCACTATTTGGGCTTATGAAGCCCCAGTGCCTCTCTTTTGCGTCAGAAATTCGTCCGGTCCAGTTGTAACCCAGAAGAGGCTCAAACTGAGACTGGGAAGCAGGTGGAAAGGGGAGAACATCCCATAGAGGGAGCATCCCACAGGGAAGCTGCTCAGATCTCCCCTTCTCTGCAGGAGCTCACACAGAGAACCAGTGTCCTCGCTGTGAGCAGCCAGCGGGATGAAGCAGAGCACTCTCACTGTGCCAAGGGATCCCGCAGCCACACATGGTGAGGACCTGAGCAGCTCAAAAATGGAAAGAGCATCTGAGCAGATGCCCACAGCATCTTCTCAAAATAGGAATGCTGTGCTGCAGGACGACACGAGCAGGGCACAGGGCCCATCAGCAGCCTGCAGGCGTTGCTGCTGCATTCGGTGCAGCATCTGGGGTCACCCTGTGGGCTGGAGGCACCAACAGAGGTGGAGAAGAGGGCACCTGCGGCTGGGCCGCCTTGTTCCTGGGAGAGGGATGTGAGAGAGGGCAGTTGATAGCAGCCTTGGCTGAAGTCGGAGAGAGACAGGGATCCTAAAGAGCGCTGCGGAGCAATGCTGAATAGCACCTGGACTGCTGCTTACCCCCAGAGGGAAGCTGAGGTCCTGTAATTCAGGAGCAGGACCACCCCACATGCAATGAGCTTCAGGAGAGGGGCTGCAGCCAGCTGCCCAGCACCGTTGACGTGAACTTTGCCGTCCAGTTTCAGACAGCTTGCTTTCGGGGTCGCTCGGCAGCACTCCTGGTAACAGGCAGTCTTCACCCCACTGGCACAGACTGGTTTGGCAGCTTTGCAGCCTTTGCTACATCCCGCCACATAATTCACGCCCGTTTTCTTCATCTGGAAGGAGGAGAGAGATGTTAGCGCAAGGGTCCTCCAAGCCTTTCGTATTCACATCACAGGGATGCATCCCAGCTCATGAGTGGTCCTGATTTTCATAGAATCATAGAATAACCAGGTTGGAAGAGACCCACCGGATCATCGAGTCCAACCATTCCTATCAAACACTAAACCATGCCCCTTAGCACCTCAAGCCTTTCAGCTCCAAGGCCTTACCTCACAGAAGTCCTGCCCAACAATGCATCTACCAAGAGTCTTCTTGCCTTTGAAACATCCTTCACCATGACAGGAGAACGCTGTGCACACCTTCCCCTACAAGAGAAAGACAAGGGAGATGATGAATATTCATTAGTCCAGAGAGAGGACTCCTGGGACAAGACCTGAGCTTCAGACTGCCTTTCCTTCCTGAGGGATGCAAGGATTAATCATAGAATCATGGAATGGTTTGGATTGGAAGGGACCTCAAAGGCCATCCAGTTCCACCCCCTGTCACAGGCAGGGACACCTCCCACTGGATCAGGGGCTCCAAGCCCCATCCAACCTGGCCTTGAACCCCTCCAGGGATGGGGCAGCCACAACTTCCCTGGACAACCTGTTCCAGGGCCTCCCCACCCTCACAGCAAAACATTTCTTCCTAAAATCTCATCTCAATCTCCCCTCTTCCAGCTGAAACCCTCCAAGTCCTCCTCTGCCCTTGGTATGTGGCCAGTAGATCTCAGATGCTGGAGATACGGAGAGATAAAAGACTGACAGCACCCGTCTGAAACTACGGGAAACCTGAGTGAAAAAGCAGCATAGCAAGCAAGTTTGAAACCTGCTTTTCCTTCCTCTTAAGAGGGCTCTGCAAAGATAAGAACCTTCCCTTCCACGTAGGCTCAGAAGAAAGGCTGCAGCACCCCTTGGGTCCCCACATCTTCGGAGGCTCAGCCTGCCTTCAGCTCAAGCTGCTTGAATCAATGTCAGTGCTGGGCTTGGTTTGAGGCTCATTACGGACTCTCCCCTTTCAAAGCTTGTTAGGAATTAGTTCCCTTTCCAGAGACGCCTTTTGACCCTGTAAAGCGGCTGCAGGAAGGACCCTTCCCTCTCCTCCTGCTCAGTGGGAGCTCAGCCCCCAAGAGAACCTGCCTGGTACCTACGTTTCGGGCAGGAGGCCGAGGGGTGGTGATGGTCGGCGGCGTGGTGGAGGCTGGCAGGTCACCTGCAGACACACAAGGAGCCCCGTGAGAGCAAACCCTAGCGTTGAGAAGCTGCGACGATGCAACCGTGGCCAAGGGGGTTGCCCACCCATCTCCTTTCTGCCCAGCAGGATTAAGCTCAGACTCCCAGAGCGCTGCCGTTACCGTAGGAGCTGGCGTTGAGCTGCAGGCACAGGGGGGATTTGCAGCAGTCCAGGACGCAGTGTTGAGTGCTCACGCTGCTGTTGGTCCTGCACATCTCGGTGCCGCAGGCGCCGCTGCACCGCGTCGTGTAGTTGGTGCTGGAGAAGCGATAGAGCTGCAAGCAGAGCCAAAGGGAAAAATGTTCAGAACGTGATAAGATGCCGTTACAAAGGAGCACAAAGAGCATCACAGAACGGTTTGGGTGGGAAGGGACTTCTAAGATCATCCAGTTCCAACCTCTGCCATGGGTAGGGATGCCTCCCACTAGAAATGATAAAAATATCATAATAATTAACTGAAGGAGGCTGAGGGGAGACCTCATTGCTCTCTACAACTACCTGAAAGGAGGTTGTGGAGAGGAGGGAGCTGGGCTCTTCTCCCAAAGGACAGGGGACAGGACGAGAGGGAATGGCCTCAAGCTCCACCAGGGGAGGTTCAGGCTGAACATTAGGAAAAAATTTTTCATGGAAAGGGTCATTGGGCACTGGCAGAGGGGGTTGAGTCCCCTTCCCTGGAGGGGTTTAAGGGACAAGTGGACGAGGTGCTGAGGGACATGGTTTAGTGATTGATGGGAATGGTTGGACTCGATGATCCGATGGGTCTCTTCCAACCTGGTGATTCTATGAGTCTATGATTCTATGAAAGACTGCAACAGAGAGAAAGAAGGGAAACAAGATGCTGACAGGATCCTCAGTCTCAGCAAGCACCGTACCTCGCAGAAGGTCTCGTTATGGCAGGTCATCGTCTTGTTGGCATGGGCTTCATCCTGGTAACACCTCTCCCCAGAGCACTGAAAGCTCTGGCAGGTGAGCTGGAGGGAGAGCAGAGGAGGTTGTCACCACACAGCAAAGGCTTCTTGCACAACACCGCGTGCTGTCCCCAACCACAGCTTCACCGTCTGGAGGGACTGGCTCTGCGCACCCACCCGCTGTGCCCAAGGGGTCCCCTTCCATCCCAGAAGATGCTTTCATGGGACTCCTGGATCCTACAAGGGACAAACTAGGCTAAAGACCCTGCCCACGGGGCTGAAACAGCCCAGCCAACAGCCCTCTTTCCATTTCTTACCAGTGTTTCTTCTGTACTGTTCACAGAGGCGTTGTTGGCACCCATCAAGGTGTTGCGGGAGCCAATTAGGGCACCCACCAAGGCGCTGTTGGTGCCCACTGAGGCGTTGTGGATGCCCATCGTGGTGCTGTGGGCACCAGTTGAGGCAATATGGGCACCCACTGAGGAGCTGCGGGCACCCATCGAGGCATCGTTGGTGTCCATTGAAGCGTCAAGGGTGCTCACCAAGGTGTTGTGGGTGCCCACTGAGGCATTGTTAGCACCCACCAAGGTGCTGTGGGCACCCACTGATGCATTCTTGGCACCCATCGAGGCATTCTTGGTGCCAGTTGAAGCAGTGTGTGCGCCCATTGAGGTGTCGTTAGCACCCCCCAAGGTGTGATTGGCACCCACTGAGACGGTGAGGGCACTGACTGAGGTGCTGTGGGTATTCACCGAGGCACTCTTGCTGCCAGCTGAAGCATTATGGGCACCCATTGAGGCATTGGTACCACCCACCAAGGTGCTGTGGGTGCCCACCGAGGTGTGATTGGCACCGACTGAGATGTGGGCACCCACTAAGGAATTCTTGGTGCCAGCTGAGGCATTGTGGGCGCCCACTGAGGTGCTGTGGGCACCCACCGAGGCATTCTTGGTGCCAGCTGAAGCATTATGGGCACCCATTGAGGCAATGCTAGCACCCACTGAGGTGCTGTGGGCACCCACCGAGGTGTGATTGGCACCCACTGAGATGGGGTGGGCACCAACTGAGGTGCTCTGGGCATCCATGGAGGCATTCTTGGTGCCAGTTGAGGCATTGTGGGCACCCAACGAGGCATTCTTGGTGCCAGCTGAGGCATTGTGGGCACTCACTGAGGTGCTGTGGGCACCCAATAAGGCATCCTTGGTGCCAACTAAAGTATTGTGGGCACCAACTGAGGTGCTGTGGGCACCCAACGAGACATTCTTGCTGCCAGTTGAAGCATTATGGGTGCCCATTGAGGCACTGTTAGCACCCACCAAGGTGTTCTTGGTGCCAGCTGAGGCATTGTAGGCACTGACTGACATGGTATGGGCACCCACCGAGGCCTTCTTGGTGCCATCTGAAGCATTATGGGCACCCACTGAAGCGCTGCGAGTGCCCAATGAGGTGTGATTGGCACCCCCGGAGATGTTGTGGGCACTGACTGAGGTGCTGTGGGCACCCACTAAGGCATCCTTGGTGCCAACCGAAGCATTGTGGGCACCCACCAATGAACTGTAGGCACCCATTGAAGAATTGTGGGTGCCCACCAACGAGCTCTGGGCACCCACCGAGGAATTGTGGGTGCCCACTGAGGTGTTGCTGGCAGCAGCCATCAAGTTTTTGGTGGTGGTGCCCATCGAGGCGTTGTTGGCGCCCACGGAGGTTGTGTTGTTGGTGCCCATCGAGGTGTTGTGGGTGGCCACCAAGGCGGTGTTGTTGACCGCTGAGATGTTGGAGGCCCCCACCGAGGCGCTGGTGACTGCGTTGTGCTCTGGAAGACACAAAGTTCCCCCTGAGTGAAGGCAACACCAACCTTGCAAGGTTGCAAGCCCTGCATCCCCTCCTGAGTCTCTGCATGGTCCAAAGACACTTGTGAGAAGCGTCATCATGGTGTGGTTGGGAGGGAGATGGCAGTGAGGGACAGGAGGTCCCAAACAAGGTCACTTGCAACCAGTAACGGGACAGCCTGACAGGTCAGAGACCACAGAGTGACACAGAGGCACTGGGGACAGGACTTATAACAGCTTCTTCCCGTTTCCAGCCTCGCTGCATGTGAAGAACGGGCTTTTCTGGGGCCAAAACCTTGAAAAAAGGTTCCTCAGAGAGGCTCCATCCTACAGAATAAGTCCCTGCTTCCCCCAGGAGCCCCAGGTATCTCATGGGGTGCAGAACTTACCTGCCATGACAAGAGGGTCCTGGGCGCAGAGGTGCAGAGCCAAGATGCAGAGCAGCAGGCCTGGAATGGAGGGGGACGATGGAGACCATCACATCTCCCTCCCCAGCGTGCAGCTCACCCTCGAAACACCAAGTGCAGCCCCTCCCCAGCCTCCCTGGAGCAGGGTGTGGGCAGTTCTGGGGAACCTTACAGACACCTTTGAGGTCAGGAACGGTGCTGGCCACAGGGGACCAGCTCTGCTGCAGAAAGACCCTCCCAATCTGTTCAAGACCAGGTTGGATGAAGCTTGGAGCAACCTGATCCAGTGGGAAGCGTCCCTGCCTATGGCATGGGGAGGAACCGCATGGGCTTTGAGATCCCTTCCAACCCAAACCATTCCATGATTTGATGACCCATCCAGAGCCCCAGGGGACAGCTGGGGCAGGGATGGACATCCTGGGCTCTCCAGGATGGATGGTGCCCCCCTTACCTCGAACAGAGAGAACAAGCCACCGGCAACCTGCCATCTTCATCCACCAGCAGCCTCACCTGGTACCTGGGAGGAAGAGGCATGGTCAGACCAGGCAGCAGAACGGGACATCAAGGATCACGGCTTCTCCCAGAGCCTGCCCGGGGTCAGGGGGCAGAAACAACACCAGAACAAGTTACATCAGGAGACTTTTCCTGTTGAGGGTTTTCCTTTGATGAAACCTTTCTCCTAAGAAGTTCTACAGCCTTTTTCCAGGCACCATGGGAAATCCAAGTTGCCCAGCACTCTTGTTGGTTCCTGTAGTGGCAGGACATGGTTTTCAAGCAGGAATAAGTACCTGCCAACAACACCCACCAACAGTATCTCTGAAAACTGCCATCCGGGTTGTCTCTCAGCTCAGAACTCATCTCACAGATCAATAACCAAACAGTTCTGCACCCTTGTCACTCTGCCTGGAGCACCATAGAAGAGAATCATAGAATGCTTTGGGCCGAAGGGACATGTACAGGTCGTCCAGTCCAACTCCCCTGCAGGAACAGGGACATCTTGAACCACTTCAGGTTGCTCAGACCCAATCCAACCTAACCTTGAGCACCTCCAGGGATGGGGCAGCCACGATTTCTCTGGGCAACTTGGGCCAGGGTCTCACCACCTTCATTGTAAAAAATTCTGCCTTACATCCAGTCTAAATCTCCCTTCGCTTAGTTTCAAACCATTCCCCATCATCCCATCCCTGCACTCCCTGATCAAGAGCCATTCCCAGGTTTCTTGGAGCCCCTTTTTGTGCTGGAAGCTGCTCTAAGGTCTCCCTGGAGCCTTGTCTTCTCCAGGTTGAATGACCCCAACTTTCTCAAGCCTGTCACCTCCTGAGAGGCTCTCCAAAACCTCCAAGGCTGCCACAACCACCAGCCTCCGACGGGCCCCAGGGACACAACCCGGCTGCCAGCGAGCAGGAGTCCCCCAGGAAGTCACGTGTGCCCGTTGGTGTGGAAACCCTCCCCCAGCGCTCATGGCAAGGCACAGAGCTGCCAGGAGCATGGAGAAGTGTAGTTACAGGTGACGCTTGGCACCACGCAGCAGCTTGCAATGCTGTTGCAAGAGAAGCTGTGACCCACAGGCAGCAGCATCCATCACTAGAGGACCTGAGCCCACCAGCCCCCAGGAGAAGCATGAGAGACTCTCCCCAGGCAGTTGTTGTTGAAGGAGAAAGTGAGCCTGGTGTGAAGAGGAGGCTGAGGGGAGACCTCATTGCTCTCTCCAACTCCCTGAAAGGAGGTTGTGGAGACAAGGGAGCTGGGCTCTTCTCCCAAGGGACAGGGGACAGGACGAGAGGGAATGGCCTCAAGCTCCACCAGGGGAGGTTCAGGCTGGATATCAGGAAAAAATTTTTCACAGAAAGGGTCATTGGTCCCTGGCAGAGGCTGCCCAGGGAGGGGGTTGAGTCACCTTCCCTGGAGGGGTTTAAGGGACGGGTGGACGAGGTGCTGAGGGACATGGGTTAGTGTTTGATAGAAATGGTTGGACTTGATGATCCGATGGGTCTCTTCCAACCTGGTGATTCTATGATAATTCTATTATTTACACCCAGTTAGCATTCCCCAGTGGCTGAAGCTTGCGAGGAGACTATAGGCTGTTTGTTCAGAGTGAAAGGCAAGACAGTGGGGGCTCTTACCTTCCGGACCAGGGCAGTCAACACCCTGGGCAGGTTTGGACCTCCCAGAGCGAGGTGCTGCTCCAGCACAACCCAACCCAGCTCCAGGACAGGAATCAACGCCCACCAGCCACAGCCTCATCCCAAGAACGACTTTCCCCAAGGCACAGACTCACCCTGTTGTCTGCTCCCGATGCCCAGCGCAGGCCAGCAGCCGCTCCAGCGGTGAAGAGCCTCTGGGTTCCGAGAGAAGCTCGGTGCCTGCTGCAGGCTCGCCCTGGTGCCAGCAACAGCCCCACCCCTGCCAACCGCTGCTGCGTAACCCATCACCCCAGGGAAGCGCCTGGTCCCTGCTGCTCTGCGCATCTAGCGAGGCAAACAGCCCTGCACAGGGACACAGAGAGCTCTGAGGGTGGAGGGGCCGCAGAAACCAACTCTACACCAAAGCGAAGCCCCACTCGAGGTGCTGGAGAAACTGCCACCAGTTGCCCACACAGCCCAGCTCAAAGAATGATCAATTCCTTGACAAAATCCCAGTGGGTGAAGCTCTGCAGGGAGACAAATCTGCAGTAACAGTGGCAACGCCACCTAAATACATTTGGTTTGCAAAGCAGAGCAAAGAAAAACACAACAGGGAGCGGGGTAGGACCGTTCCGCACCGTTGGCACACGATGTTCACCTGGGCTACACAAAGCCAGCCCTCACCATAAATGTTCCATCAGAAAGGGAACAAACTGCACAAAAAACATTTATAAATTATAGATCATCTAAAACGTTGGACAATATGACCCTTGAGGTCCCTTCCAATCCAGCATTCTATAATTCATTTGAAAAATACCACGAAGAAACCTCTTCCTTACGGCACATGAAAGCAGATGAGGCTCTTGGCACTTCCTACATGAAAACTGGTTTATTTTTCAAGGGGGTTATTTTTAATACAAAACATCACAAATCTGCTTTCATAGGGGGCTTCCTAGAGCAATTCTATAAAGGATCCTTAAAATCTATATCCATGCACATAGAAAATCCAGGAACTGAAGAAGAGCTGGAGCTGCAGACATGTCTCCACTTGCTTTTCGGATATGAAATCCTTCACTTGGGAACAGCTACAGCAGCCCCTGACGTTTCAAGTCTTCATAGGTCTTTTTATTCACCACGTTCCCACTGGAATCCTCATATTCCTCCTAGAATGGAAGGGACAGTTCAGACCCTGCACACAGCCTGACTCGGCTGCACTGCAGCATCTGAATTCCAGCTCATGCTGCACCCACGACACGGCCACCCCAGCAGGAACCTCTCAGCACGACTCCCTTAGGAATCCTGATGGATACAAGCAGTTCACGCAAGGTAAACGGGGGTTCCCGCATGGACAGGACCAGAGACATCCCAACACCCCTGTGACATCTCACCTCTGTGTCGGGCTGCCATCGCTCTGAAGCCTTCTGCTGTTTCAGCTTTGCCCACACTGCAAACACAAAGTCAGACAGGATCTGATGCCGTTTCCCTGATACACCAGTGTTTAATCCAGTAACACATACAAACGAGCTGGGTTTTGCCTCTCTTTTAAAACACCAACAGCTCAGCAGTCCAGGAATTTATCCAACATCCACCACAAACGAACCACCCCCTGTAGGGTTTACTGAAAGGCATAAAATTAAAGCAAAGAAGGCTTCAAAATGATCATTCAAGATGGAATGCAACAGCGGTGCAAACCCACTACCTCAGAGACACAGCTCCGAAGCAATGACAGTTTCTTTGGGAAAGCAAAGCTTCTAGGCAAGAAACAATTGATTTCCAGGACCCATATCCAAGGTGGGATGGTTCAGGAATCACCCTCCCAAAGAAGCTGCCTCCTCAAAGCACCAGCACAGCTCAGCTGCACTAAATCACCATCACTAACTCCCACATGCCGCAGGCTTCTGAAATCCACCTGCAGGCTCTCTCATTTCTGCAGGGTCTTCTGGCTTCCCCAGGAAGATGCTGGCACAAAACAGTTAACCCAGAGCTACACAGGATGACGCAGCCACACTCTGCTTCAAGAAACGGTGCCACATGGCTGAGATTTCATAAACAAAAGCACCACAGAGGAAAGAGCCCGCAACAAATGTGCACCAGGCTGGCATTCCCAGCACTCACTTACTCCTGCAGGTACCCAACAAAAGGATAAAAGTCCTAAGCGCTGGCAGGGATGGTCCAAGGAAGGATCATCCCACACGCACCCAGGTTCATATCGTGCTTCCCGACACCAGTTGCTGGCCAAAGGGAAGGACAAATCCCTGGCAAGAGGCAATGCGAGCGGTTCTTACGCCGCACGTTCCCTATTCTCTACTTACATGAGACTGCATCCTCGATCTGTGTGACATTGGCAAAATGCGCCGTGTTGGGAATGCCCAGGCACCTCATCCCGTGAGCGTGGCGCCACTCCTGGGAAGAAGAGAGAAGCCGTCAGGGATTTAAGAGTTCCTTATTATAAAGATCATCTGAAAACAGTACAGATATTCTTGTAGGAAAGCAGTACTCACTGCAAAGTGACGCTGAAAGGCTTTGGGCCCTCGGTAGGTGTAATTACCACAAATCTCACAGTTGTAGTTGATGTTTAAACCATGTAGCTTATACAGCCAGTACGGGATCGGCTGATGAGTGAAGAGAAACAAAGATTAGGCCAAATGGCAAGGCAGGTATGGGGCCCATGACATCTCCTCTTTTCCCAGACCCAACCATTACCTTGCCGTCCCAACCAAGAGGCAGATTTTTAGGATTATAAATGATTTCATTTTCTTCATCTTCGCTTTCACTCTCGCTGATCTGCTCCTCCTCTTCCTCCTCCCTCTCCTCCCCTGTCCGTGCCTGCTTACGCTGCACATTCTCGTGAGTGAGGTGTCTCTGCTCCTGGAGCAGGAGAAAAGAAGCAGTTGTTCACACAAAGCAACAGCAGCAATACTCTCGCAGTGTGAAATACAAGACAAGGTCCAGTACTTGGGTCTGCTCACAAACGCCTGCCAAATATTTAGCTAACGGAAATACAAGCATAAGCCATTATATTTTACTCATTGACAGAAAAAGCTATAAGCTAACATGCTCGTTAAAGCATTAGGACCCTGGACATGAAAATAACTCTTCCAGGCACACTGTCTACAAAAGCACTGGGTGAAGATCCAGGTGAGCCTCCAGTCACTACTGGACGGGTCCAAAAGAAACAGCTCAAAGACAAAATAAAAGGCTTACCCCAAGAACTTCCACATACTCATAAATCTGAGCTTCCAGGAATGCAAGATCTTTGTTTCTTTCAGTGTCTCTGGAAATAGATACAGGAACTTGATATCAAGTCCATTTCAAACTGCGGTCGTCAGGTGAATGCTAAATTCCTAAGGCTTGTACACAGCAAGAAAATGCACACAAGCATCAAAACAGTTCATGTAAACCAGACCACACACAAATCATTCGGCTCTGGTATCTTCCATTTGTCTCAGGACTATTCAGTCCAATGTGAAAAGCTTCAAGAATTGCTCTGCCACAACTATACAAGAGTGGTAACTACAGAACACTTCTCATCCAAGTGATCAGAGCCCCATCAGCTGTAGGAAACTCACCTTTTGCTTCCTTTTGTCTTTGGATTCTTGGCAAACAAGGAAGGATCAAGCGCTTCCAGGGATTTGCCTTTAGTGCTGAAAAGTCTCTGAGCACGCTCTTCCAGAGTCCTAAGGAGAAACAGGAGATAAGTTCAAACCACAGTTTGACATTTCCCTAGAGATACTTGAATTCATGCAGCAAAATCCTACATTTAGCTACTAAGAGACTGTGAGATTTCCCATTATCTTTGTTTTCATTCCTTAAACTAAATTCTCTTATATGGGAGGCTTCAGTACAGGACACTTTTTGAAACATCAGATCACGGCCTTCCCTGACTGGTTCTATACGTTTGGTCTTTCAAACACCATTAAAGTCATTCTTGTACATTAGGAAGATCCAAACAAGCATCCCACAAAGGAATGCAAGGCAGAAAGACCTCAAAAAACAGAAAGGAGCTATAAAAAAAGGCTGCATCTTACCCGCCACATTTTAGTCCCAGGGCCAGCAAAGCTGATTTTAATCTGTCCAGTCCCAGGGAGGCCAATTCCTGTTCAATTAAAATAAATCACAGTAAGAGAGAAGCTAGAGAACAAACAGAATATGGACATGTGCCCATTTTAACTCATTAAAGAGCAAAAACCCAAAAGACGAACAACGTGCAAGAAAGGACAGTCAAGGGTGCACAACTCCTCACTGAAAAACAAGGAATGTGACAAATCCAACTGTATCTTTCAAGTTACACCCCTCTTATGAGAGAAATTAACTCATCAGCATAATCCAAGTTTTACTTGGAGAGCACAGAGCCAGAGGCAAAAGTGCAGCAAGGAAAATTATGAAAAGAAACAAATCGACTTCAGTTCCCACCTGCTCAAAACTTCACTACCAAATGCAGAGCCCTGAGAACTTACCTCCCAGGAGGAGAATGCTGAGAGATCCAGGTGGGCTCCGGCATGAGTGAGGGCACTGCTGGTCTCTTTCTGCAACAAAAAGCACATGCAGGATCTTTGAGACATCCCACACCTCAGGCAACAGGATATTCTAACCTCATTTCACAGAGAAGAATTCTCTCACTGAACTGAGCAGTGGAACAACAGAAAAGATAGGAAATAAGCAAAGCGTGGAAAAGGTTAATTTAAAACTGGTGGGTTTTGGAATCCAAGTCTGTATTGAACAGCACTTTTGTGATCACAGCCACACACCTCACTATCAGGCTTAACAGAAATGATACCCAGAAAATCTCTCACAAATACAGGAACGTTCACACGGGTGCAACGCCTGCTCACCGGCCAGCCAGGGAACGTCCCATTCTCCCACTTCTTCTCAAACTCAGTCTGGATTTTCCCAAACAGTTCATTCTGGTCCAGTAACGGTTTCACTCGGTCTGTGTAATCCTGCAGGTACTCAAGAAGCATTTCCAGGTACCTGGCAAAGTAATCGCAAGCAAAGGCAATTCAGCACCAACCTCTAACACATTTTGGAATGTAATTACCCTTTGTACTCAAAGGGAGGCCACCAAGACGATGACAACACGCAGGATTTCTACATGCAGCAGTTCCCAGAATAAAGTAAGATCCTTCCACAGAGCAGAATGTGTCTTTCCACATCTTTGCTATGCTGTGTTTTTCCTCAGGGCTCAGCCTGAGTTACAGCTCAATGACCCAATTTACATGAGTTAAGCCTGACTTAATTACATTCCCAGCAGCTGTACCTTTCAGAAGCAAATTCCTTCTCATCAGCTGCCATAAATGAAGCCAGTAGGGAAAGGCTCACCTCTTATATTCAGCATTTTTTCTCTCCTTAGGAATATCGAAGAGTTGGTCAAATGTGGATAAGTAAGTGATGTAATCCAGTTTCTACAGATGAAAAAGTTTGAGTCAGACTTTGCACAAATTAAAGAAATCAACCTCCAGTTTCCAGACCAGAAGAAAAGCACCAGCTCCTGCCACTGCAGCGGCCCGGGGTTCCCTGTGTGTTGATGCGCTGCCTTGGACACCCAGCAGTAGAGAAAACAGAAGCTTTTTACAAGGCTGTCATTACTCTAATGATATAGAGAGATCAGCTGGAAAGAAAAGGAGTCACGAAGCAGCATTCAGGATTCAGACGCGGCCAAGCTGCATGTGCAGCAAAGTGGCTCTGAAATGGCTGTTTGGAAACACACGTATTTACTCCAGGAAAAAACTCAGCAAGCAACCATGCACCAACCACAGAAAATCCTCCCTGTCTCTGGCACTGAACTACCCAGGTGCGTGCAGCCACTCACCTCTGACGACTTCAGATTGATGTACTTGAGATAACAGTCGTGCAGATCCAAGTATCGCCCGTACCCTTCCTCGTCTGTAAACTCCACCAGATCTGCAGGGAGGATCATGAGAAGCTTTATTACAAGCTCAATCTTCCTAATTATTATCTATGCGCTTTAGAACTTGACAAAGAGTAGACTGAGCTATGCCTAGGGAAGGTGTTTAGGATGTGAGCAGGATATTCCCAGACCAGACACCCCTCTGCTGCGCGGGAGCTCTGCTACCCCAGAATATCCCAGGGGCTGCAGGGGAGGAGAATTTAAATGATAAAAGAACAGTTTTCCAGAACTCTGAAACGTGTAGAACAGATCAAACACCTCAGTGCAGAACAGCTCCCAGGCAATGCCCCACATTTTCACTTCAACCAGCCTCAGAGCAGCCACAAACTTACTTTGAGCTTCTTCACTCGGGTTGTCCCTGGCCTTCAGCAGCTCCTCGAACTCCACTGACATCGGAACGCAGATCTGCAGGAGCACAGAGAAGTTACTGAACAAATGATGCCTTCAGCTAACGGCCCAGAATAATTAAATTGAAATCACAACAGGACTGCTAACGGAACAGGCAGTTGAAGTGTTTCTCCACCATGACTTTAGCTCAGCTCAGAACACTCCTGAGCGAGCGCATTGCAAGCGGAGAACACAGCCGGCATCCCGTATCTCCTCTTCGTGCTGCTCTCCCAGGAGCTCATCCCCTGCCTCCAAAGCGCAGCCTAACCCTGAACACCTCCTTTTCTCGACTGAGTCAATACTTTTACATTAAGGCAATTAAACTGGGAAAAAAAACAACTGTTTATTGCAGGGATGAGGCCCAACAGACTACAAGTCGCCTGTTCTCGTGAGACAGATCATCAGTTACCTCGTTTGGATGTTTCCGGTGAAACTCCTTGATTTGTTTCAGTCTGTTGTAGAATTCTGCAAATTCATTTGGCCCCGAAATGGCGCTGAGTTCCTCCTTCCGCAAGCTGTGAGTTTATGAAGAGGGACAGATTACGAGTGGGAAAGGAAACACCTTGGGAAAAGCTCCTACCGGTACCAAGTCTAGCACTGCAGTTGAACACACAAAGCTCTGGCCAGACCGTCTGCAAATCCTGGAAGGCCCCCAAAAGCTCTTGCAAACTCACACTGTGAGGCTCCAGATCCCGTGTCCCACTGCACAGCTCCACAGAATCATAAAATAGTTTGGTTGGACCTTAAACATCATCCAGTTCCAACTCCCCTGCCATGGGAAGGGAAACTTCCCACTAGATCAGGCTGCTCAAGGCCCATCCAGCCCGGTCTCAAACACCTCCAGGGATGGGGCAGCCACAACTTCCCTGGGCAACCTGTTCCAGTGCCTCATCGCCTTCACAGTGAAGAAATACTTCCTTATATCTAGTCTCCAACCCCCAAGGCAGCTCCCAGTCAACTCCAGGCCTCAAACCCAGAAGCCCTCAAAACCAACACATCCAGCACAACGTGTGCAACCTGGGTCCTGCGAGCCAGTGCAATCTTCACAGCCTGATTCCCGCTCAGACCAGCATTATTCATGCTGTATCCACAACTGATTCCAAAAGCCCTGGGCTCTCCTGTTGCCAAACACGTGGATACTCCGCTGCGCCCACCCTGGCGAGATATCTGTGCAGGCACTCACCCGTCCTTGTCGTCGTACAGGTCTCGCAGGTTGCCGCTCACCTCCATGTACCTCTGAAAAGCAAAAGCGAGCCCTGATGCTGCCAGCGCCGATGCTGGGACCAGGCCCCTCCGCCCACCTCCACCAGTATCGGGATGATAGAATCATCGAACCAAAGAATCGTTTGGGTTGGAAGGGACCTTAAAGATCACGACCCAGATGATCTTTAAGGTCTCTTCCAACCCAAACGACTCAGGGATTATATGATCATCCAGTTCCACCCCCTGCCATGGGCAGGGACACCTCCCACTGGATCAGGCTGCCCAAAGCCCCATCCAACCTGGCCTTGAACATCTCCAGGGATGGGGCAGCCACAACCTCCCTGGGCAACATGTTCCAGGGCCTCACCACTGTCATTGTGAAGAAATTCCTTCTTATGTCTAGTCTAAATCTGCCCCTCTCCAGTTTATCCCCATTGCCCCTCATCCTATCACTCCAAGGCTTTGTAAACAGCCCCTCCCCAGCTTTCTTGTAGCCCCTTCAGGTACTGGAAGGTCGCTATAAGTTCTCCTTGGAGCCTTCTCTTCTCCAGGCTGAACAACCCCAACTCTCTCAGCCTGTCCTTGTCCAGGAGGTGCTCCAGCCCTCAGATCATCTTTATAGCTTCCTCTGCACCCATTCCAACAGCTCCATCTCCTTCTTACGCTGAGGATTCCAGACCTGGACACCCAACTTCCCCCACCACCAGTATTGGGACCAGCCACCCCCCTTCCCCAGTACAGGGACAAGGCCCCCCCTGCTCCCTGCTCTGCTACCAGGACAAGGCCCCAAGCTCGCCCTTGCCACCAGTCCCAGGCCAAGACCCCCAGCCCACCCCCCGGGGCCAGCGCACTCACGTCCTGCATGGCCCGCGTCCGGTGATCCGAGTTGATCTGGTCACGGAGCTGCGGGGAGAAGAGCAGGGTGAGCGGAGGGAAAGAGGAACAGAACAGGGGGAACGGAGAGAGGAGCGGGGAGAAGGGGGTTAAGGTGGTGAGGGGGGTTAAGAGGGAGAGGAGCGGGGTTAACGAGGGGTGAACTCCGGGTTGGCCGGGTAAACGCGGGCCCGGGCCGTCCCGCCCGCACCGTGGACTTCTTGGTGAGCATCTCCTTCACCATGACGTCCATGAGCCGCTCCCGCTCCTCATGGTAGCGCCGCTGCTGCTCCAGGATCGTCTCCATGGCCCGCGCCGCCGCTGCCACCGACGCCGCTGCCGCTGCGCCTGCTTCCGCTTCCGGTCCCGCCAAGCGCGCCGCAGAAGCTCCGGCCGGGCTGTGCCCTGCTAAAAGGGTCCGGGTCCTCCTTGTGCCCTGCAAAAAGGGTCCGCGTCCTCCCTGTGCCCCACCCCGCCCTGCAGCCCAGAGCTGCTCTTGGTTCCATTTGTCCAACCCAGAGAGCAGCAGCAGGGCCCCACGGCAGCAGGAGAGACATCCCAGTGCCCAGGGCAGCAGGAGAAGGTGTTCCCATGGGGAGGGCAGCTGCTGGAGTCCTCCTTTTGCTGGGGAGAGACGGGTCACGGCCCTGCTCGTGGCAGCGGGTTGGAACTAGATGATCTTTGAGGTCCCTTCCAACCCAAACTAGTCACAGAATCACAGAATCAGTAGGTTGGAAAACACCCACCGGATCATCGAGTCCAACCATTCCCATCAATCACTAACCCATGTCCCTCAGCACCTCATCCACCCGTCCCTTAAACCCCTCCAGGGAAGGTGACTCAACCCCCTCCCTGGGCAGCCTCTGCCAGGGCCCAATGACCCTTTCTGGGAATTTTCTTTTTTTCCAGGCTTCCGACAGCACCATCCTGGCAGGAGTCTTCCCGCAGAAGCCGTGGCTGCAGCCTCCCACTTTCGCTTGGATTTCGCTCGCCGCCTTCGGATCCGCCCTGAGCGCCAAGGAGAGCTCCTGCCAGTGCTTTGCCCCTGCTCTGCCAAACACAAAGCTATAATTAAATTTAACTCACAAATGAATTACTGCTATTTTTTCTTCTACCGTGCGTGAGAAATTTCTTGAAGCCAAAAGCAACAACAGCAAAAAATCGGGCTTAATGATGGCAGGCAAACAGCCCTGGGAAAAGCTGAATCGCTGGGGCGAGAGGGATGCCGAGGGTAGGAATATTCTCTGTAATTACGCTCTGGCACTCCAGGCTGCCCCAAAGCGCGTCACTTCTTCCTCATAAATGCCTGCCTAAAAATAAAAACAGAGATAAGATTCAGAACCTCGCGTTCTCCCATTTCCCTTTGTATGAAACTTTATCCCTGGGAAGGAGTTGAAATCCAGCAGCGTCACATCCAGCCTTGGGGACTCTCTGGTTTGGACTTTTGGCACAGGGAGGGTCAGGGTGGGATGAGACCTGCCCCACACCTGGCAGAGCACCTGGAGAAGGTTTATTCTGGTGAGAGATGGTGCTCTGGGAGATGCCACAGCAGCATCTGTGCCCTGGGATGATGGGAGCAAACCTACCCCAATTCTTTCCCCACCTCCCCAGGACCTCCACTGGGCGCTGCCCTAGCAGGGTGAGGACCAAAAAAGATCTAGGGGAGCATGTGCAGGATGCTCACAGGGTTCAGCATCCCTGCCTCCTAACGCAAGAGGCAAAGGTGAGCTGCCTGCCCTCTAACACCAGCTCTCCCACCAGCCCTGGGACCAGCAGTGCTTGCCCTGGGGACCTGCTTGTCACCACTTGCGGCCAAGCCTGAGCTTCCAGCACTGTTGCAGCCTCCTGACTGGTCACCTGGAGAGGAGCAGGAGCATCCAAGGCAGGTCCAAGCTCAGTTTGGGAGTTCAGACAAGGTGTTACCGGCACAGAAAGCTGACGCGTTGTCTGAACCTGCATGTGGCTCTAGCTGGAAAAGGGCAAATGCCAGCAGGCAGCTGGGAGCTGAAATTAGCCCAGCCTCAGGCAGGAGAAGCAGAGCTCACTCTGCAGCCATGCAGCTCCTGTTGGCTCAGGAACACCAGCACTCGTCGCTGCTGCGCAAACTGTGCCCGACGCACCAGCGGTTCAGCTCTCCTCCCAGGGAAACTCTGGCTGGAAAGAGAACAAACCCCTGGGAAGTGAAAGCACTCCCCACAGCCAGCAGCTACACCACCACCACTTCCAGAGGAAGAAGAACGCAGCTGGCAAGTGCCCAGCACGGCCACCGCTGCGTGGCCAGCAGCGAGCGACTGCCGTCCCTGCTGAGCTGAGCTGCTTCTGATGCACGGTGGCTTCCAGGCACCGGGGAACATCCCATCCCTCTCTTTGCCCCCATCCCTGCAGCCACACCAGCCAGCAGGGATCTGCTCTCACTCCCACTTCACCCTGGCCCAGAGCAAGTGACCCTTTGGGGTCACCTCACCAGGACTAGAGCAGCGGCTCGGATCTGGCTCTACCCACCGGGGTGGCAAAGGCAGCCCTAGATCCCACTCTGAGCCGTGGCAGCTGCGGGCAGCGCAGGGAAAGCTCGGCTTGAGCGCATTTGAATCATAAAAAATTGTTTGGTTGGAAAAGACCTTTGAGATCCTCGAGTTTGGTTAATGCTGGGGGCTCTTTCTGCGCCCCCAGTGCTGCCGCGGGCTCCCAGCGAGGTTCTCTGCTCCCAGCTCACCCTGTGCAGCAGCCCCAGCTCTGCCCTCCCCCTGCACTGCTCGCCTGGGCTTAATAATATTTTCATGACTGTTTTAGAGCGGGGCTCTGGGAGCCTCCGGGGAGGTTTGTGCATGACATCAGCCTCCCCCTCCCGTAAATCAGGCTCTGGACCGCGCACAGCCGTGACC
Organism: Phaenicophaeus curvirostris; assembly: GCF_032191515.1. Classification (NCBI taxonomy): domain Eukaryota; kingdom Metazoa; phylum Chordata; class Aves; order Cuculiformes; family Cuculidae; genus Phaenicophaeus; species Phaenicophaeus curvirostris. The sequence continues at coordinate 2,997,817 of NC_091414.1, forward strand.
CATTCATGACAGGGATAAAATCCAGATGTTCCAGCGCTACGTGCAGCTGGGTCATTTCCTTTTTTGGCTAAAAACGTGAGGCTCTCGAGGCTGACTGAAAGAGGAGCCCGGGGGCCCTTTTGTACAGAAACCGTTTGTGGTTAATCCCTGGAAACAGTGCAGCAGAAACAAGGGTTTGCGGTGCTGCTGGAGGAGGACGAGCTCAGCTGGAAACCTCCCGGGCTGGAAGCTGCTCGCTCGCTCACACTTTGAGGCCAAGCGGCAGCAAAACCAGAGCCTGGCGCAGGTCACGGGGCAGCAAGAACAGCAACAAAAATCTTACTTTCAAAACCCCACTAGCTGCCAAAGCAGGAGCCTCGGAAGAAGCCAGGAACGTGGATGCGGAGAGCCAGAGCTGTGGTCCAAGGCTGTGCCTGCCGGAGCAGCACGTTCAGGAGCTGAACCCCAGTGCAGGGGGAACTTATTGGGGTGCTGGGGGCCAGCGATCCCAGAGGAAGTCGTGGCCGCTGTTAGTAAATGTAAAGGAATCTGCGGTAAAATAGTTTCAGATGTTAGGGGAATAAATGGCTCCCTGGCTGATAAAAGTGAGTAATGAGCACACGCCGCTTTGGGGAAGGCTGCCAGGAGACGACTGGAGAGCCCAGCAACCTCCCCACCAAACCTCCTCCCGGGAGCCCGTGTGTGCGGAGGGGATGCAGGGGGAAGGAAGCTCGTCCGCACAGACGGATACGATTTGGTATCGCAGCGATCCAGCCCAGCTCCCGCAGCAGGGCAACATCCCCGAGCCCAACCCGACACCCGCTGAGTCCTGCTGGGGCCCGTCCTGCCGAACAGCCTGTCCAGACAGACAGACTGACAGCAGGCACGGACAGACAGGCAGCCCCAGCGGCCAGAACCCACTTCAGAGAATCACAGAATCACCAGGTTGGAAAAGACCCATCGGATCATCGAGTCCAACTTGCAGCTCCACAGCTGGGGGAAGAAGCTGTGGTTCCTCTACGCTAACCCAGGGGCTGGTAGAGCTGATGCTTTGGGAAGGGGGGATGCCATCAGCTGCCCCCCAGTGTAGGGCTGGGAGGAGAAAAAGAGCTGCAGGAGCTGGGCTGAGAACAAGAGCTGTAACACCGATTCCAACAGCACTCTGCCTCCGCCGCTGTTTGAGAAACACAGGAGAGCAAGCATCACTGAAACGGTTTATTTATATAAAGCCGTAGGAAATACACAGGAGGCTGGGGTTTTGGACACTTCCTTCTAGAGACTGCTCCAAGCTCCTCAGAATAGCAACCACACAAACTCTGATTTGCCTGCATCAAAGCTTTCAAACAAGGGTTCAACAAAGGGCTGAATACAGAGTGAATAACATTTCAACATGCATAACATTTTCTGTTCCTAAGTGAAGCCGGGGAGCGGGGGGGACTAGCCCCTTCATCCTGCAGTTGGTTACAAAATGACAGATATTCATAACAAAAGAGTACAAAAGGGGAAAAAAAAAAAATCCACAAGAAGATGCTTTCAGAAAAGCAGGCGGGTGTCTAAGCAGGAAAGCAGAGTCAGCGTAAGTGCCCCAGCAAGACTGAAGCGAGAAGGTGGAGAGACAAGGTGGGCACGAGCATCCCACTGCAGAGGGGCGCAGGGCCAGCTCTGCCCTCAGGAAAGGACCGTTCAAGCCTTTGTGCCAGTCCAGGATGGTTCAAAATGTGCTATTTTGCACCGTTAGGGCAAACACAGGGAACTGCGAGATGCAAAGCCTCTCCCCTTAGGGCAGCCCAGGTGCCACCTTGGCTTTGCTTTGCATCCCAACAAAGGAGGAGCTGCCTCTCTGCCCTGTGATGGGGCACACAGCCCTGGCAGGAGCAGGTTGGGGGCACCTCGATGGGCACCTCGGCTGACCTTTGCAATCCTGCAGACACTCCCTGCAGCCAAGCGCAGCCACAGCCTGCGGGCAATGCTCCTCTCCCCAAACTAACAGAAAGTCTCCAGCGTTACCAGTGCCCCTGGCAGAGAGGGACAGAGCAGGACTAAAGCCCTCGGTGCTCTCAGCCTTCAGCACGCCCTTCTCCGTGGCTCAGCCAGGTGCATCTCCACAGGGACCAATACCCACCAGCTCCAGCTCAGAGGAAGCCGTGGGAGACCCCAGCACAGATGGACAGGAACGGGGCAGGGAGGTGAAGGGGGCAGAACGCCTCGTACCTGCAAGCGATTTGAGCTCCTCATCCTTATTTGAGTGAGAGCACCTCCATGGAGACGTGCAGAGGGAAAGGTCTGGCCCGCAAACAGTGAGGTGGCTACAGGGATCTCACCTGGCAGGACACACACTCCAGCCTGGTGTCTCCAAGCCTCCCAAACAGGGCAGAGAGTGTCCTTCACACCTGCCTCACCACAGGGCAGCCACGTCTGCAGAAAGGCTGTGCTGCAAAGCCATCCGCTACGCAACCCGGGCCGCACGGAAACCAGGAGCTGCTGCCTCGTATCACACAGAGCAAGGGAAACACATGAGGAAAAGAGAAAAGTGCCGGGGGGAGCAAACACACGCTGCCAGCGTGCAGACCCAGCGGCCCAGCACTGAAGCTGCTGCTGCTGCCCCTTGCTCAGCCGGGGTCCTGGGCTTGGCTCGTGCCTGGTCAGACGAGAAGCAAAAGGAAAGAGTAAATAATGGGGGATCTTGAAGCTCCTTTTTCAACTTTATTTAGCTTTGGCTCTGCCCAGAGCCATAGCATAGCGTACTCTAGCCTTCAAGGAGGGGCACGGGAAGCCCCAGAAGGCACTGCGGTTCAGAGTCAGCCCCCATCTCCTGCACCTTGTGCCCTGCCCCCAAATACTGCTGGGCTGTCTGGCACAAAGACCCTGAAGAATGGAGAAAGCCCCTGCCCCACGGTGGCCTCAGAGGCTCATAGGTCGCTGCTGCAGTCGCGGCACAGGATCTCATCGTTGTCAGGGATGAAGCCTTTCCCAACCAGCGAGGTGTTGCAGCGGGCGCAGTTAAAGCAATTATGATGCCAGTGACGGTCCTCAAAGGAGACGTATTTACCACCGCCGAAGCCTGCAGGAGGGACAGAGGGTAGTGTTAGAAACCCTGGGGAAACTGGAAGGAGCTTCCCACACAGACCAGGTCCTGGTCTGTTCATCTCCACGTCAGGTCTCCACACGCAGCGCTGCGCCATGGTACCTAAACACTCCCCAGTATTGAATGCATACACAAATCTCCACTCTTGGGGTGAAGAGGACCAAAATGATTTCACGCCAGATTTTGGAGCACTGAGATCCTTATCATAGAATCATAAAATCATAGAATCACCAGGATGGAAGAGACCCACCGGATCATCAAGTCCAACCATTTCTATCAAACACCAAACAATGTCCCTCAGCGCCTCGTCCACCTTAGACCAGAATCACCATTTTCTCCCCAGAGGGAGCGGAGTTGCACCATCACAGCAAATGAGGTGGCTGTCAGGAACTCCTGGGAGCACTGCTTGGAGCAGCGCCTTCCAAGGACAGTAAAACCCTGGGAAAAGCCCTCCCTACCACCAGCTCAAGCCCAAGCTTCTGCAGAGGCTCCACAGGCAGCTTCCTTCCTCTGCCAGCAGTGTCAGACTGAGGGGTTGTGACCCCCTTCTCCCCAGGACTGCGGCAAACTGATAAGGAGCAGACGGGAAGCGGGGTGCCCAGGAACTGCCTTGTCCTCAGCCAGAGTCGTCCTCTGAGTCACCAGCTGATTCACGGCTTTGCTCGCCTTCCCAGCAGCAAGAGACACGAGTTGCAAAGGGAAAGGTCAAGGCGAGGAGGACAGGAAGGGAGGCAGACCCTCTCAGGGGTTTCTGCAGAAAAGAGCCCCCCGCTTTCCCTGTCTTAGGCAGGTAGGACAGGTCCAGACTCCCCTGCTGCAGCTGTTGCTCCGGCTCTAGCTGGAAGTCTCTGGCTTTCCCTGCCTGTGTGGCAATCTTTCCACAGGATGTGGCAACCAGCCTCAAACCAGGCAAGCTGGAGACACGAGGTCATGCTGTGAGGGGTTATTTTGGGAGCCTTTACCCCCGGGCAGAAGGAATTCCTCCCAAGGGACGCGGTTCCCTGCTTTGAAAAGTGCAGATGAAGGGACACAAGCAGCCCTAGGACCACAGCAACAAAGAGATCCTCTCTCAAGGAGTTCCTCAGAAAGCAGCTGCAGTTGTTTCTGTGGGGAACGCGCCTGAAAGCACCTTGCACTCCCCTGCACTTGTTCCCAGGAGGCCTGAAGCACCTGGAGACACCTGAGCATACCTGCATGGTGAGACATGGGTCACGCGTGCACTGGAGAGGGCAGCTTCTCCCAGAGGAGTCCTCTCATGTCTGGAAACACGGGAGGCTGGTCATGCCTGCTCTGCAGAAGCACCCAGTAACCAGGGCTGTCGTCCTCACCTGTGATGGGCTTCGTGCAGGCGCTGCACTTCTTGGCGTAGAGGTTCCCGAAGCACTTGATGCAGTAGGGGTTGTCATCCTGGGAGGTGAACTGCTGCCCAGCCAGGGGCGTCTTGCAGCCTGTGCAGACGAAACACTCCTTGTGCCACGGCTCATCCCGGTAAGTCACTCCTCCCTTGGTCAGGGTCTGTGAGGAAAGAAAGCACCCTGGTGACACACGGACACGGGGAAACGGGCCACAGGGCAGGACCAGAGGTTAGCCAGGGTGCCGGCGCCTGAACCCTTCTCTGGTGGGGCCAGACAGGAATGGGGAGCACGTCCCTGGATCAGAGAACGCGGGGCGGTAGGGCCAAACGTACCTTTTTGCAACGAGTGCAGCGAGGAGCGAACTTGTTCTCATAACAAGGGACACAGTAATAATCCTTCTGGTCTGGGATGAAGGAGCGGGACCCGATGGGCTGCTGGCAGCTGCTGCAGATGAAGCAATGCTCGTGCCAGGTTTGTCCGTTGTACTCCAGCTTACGGGATCCTGCAGAGAAAGTCGTTCAGTGACAGGAGGGAGCAGCACACACCCACCCAGGAGGCTGTGCAGGATAAACTGTGGCCCTGCACACCCAGCTCGATGTCTGCCCTCCTCTGCCAGTGCCCAATGACCTTTTCTGTGAATTGTTTTTTCATAATGTCCAGCCTAAACCTCCCCTGGTGGAGCTTGAGGCCATTCCCTCTCGTCCCATCCCCTGCCACTTAGGAGAAGAGCCCAGCTCCCTCCTCTCCACAACCTCCTTTCAGGGAGTTGGAGAGAGCAATGAGGTCTCCCCTCAGCCTCCTCTTCTCCAGGCTAAACACTCCCAGCTCTCTCAGCTGCTCCTCATGAGGCCTGTTCTCCAGATGGTGCCAGAATGGCCAAACAAAGACACTCCCTCGCCTCAGGCCCTCTCCAGAGCCGCTCACACACCTCCAGTCATTCCTTCTCTTCTCGTCAGCACACAGCAGAAAATGCCCAGGAAACTCTTTGTTATCTCCTCCCCAGCTCAATTCCCCATGACGAAGTGGAAGAGGCAGCTAGGGCTGCTGCAGTGACGGCAGCTCAGGATCCTCCTGCCTCGCCAAACAAGTAAAGTGCCCAGCCTGCTGATAGTGGAGCAGGAATTCAGCTCTTTTCCTTGCTGCCCTGTTGGACCCTGCAACCCCAGGTGAAGCTGCCGGGACCAGGACCAAACTGCAGTGCTCAAATCTCCCTGTTCCTACCTGGCATGACGGTCTTCTCGCAGGCAACGCATTTGGAGGAGAACTCGCTGCAGTAGCAGTCATTGCACAGCAGCTCCTCTCCTTGGCAGGTAAAGGGCTCATCGGCCAGAGACCGGTCACAGCGGAAGCAACGGAAGCAGTGCTCGTGGTAATGACGATCCTCGTAGTACAGCTCCTGGAGAGGACAGCCAAGGTGAGGAGGGGACCCATCGCACCAGGGAACGGACCCTGCCTGGCTGCGGGTCCCATACTCACTCTGCAGTCGTGGCCGATCAGCTCCTTGCACTCATCGCAGGTGTTGGCAAAGTGGGCGTCGTAGCAGGGGATGCAGTAGGGACCATTGTCCATCTGGATGTACTTGCGCCCATACAAGGACTCCTTGCAGTTGTCGCAGTCGAAACACTCTGTCATGGTGCTAGTTTGAGGGCCTCCTTCCCCTGCTGAGAGACCAGCAAAAGGCCGGGTCAGGATCAGCTTACGCTGCCCAACACATCCCTGCACGGTCCTGCAATCATCTCTAGAGCACGAGAGCCACAGATCATAGAATCATGGAATAACCAGGTTGGAAGAGACCCACCGGATCATCGAGTCCAACCATTCCTATCAATCACTAACCCATGTCCCTCAGCACCTCATCCACCCGTCCCTTAAACCCCTCCAGGGAAGGGGACTCAACCCCCTCCCTGGGCAGCCTCTGCCACTGCCCAATGACCATTTCTGTGAAAATTTTTTCCTAATGTCCAGCCTGAACCTCCCCTGGTGGAGCTTGAGGCCATTCCCTCTTGTCCTGTCCCCTGTCCCTTGGGAGAAGAGCCCAGCTCCCTCCTCTCCACAACCTCCTTTCAGGGAGTGGAGAGAGCAATGAGGTCTCCCCTCAGCCTCCTCTTCTCCAGCCTAAACACCCCCAGCTCTCTCAGCTGCTCCTCTTGTTCTCCAGCCCCTTCCCCAGCTTCGTTGCTCTTCTCTGGTCTCGCTCTAGATCCTTGCGCTGAGCCACAAGCAGCTGCTCTCCAGACAGGACACGGACACGAGCTGCTGCACCTGCTCTGTGCCCGTACACACTTCCAAAAAACCCCACGCGCATTCGGAGATGAACCTTGCTTCAGATTTATACCCAAGTGCAACAGTGGAAGCACTTAGGCACAAGGCAGAAACCCAAACACGTAAGCACGCAAGCGAGTTTCTCAGTGCCTGCCTCCTCGCTGAGAAGCAAAGCGTAAATGATGCTCAAAAGAGAGAATGTTTTGGCATGAAAAGTTTTGATTTGGCATCGAAAACAGGACCACGCACACGCTGGAGCGCCAGCCACCTCGAGGGACACCCATCTACCAAGCAGCCCTGTGCTCAGCCACCAGCACAGCCCTGGCTCGACAGCAGGATTCCTCCTGACAGCTTGCGAGCTGATGCTCTGCCAATGTTTCAAATTCTGGAAGCTCTCCAGAACTTTAAAGCAGCTGCTCCACAGGGAAGCAGAAACCAGGCACCCCACGCTGCGCCTGGCTACGAAGCCACATCCCAGCAAACCCATTTGCACATGTTGCTCCAACTACAAACACTCCACAGCCGGGAAGCGTTGGGGAGGGTGGGTTGTTTTACAAGCAGCAGAGGTGCTGGGGTTTGCAAGCAGATCAGACATCTCTCGTTGACCCTCGTCTCCCCCTCAAACAAGTGGTTTGGGGAACTATTTCACTTCCTTTGGAGCATTAACTCCAGACCAAGAGTATCCACCTTCTAGTTTAACCTGGTTATTCCCAAATATGGAGTTTTCCACTTGCAAAATCACACACCCTCCTTAAATACAGGTTGCTCTCAAGTGTAGACAAGCCCATGGAATTACATCTGAGCAGTCAGCTGCAGAGTGCCACACGCTGCAGTTTCTTCATGAACTCACCCACTTCAGAAAGAGCTATTATGGCTCAATCTACAATTTAGCACTTAATGGGGCAGGGAGCTCGCCGGCTCCCAGCCCCACCAGCCGTCTCCCTTACGCTGGGAGGGCCTCCAGGGCAGGAGCTGATCCAGACAGCTCTGACTCAGGGCAGCGAGCTCCCCAGGGCTATTCTTGGTCAAACCACACAGCTCCCAGCTGTTGTCGAGCCTGGTATGTGCTGATAGCACTGCCGGTGAATAAATCTACTGTTCCCACATGGCTACGTGACCAAAAGAAGGGGAACAAAGTCCCTTTTCAGATGCTCTCCTTACTCAGCTGCTGCCACGGCCATCGCCTGCTCCGCTGACCGCTCCCGTGCCCTCCGTGCTGGTGCGCGTGGCCGTGGAAGCAGCTCCCCGGCGTGTCCCTGCGAGCAGCAAGGGCTTGGGGCCACCAAGCCCAAACTCCAGAGCTCCAGACGCGTGGAACAAGGCAGCCTGGGCTGGGTGATTTCCAGCCTGTTCCCGGAGATGGGGCAGGCACTTAGGGTGGTTTCCCCAGGGAAGCCAGATGGGTGCCCAGGGACAGATCTGGACCCGTTCCTCCAGCTCTGGACCCTCTGGAGCATCTTGAGAGGAACTCACCCAGCCAGGCAGCAGCTCCTGCTCCCCCAACACCTCGCACAGCTTCTAGCTGCTTCTCACCCACCACCTCCTCCTCCTTTACCCACCTGCCTTCACTCCTGAAAGCCACCCGGGACCATTCTCTTCGGCAAAGAATGAAAATGAAAATCAAATTAATAACCCTCCTCCCAGTTCTGTTGTGAAGGGAACTTTCCAAGGTGTGTCTGTAATTAAAGGGCTTCTAATGAGCACTCCTGCCCTGGGAGCTGCTGGAGCAGGGAGCTGCCGTGTTTGCTCAATGGGCTTTGTCCCTGTGGTCCTGTAATCCTGGGTCAGAGGACAGCAGGAAACACGAGGGAAGGAAAAACAACTGGGATGGAGAAATCTTGGGTTTTACTGGTGGCACGGACTCTGTCCGCGGTTCCCAGACTCAAAACAAAGGAGAGAGCTCCCCGCACTGCAGGCGCACAGGGGGACAGGATAAATTTAAGCTGAAAGAAGGGAGATTGAGATGAGATCTTCGAAAGAAATGTTTTCCTGGGAGGTTGGGGAGGACCTGGAACAGGTTGCCCAGAGCAGTGGTGGCTGCCCCATCCCTGGAGATGTTCAAGGCCAGGTTGGATGGGGCTTGGAGCCCCTGATCCAGTGGGAGGTGTCCCTTTTTTCTGCTTGGAGTAGTTCTCATCCAGGCTGGCAGATGCAGAGGCTGCCAGCAGAGCATCACGTGGCTGAGACTGCTTTGAGCGTACGGGATCAGACTCCGCGCTGCCTTTTCCACGGAAAAGAAAAAAAAAAAAAGAGAACTGGCCCGGGAAGTTTGCTCAGGGTTATTTGTATTAGATAAGCTGTTTGCTCCCTTTGTTCTGGTCTAGCATGCAGTGCCGGGCAGGGCTGTCAGAGCCCTACGTAACGCCAAAGCAAACTCTACATCTTCACCCCTGAGGACATGGTGCTGCCGGAGAGCAAATTCATGGAGAAGAGGAAGGTGGGACAGAAAGGAAAAGAGTAAAAGAAACAGTACAAAAGGACACAATTCTTACTGTGATTGTAACAAGGAATCTGGAAATTGTCTCCATTCATTAAAAAAAAAAAAAAGAGGTAGAGTTTTAAAATTAAAACCCTTTTGATTTGAGGCTCAGATTTAGAAGGCACAAGACAGGCAGTCCCCACACGTGTTAATTAGCACACGCTCACACTCTGCTGTCTGCACCACCCTGTAAACATCAGCTGATGTAAGAAACGCCTTCAAACACCAACCACGGCGTAGCTCTAAAATGATGGGATTTAAGCTGGGAAGAGAGCGCTTGCTCATCCATCCCCAGGTTGGCTGCAGTCGCTGAGGGACAAGGCTTGCTGGAGCAGGTTCCTCATGCATGGGGACGGTGGAGCAGGCTGCGAGGCACTCTCTCAACTGTCTTGCTGGCTGGCTGAGGGCAAAAACCAGCAGAGATGCACCCACCAGCTGCCTGTCCCTTCCCTGACAGGTAGAGTTGTGCTCACAGAGAAAAGGAAGCTCCGTTCCTCCCAGGTTCTCAAGAACAAACAGCTTTGGGAACAAGAGCTCCTCTCGCAAACAACATTTAAAATGCCTCAGGATGCAAATCCGATCGGTCTGGAACAGAGCTGAGAATAGCTCCACGTATGAGAAAGGTCAGCAATTTGTCAAGGACGCACAGCAGAGTCCACTTTCTAATTAGAGCGTACGGTGCACCTAACACCACCCCAGTGTCATTGTCCACAGCAAGGCAGCCAACGGCTTAGCCGCAGCCCCAGGAGACTATTACATTAATTTTAGTGTCTATAAACCAGGGACTATTGTGCAAAGGAGGCAGGACAGGCTCTCCAGGGCCAGGCTTTCTGCTACACGCAGTCACAGAAGAGTTTATCCGGCTTTTTGAGATGATTCCTGCCGCAATGAACTGCTCTGGCGAGAGGTCTCATGTACACAGTGAACCTCTAACCCCATGTAACTTCACACCAGTTTGTTGTTGGTTGTCAGGTCACAACCAGCTGCTCCACAAAGTGATCCTAGAGCAACCCAGAAGGCTATTCCTAGGGAAACACTTAATCCTTCCAGGATACAGGAATAGACCTGCCTTTGACTGTCTGTCAGGTTCCTGCCTATTCCCATCGTCCCAGGGCTGCTCGGAGCACAGCTCGTCCAGCTGCAGTTCACACCTAAACACACACGCAGAAGGAAAAGCACAACCTCGCTGGGCCAGGCAAGCATTCCCCTTGTAAGGATGAAAACAGCCAGGGACGAGGCTTTGGAAGACAGTCCTCAACGCACTCCAAGGTCAGAAGAGGAGAAGCACACTTTTTTATTCCCGTTGGCTTTCCAGAACCATTATGGGCCCTGGAATCGGTGTGAAATTGTTTCTGCCTGCCTCCAACCCTAAAAGGGAAACCATCTGCTTGCTCTGAGAAGCAGCTCCAGCCCCTCCATTAGGCTAGAAACGTTTTCAGTCCATATTTCTGTGAACTGGGCCGGTGGCAGGGGCGCTGAGCTGGTTTCTCATCATGCTGCTGACTCTGTACCCTCATGCTCTGCTCCCCAAATCCATGAAAGTGGCTCTCGACCCGACATAGTGGGAACAACATCCCCAATCTGCTGTTAAAGATCCTGCTTTCAGGTGAGAGGCTGGAGGCAGCTTGCCAGCAGGGAGCTGAGTGTTTCGTGAGGGTAACTCAGCCAGACCCAGCCTGCACGGAGCACCCGCAGGAGCCGTCTTGCATCAAGCCTTCACCCGCCGGCTCCTAGCACCACTGAGTCACTTCCTGCCCTCCAATCTCATCTCCGAGCCGCCTTTCAGCCTGAGCCTCCCCACGGACAGCTCGGAAATCTAAAGTATGAAGGGCTGCTCTGGGGAGTGTCACACAGCGAGGAGCTGAGTCCTTGCAGCGACCACCAGCGCAGCTCCAGGACTCACCTGGCAGCTCCCGGCACGATGGGAGGATGCTACAGGTCATTGGAAGAGGAGGCTGAGGGGAGACCTCATTGCTCTCTCCAACTCCCTGAGAGGAGGTTGTGGAGAGGAGGGAGCTGGGCTCTTCTCCCAAGTGACAGGGGACAGGACGAGAGGGAATGGCCTCAAGCTCCACCAGGGGAGGCTCAGGCTGGACATCAGGGAAAAAATTTTCACGGAAAGGGTCATTGGGCACTGGCAGAGGCTGCCCAGGGAGGGGGTTGAGTCCCCTTCCCTGGAGGGGTTTAAGGGACGGGTGGATGAGGTGCTGAGGGACATGGGTTAGTGTTTGATAGGAATGGTTGGACTCGATGATCCTGGGGGTCTTTTCCAACCTGGTTATCCTATGATTCCTCCAACACATAGGGCAGATTTGGCTCCAGCAGCTGGCCCCACAGGAGGAGGAGGCAGAGGAGAAATGAATCAGCTGGGTGTAAGGCCACACAGACCCACTTGCAGCGCCGGGTTGCTGCGCTTTGCGTGTGCGCACACCAAGCTCTGCTGAGCAAGCTGCACCGCAATCGTCTCCCCAAGCACGGGCAGAGCATCGTCCTGCCCAGAGCAGTCATGGGCTGCTCCTAGATCTGCAATAGATTTAACGAAATGGCTGGCACAGTTGTGAGGAAACACCCTGTATTTTAAGTGAAATAAGCGCCGTCAGAATCACCCTTGTTCAGCAAAACAGGCGGCTTCAAACGAGCACGACTTTGAGAGGAAGAAGGAGCAGAAACTGCTAAAGCTTGTGACAATTCACGAGGTATATCTAAATTGCTGCAGGATTTTCATACGGTCTTAGAACGGCAAATTGAAGGTTTCCTAATGTTCAGAGGAGATCTCTGAGGTGCCCTCTACCCAGAGTGCAAAACCACACCAGAGGGACTCCTCCCAACAGTTCTAGGTAGAGATAAAGATAGAATCATAGAACCACCAGGTTGGAAAAGACCCACCGGATCATCGAGTCCAACCATTCCTATCAAATACAAGCACTAAAAAAAGTGCTAAAAGCACAACTGTCCCACAAATGTCTGATCTTACCCTTAAACCAAGAAGATGTGCCCTGGTGCTATCCCACAGGCTGTCCAGAGGAGTCCCCCAGAAGCACTGCGCTGCTTGCACAGCACACCCAGTCCCAGGTGAGCAAGAGCAAACCTCACCTGAGGTCCCAGCAACGCAGGGAAAGGTGCGGGCACGCCAAAGCCCAGCAGCGTCTTCACACCCAGCACTGCCTGCATGGAGCAAGAGGGTTCCAGGAGAGCATATAGGGAGCCCAGTCCTATGCAAAAGCAGCTTCCCACACAGAGGAGAGGCTGAAAAGTGAAGCTACAAGTGCAGTGAGGGCACTGGAAGACCTAATAGAGACAAATCCGGCCCTGGTTAGGGCAGTTAAAGGTGCCCTTTGCCTCCAACAACAGGCTGACACACCGGATGAGAGACAGGAAGCATCTTTATCACTTTATACACTAGTGACACGGTACAATGCGTATGCTAATATTTACTTTCTATATGTTGTTTTTCATGTTCTTACAGACATGGTTGGGTGTGCAAGAAATCCTGACACACCCAGGCTGTGAGCTGTTGTCCCTCTGCAGCAGGGACATGTGGCTGTCACGAAGTTCTGGGACCTAAGGAACTCCAAAACCCTGCTCTGGTTTCAAATCACTAATGAGTTCATAGATCTTATCTCCCCTAGCACCAAATCCCTCCTTCTTTCTCCTAAGGTAAGGAAACATAAACCAAAAGTTTTCCTATGTGAAAGGAAAACCTGCTGCTAAGAAGTCAGGCTCTCACAAGACATCATCCCCATGCGAGATAACGAGACAAAGCTCTGAGGCAGTATTTGTGCACCCTGGGACTTTTGACCCTTCTCTAGTGTCTAAAGAAAGAATCTTCTTTTATTGAGGCTGCAGTTGCATGAGAATCCAATTTTCCATGCTGCAGTGGAAAACCAGGAGCGTTTGCCCATCTGAGACTCAAATTGTAATTTCTGGTCACCAAGACCTCGCTTTACATTTGGTTTTCAGCTACTGCTGTCCCTTTCCTCCCCACATACCTTCCTACCCAAGCAGGTCCCCTGGATCCTGCTGTGAGGTGAAGGCTCCACATGGTAAGCATGAAGATACGTGGCTTGGAAGAAGAGAAACAGGAGATTTATTCAAACACCATGTTCCCCTTCTTCACCAAATCCACCCACCTTCCAAAACCCAAGAGAGGGACAGCAGAGCGCACACTGACAAGGAGAATGGCAGCAAACAGTTCAGCTCTTGCTCTAGGCTTATTTTCTTTAGAGAAAGTTAATTCTACTAGGCTCAGAGAAAGAAGATTGGGAATCACTAGTATGCAACTGTAAAAAGTGAAATTCTGACCTAGAAGAAAGGAGGGAATGAGTTAAAAACTTATAATTAAATGCTCATAAGGGTAAATTAACTATTTCAGGTTCTGAACAAAATCTTCCTCCTTCAGAGGGCAGCTGGGACCCAGGGCAGAGCCACGAGCAGCAGAGATGTTGGGACACACTCAGAACAAGCAGCCTGTGTCATTCTGCTGACATTAAAATGGAAGTTTTGCGCAACAGAGCAGCTGTTAATCTTATTCAAAAATGTATACGAAGCAAGCAAATTCTGCACAGTCAACAGGAAGTCAAGAATTGAAACCATTTGGGCAGCTTGGACCTGTCACAGTTCAAACAGACGACTTGACTGAAGAGGAAGTGCAAGAGCAGAGGAGCACGATATGAACCCATCAGAAACTTCTCGCAGCTGAATAAAATCCCTTTTACCAGATGGTTAAGAAGCCTGCGGCTTAAAAACCATAGAATCACCAGGTTGGAAGAGACACACAGGATCATCGAGTCCAACCATTCCCATCAATCACTAACCCATGTCCCTCAGCACCTCGTCCACACGTCCCTTAAACCCCTCCAGGGAAGGGGACTCAACCCCCTCCCTGGGCAGCCTCTGCCACTGCCCAATGACCCTTTCTGTGAAAAATTTCTTCCTAATGTCCAGCCTGACCCTCCCCTGGTGGAGCTTGAGGCCATTCCCTCTCGTCCTGTCCCCTGTCCCTTGGGAGAAGAGCCCAGCTCCCTCCTCTCCACAACCTCCTTTCAGGGAGTTGGAGAGAGCAATGAGGTCTCCCCTCAGCCTCCTCTTCTCCAGGCTAAACACCCCCAGCTCTCTCAGCCAGAAGAGACTCTGGCTGGTGTTTGAGAGGTTTGGGAGAAGAGAGACAAGCTCGTATCATATCGTACATCGCAGGTGCCTTCCCTGCCACGTGCAACACCAACCGCCAGAGCCAACAGGAGCCTGGGCCAAGCCCGGCTGGTGGCAGAGCCCGTAACGGGTGCAGGACGGCAGCTGGGGACATGGCCAGGGTGACCATAATAGGAAGAAAGACACTGGAGCCAAGTTTCAGGGGGTGTCACGCTGATCCCAGGAGCTTCGGTGTGATGGGAGGAGCACGAGTCACCGTCCAGGGAAACGGCTGCTTGTATTAGTTCTTAAAAAGGAGCAAGGAATAAGCTTTCTGAACTGCTCCCTTCTCCTCTGAAGCACGTTAGTCATCCAATTCGAGAGAGAGAAGGACACGCTCCCGTTCTATTATGGTAATGGTGATAACAAAAACATTGGAGAGCACACAATCCTCAGGCTCTCCTTGTCCGTGAGAGCCAGCAGGCTCAGCACCAGCTCCGCACCAGCTCTTCCAGTGCCACCGCTGGACCACACCATCAGGCCACGCTGCATCCCCAACACAGCAACACACACGATTCCCATCTGCTCGCGGTGTCTCGGCCTCAACCGCCCTGGCAAAAACACCATCAGCTAATTGGTGTTTGACAAATCACACCGTGAGAGTCTGCCAACGTCAAATCCACAAATTTCCTTAAATTTCCACTTCCAACTAGAAAACTGGGCAAGGATGAGGAATTGCTTATGCAGAGCTGAACAGGCCTTTCACTGAGTGCACTGTACACTAACCATCACCCTAATGACAACAAAGAGTAATGCAAGAACACCAAACAAACCCTGAAGATAGTCATCAACCATATAAAACAAATTAATTGGCAGCATCTGGCCTCCAGGCCCTGGGTTTCACACCAGGTTTAGGCAGAAGCTGGTCTGGACAGTGAAATGCCTGTTGCTCAGAAGTGCTATAACTTATCTCTGAACCTTCTATTTCTCTGTCCTTATGAAGTGATGGACAAGAAAAGGTGGAGGGAAGGCATCATCAAGAAGGTTTCATCAAGAAAGTCACAAAGAGAGAATATATATAAATGGGTATGAGGCTACGCCTTGGTGCATACAGCACTTCATGCTCCCTGCCTGTCGTAGCATCTGTTTTCATAGAATCACATCAGTTTGGGTTGGAAGGGACCTCAAAGGTCATCCAGTTCCAACCCCTGCACCTCCCACTGGATCAGGGGCTCCAAGCCCCATCCAACCTGGCCTTGGACACCTCCAGGGATGGGGCAGCCACCACTGCCCTGGACAACCTGTTCCAGGGCCTCACCACTCTCATAGTGAAGAAATTCCTCCTTATGGCCACTCTAAATCTGCCCCTCTCCCGTTTATCCCCATTGCCCCTTGTCCCATCACTACAAATCTTTGTAAACAGTCCCTCCCCAGCCTTCTTGTAGCCCGTTCAGGTACTGGAAGGTCACTCCAAGGTCTCCTTGGAGCCTTCTCTTCTCCAAGCTGAACAACCCCAACTCTCTCAGCCTGTCCTCATACGGGAGGTGCTCCAGCCCTCAGATCATCTTTGTAGCCTCCTCTCCACCCGTTCCAACAGCTCCATCTCCTTCTCATGTTGAGGATTCCAGAACTGGACACTATGCTCCAGATGAGGTCTCACAAGGGAGGAACAGAGGGGCAGAATCCCCTCCCTTGACCTGCTGGCCACGCTGCTTTGGATGCAGCCCAGGACACCCCTGGCCTTCTGGGCTGCGAGCACACATTGCTGGCTCATCTCAAGCTTCTCACAGCCCTGTAACACCACACATCACTTCAATCACCGCCTTGCATCCTCCAGAAACAAAACCAAACGAGAAAACGCATCCATGCCCCAAACTCAAACAGCAGAGCTCCGTTGCACAGCACCTTGGATGTCCTAAACCTTCCAAATGCAGAAGCCCAGCAAGATCTTTATAACGCCTGGACTATTACAGAAAGAAAAAAACGGAGTCCCGAAGAATAAGGATGTTGTGAGGATTATAATCTAGTAATGAAAGTTTAATTTTGGACTGGATTGATTTATACCCCTGTAACCCAGCAGAGCTGGCCCTGAGCCATCTAAATGCCTAACGGCTTCTCCAACGGCACAAACCCAGGACTCCAGCAATAATGGTTCAAAATCCCTTTGCCTCACGAAATAAAGGCCACAGCCACTCCACCAGAACTCAAACACGAAAGCATGACAGGAAATGACTAACTGCACACTGGGGCCAATTCACCTTCATCTGAGATCTGCTCAGCGCACAAGAATCTTGCAACTCAAACAGACAGCTCAGCTGATACGCAGAAAAAAACCAACTTGACTGCTCTAGTTCTCCTTCTCGGGGTCTGTGCCTCTCAGTACAGATATCACTGCAAAATAAAGGAATTCCGCTCTATTTCCCTGAAGTTCTCTCACAATTCGAGCATTCTTTTCCTTCCCTTAAAGGCAGCTAGTTTTTAAATAGAAGATGAAGCCTCATTTCTCAGGTGATGTGTAATTTAAGTTAGCATTCACAAGGCTTTTTGTAGTTCTGGAATAAAAGGTATTTATGAGATTATGCCTCTATTTTGCACATAAAGGCAATAATCAAGGAGTCCTTCCATGCCTATGAGCTTGTGGCCAGGCTGCAGGGGACAGACCTACTGCCCAGGTTCTGTGCTCACACGTCAAACACCAAACCTGCATGGTCTGAGCCCAAACCCTTAGTAACTCCCTTCTCCAGAAAGCCTTGCAGCTCTTTTGCTGATGGAGGCTCTACACAACATCAGGTTTTTTTAAATAAACAAAGCAACTTTGACTCACAGTAGCAAGAAAAGACATACAAACTAGACAAGTTTTATTTCATGCATGCCTATTACTTAAAGGGCAAAGCGAGTATTTTCACCAAATTTGGTCAAAATATTCCCTTTTCCCAAGCTGATTCTTTGTCTCCCACACATGAGCATCTGTAGTTGGTTTCTTGCATGGAAACAGATCTCCTGACTGAGAAAGGGAACCTGTGTTGGAGCCCTGGCTGTTTTGTGCCTCTCGGGGCTCTCCACCTGCGGGCAAGGTGAGCAGAGCGAACAGGAAGGTGACAGGAAGATGCTGCAGTGACTCGTGCACACAAGCTCGTGCCCAGCAGTCACTTTCATAGAATCACAGAATTACCAGGTTGGAAAAGACCCACCAGATCATCGGGTCCGACCATTCCCATCAATCACTAACCCATGTCCCCCAGCACCTCGTCCACCCGTCCCTTAAACCCCTCCTCCAGGGAAGGGGACTCAACCCCCTCCCTGGGCAGCCTCTGCCAGGGACCAATGACCCTTTCCGGGAAAATTTTTTTCCTAACATTCAGCCTAAACCTCCCCTGGCGGAGCTTGAGGCCATTCCCTCTCGTCCTGTCCCCTGTCCCTTGGGAGAAGAGCCCAGCTCCCTCCTCTCCACAACCTCCTTTCAGGGAGTTGGAGAGAGCAATGAGGTCTCCCCTCAGCCTCCTCTTCTCCAGGCTAAACACCCCCAGCTCTCTCAGACGCTCCTCTTGTTCTCCAGCCCCCTCACCACCTTCGTTGCTCTTCTCTGGACTCGCTCCAGAGCCTCAACATCCTTCTTGTGGTGAGGGGCCCACAACTGACCCCAGGATTCAAGGAGCGGTCTCACCAGTGCCGACTACAGAGGGAGAAGAACCTCCCTGGCCCTGCTGGCCACGCTGTTTCTGATCCAAGCCAAGATGCCATTGGCCTTCTTGGCCACCTGGGCCACTGCTGGCTCATGTTCAGTCGCTGTCAACCAACACCCCCAGGTCCCTCTCCTCCACCTGCGCTGGCGATTTGCATGAGGAGCAAGGACAAGCCTCCATCCAATGAACTTTTCCCAGCTGCTGGTGTCCCCTGCAAGCAAAGGCAATTACAGCCCTGTAGCCCGCGCCATGTGAACAGCTTCTAAATCTGGGGAAGGACTGAATGCTGGCAAAGACAAAGTGTCTCAGGTTACCATCCCGAGAACCGCTTGCCTGTGGTCCGAAACAAAACTACGATCTTTGTTGCCTGGGAGATGCTGAATGCACCAGCTGCAACCCTCGGGAATAGGGGAGCGCTCGGCAAGGGCAGCACAGCTGAACCCCCAGAGCACAAGAAAGTACAGAACGGGATGGACCGGACCATGAAGATCACCTCTGCTTTCAGCCACTGCCTTGCTAAGGTAGAAGTGAATGATTTTTCCATCTTCTATGGCTGAAGATTTCTTTTCTAGATGATCTGGTCATCAGGTCATTTACTTTTACTGGACAGAGCTGGCTACCTTCAAATCAACCTCCTTTTAAAAGCATTTCTCACTGGCAACTTCAAAAATTACTCTTAAATCTTACATATTTTAAATAACAGAAGCCATCACCTGTTATTGTCACATTTTTACATAAAATCTCTAAGAAATAACTCCTTGCAAGCATTAAAAAGATATTTATAAGATGCCACGTGCTCTGCTGCCATCCTTGGAGGCAGCGAGTCTTTGGTGGAACCTAAGGAAGGGAAAACAGCTGCCACATCCAGAAGACTAAGTGGAAACAGCTATTTTAAGGGGCACAAATGCTCACAAAATTGATGAATGCCTTTATATCACAAAGCTACACACTGAGCATCCAACATCCATGGCCTTGCCCGCTGGAGGTGTCCATCTCTGAACCAGCACTTCTGTCTGGGCAACACGGAGCATCGCTGTCAGCAGAAAAAAACCAAAACCAAGCACACAGAATCACCAGGTTGGAAAAGACCCATCAGATCATTGAGTCCAACCATTCCCATCAATCACTAACCCATGTCCCTCAGCATCTCGTCCACCCACCCCTTAAACCCCTCCAGGGAAGGTGACTGAACCCCCTCGCTGGGCAGCCTCTGCCACTGCCCAATGACCCTTTCCATGAAAATTTTTTCCCTAATGCTCAGCCTGAACCTCCTCTGGTGGAGCTTGAGGCCATGAAGAAAAAAGAAATAATAATTATTAAAGAGTTGCTGATCCAGTGCATTTACAGAACCTCATTCCCTCATTCACATCTGAGATTCACAAGGGAACAAGTTTGCCACTGATTAAAAATGAACCCAACAGACAGAATTTTAACTAACAGAGGCTCTTCTCGTGACAACACTCGGGTAAAGACTGAAGAGAGCTGACGTTGCAGCCCCTGAAGCAGTGGATAACAAAGCAATGCCCCGTTTCTTTGCTGCAGAGAAGATGCTCCACGCTCTTTCACTGATGGAAGGAACAGGACCTGCTCTCTGATCAGACTGGAAGACTTTCCAAAGCTGTTTGCACGCTCGGGCAGTGCAGGGATTGTTGGCTTCACTGCAACAAGGCACCAACCATGCCCTAATAGCCCTCCCTCTGTTCTCCTAACCGACCACAGCAAACTTGCTCTACGTCTCCTGAACCGGTAAATCCCTAGGAACAATAACTCAGACCAGTTCTCCATTACCTTGCATTGCTGAACGCGATGGGGCAGCGTCAAAACACCAGGCTGAAGGGTGGCAGTGCTGTGCCACGCAGGACGCGGGTGGCTCTGCTGAGACTCGCCCCACAGACAGTGGGAGCAGGAGCAACCAGCAGGAGATTCTCACCAGTAAACCGGCGCCCCACTAGTAAAGCGCTTCAGTGCTCACCCAGAAACCAAAGCACTCGCATCATAAACCAGAGGGTGACATCAGCACAGGGATTGCATTTCCTACTGAGGTTCAAATGTCATTACTTGTGACTGGAAATCGGATACTTACTCTAAATTTTCGGAGACATAAGAATTCCGATTCTAATTTTGTGTAGATAGATTCCACTTGCAAATCCTTTCTATTTCTCAATGGCACGAGGACAGAAATAAAAGAACAAGCGAAACTCCTAATAGAAAGTGAAAAGCCAATTAACATCATTTTCAGCCTGACTTACCAAGTGCTAACAAGGTGGGCAGCCACAACTCCTTGATTTCTACTGGAAAGGGTCAAGAGATCATGAGCACGATCTGCTCGGAGCCCGGTTTCTCAAGATCTCTGGATTGCCCTCTTCCACTCTTCCCAAAATTCTGCTCTGCGTCTTTCTCTGAACTCCAGCCTCAAAGCTATCGAGGATCTGAAAGCACTTACTTCACCATTCCCCAGCTGAGTGACTGTTCCGTAGAGCACGAAGCGTGACACAGCCTGTGCACATGGTCCAACACCTTCACCAACCTGACGTGCATTTGTGATTTTCCACACACGGCTCTTCAGGCTCTCCAAAAGCAACACAACCAAGACCTCTCTACAAGCCCAGCGGGCCAGATTTAATCTTCCTGTGAGTTACACGATGCTTGCATAGGGTTGAGAAATACCAGAAATAAAACTCCTTTTGGCTGAGTTACACACACAGACTGCATAGTTTTTGCATTAATGACTCTTTCGCAGGTACCACTATTTCTCTCCAGATTCCAGACCCCTCCAAGCCAGGCATGACGATAATTGGCTTGATATGAAGTGTTCACTGAGTTAAAGGCAGCCACTGAAATGCCTTCAGATTTAAACACTGACCTTCACAGAATCATAGAATCACCAGGTTGGAAGAGACCCACTGGATCATCGACTCCAACCATTCCCATCAATCACTAACCCATGTCCCTCAGCACCTCGTCCATCCGTCCCTTAAACCCCTCCAGGGAAGGTGACTCAACCCCCTCCCTGGGCAGCTTCTGCCAGTGCCCAATGAACCTATTTGAACATTTCCATGTGCTGAGGAAAGAGGCAGGTAAGAATAACTAATCCTCATTCAGGAACACAAACTAAAGAATAATTTCTTTACTTGGAAAGCAGTTTAGCTCCCTGACTCTCTGCTGCAAATAACACAAATATATGTGATGATCCAGTTCAAGACCATAACTGCAAGAGCTCAGCTTCCACAGGTCTGACACCCTGTACCTCTCATCGGATTGTTGCTTCCTCGATTTCCTAACAGCTGTCACCGGCAAAAACATTATTTACCCTTATAATACCTGCAGGGGAGGGAGTTATTTTATCTCTCTCCTGGGATTTGCACCTCGGAGGGTTTTGGCACAGGGCAAGCCTGGTAGAACTAAAAATGGAACCAAGATCCAAGTCCCCGTCAATCTCTCTTCTCCTTCTGAGATGCTGCACATATCCCTGTCAGCCTGGAAACTGTGACACTAATGCACGTTATCCAAATAGATTCCACAAGCTGAACTCTTGGTGAGAAGCAGGGGAAAAAGGAAAAAAAAGAGATGGATGACAAGGACATGATCTTTGAGGTCCCTTTCAACACAAACCAGTCCATGAGAGAAAGACACAGCACTGTGCGGTTCCAAAGTACAGTTAATCCACACTCTAGATCTTTTGATAAAGTAATGCCGTGCCTTTGCTGGTCACTCCTTCTATTTAAACCTTGGGCTTTATAAGTGAGCGTACGGAGCTGGAAGAAGGCACTGCAGCACCAGAAGCTGGGCACTGGTTCAAAGAAGAACAGAAAAAACCACGTTTTCCTTAAATAAGGGCAACGGAATCCCAAGGTGAGGTCAAAAGCCTGTCAAAGTCAGCAGTTTAGGTTAGTACACGAGATCCCGGCGCCGACAAAATCAGTCTTTGTGCTCCGAGACAGCTCAAGGTCCACAGTTTTGACCACTGTTCTTTCTCCACCACCTCCCCATCCCAAACATCATCCTGCCTGAAACAGCTGGGGTCATTTCTCCAGTTAAGGAAATTCCCATTACTGAAACCCACTCTGATATTCGAAGAAGTTTAGAGAAGATGCTGAGGAGTCCCTCTTCTCTCCAGACAACAAGATCAGAACCATATTAACTGATAAGTTTCTAAGGGAACACTTGAAATCTGGGTAAACAAATTCAAAATATCAAGGCCATATTTACATTCCGGGGTAATAATTAAATATTAAATACCGTGTGGTTCTAGTATTCTAGGTTTTTCGATGCACTAAAATACTTAGTCATGTATAAACCATCTGTAGCAGCTGGAAGACATTTATTTGGCCTGCTAAGATTCATTAGTTTAAATATATATAAATAAAGCGCTCGTTCTCTTTCCAACAAGCTAACACTGCTGCGTTCAGCTCCGTGAGGGTGCTTGGTGAGTAACGCTTATGCAACGTTCTCAGCAGGAGGTACCAGAGGCCACAGTTTCACAAATGCAGACAAATATATCTTCACTAAAACAAGTCGTGTATTCAGGGTAACGCTCTTCTGTACTAACTCAGGTCATTATTCACAGCGATATGAAAACCAGCTTGCAAACAGAATAAAAATAATAAAACAAGGGATTGAATTTTCTCCTGCGTTCCCAAACCTACTTTTAAAAGTCACTGATGAAAAGAAATTTCTCTTCAGGACTGCGATTCAGATACCCGAGTGAAAGAATTATAAAAAAACACAAGCCTCCAAGCATGCCTTTTCTCTCCAAGAGGTTCCTGCCTAATCTTAACACAGCTTTTTGAAAACCAAGTAAACAAGAAGCGCAGCTGAGATTGTAAAAAGAGTTGAGTTTGGCTTCAGATCCACAGGGATCGCTTTTCTGGCCAACAGCTTGCAAAGGGTTATTTATTGGCTGGCTGGTTTTCTTTTTGCTGGAAGATGCTGAGGTTTTAGTGAAGTTTCTGCAGAGTAGAAGCAACGGCATCCAGCATTTGCTCCGCTAACGAGTTAAATCGCTGCCGCTCTCCGGTGACTTGAAGATTATGGGTGCGGGAAAAGGGAACGCTCCCAGAGGGGAACTTTGAGCAGTCACCACCAAACTGCGGTTAAAACAGACACCAATGACTCTATTCAGCTCCCAAACCTCAGACAGTTTCCATTTTCTCAATAACAAAGCATTTTTGTGGCATGAGGTAACAGCCTCCAGCTGCCAGGTCGAACTCTCCACTAGGATTTCTCAAGAACGCGGCTGGAGGAGGGTTGGACGCCGGAGAGGGCTGCGAAAGGCTTCCCCTGAGCCCGGGACACAAAGGGATGAAGCTCTAGAGGGTAGAGAAGCTTCTTAGGGACCATCGTGCACATTCTCCTGCGAGTTGTATCGAACAGGCCTTACGAGGAGCAGCTGAGAGAGCTGGGGGGGTTTATCCTGGAGAAGAGGAGGCTGAGGGGAGACCTCATTGCTCTCTCCAACTCCCTGAAAGGAGGTTGTGGAGAGGAGGGAGCTGGGCTCTTCTCCCAAGGGACAGGGGACTGGACGAGAGGGAATGGCCTCAAGCTCCACCAGGGGAGGCTCAGGCTGGACATTAGGAAAAAATTTTTCACGGAAAGGGTCATTGGGCACTGGCAGAGGCTGCCCAGGGAGGGGGTTGAGTCACCTTCCCTGGAGGGGTTTAAGGGACGGGTGGACGAGGTGCTGAGGGACATGGGTTAGTGATTGATGGGAACGGTTGGACTCGATGATCCAGTGGGTCTCTTCCAACCTGGTGATTCTATGATTCTATGAAATACGGAGCAGCACAACATAGAAGTGAAGAGAGGTCTGTGAGACACCCTGCTCCCCAGAGGAGAGCACAGCTCATGGGACTGGATATGCCCTTCCACCCCTGGAATGCCGCGTACTTAAGCCAAAATAGATACAGCCTCAGAACAGAGGTCGGGAGGGCTTGAGGTTTTGTTCTGAGCATTTGGCAGCCTGTATCTCTGTCTCTCAATTCCAGAGATGCTGAGCACCTATCTATTCTTTCAATCCCAGGTGAAGTCAGCTCGGTTCCCTTGAGAAGCAAACCATTCTTTTAGATTCAGAAGAGGATTCTGCCTCCTGTTGGGTCTCCCACACCCAACGCTCCCCTCCTTGGAATCCCAAACCTGGAGCTGAGTCTCAACACACCTCAGCCACCTGCCCTGCCAAAGGACGAGCGAAAGAGAACACCACAACCCCAAGCTCATCATGCAAACGAAGGCAAAACCCTTGGAATACTCCAGAGAGATGAGGCCAGCTGGAAAGAGCTTGGACGAAGAGGTGGCCACACAGCATGGAATATCAGGAAAGGATCTCCATGGGCTATCAGACTCTTCCAATCTGTTTTTGTCCCTGCATATATAAATCTCTAACAAGCAATGCAGGAAATTTTCTGGGGCGCTGCAGCAGCTGGTGCAACGGGGCGACCTGTGACTCGGGCAGGTCAGCGCATAGAGGATCCAAAGCTTAGCTACTGCTTTGGTAAACAGTGCTGCCAAGAGCAGTTACTCATACCACTTGGAGCCCTCGTTCTGCCTGCGTGACAGAAGACCTTGCAATACGTATTAGAATCAAAAAGCATTGCTAGAAAACGCATTGAGATTGCATTATTTTAGTTCCGTGCATCAGGTTTTGCATTTACAAGGACAACAACAAAAATTGCAAACAGAAAGTGCCCCAAAGACATTTTACACAAATTTAATTGACATTCACAGCCTCCAGATTAATGACACCACTGCAATACAAAGTAAGAACCAATGTGGATAGAAGACTAAGGGCAGAAAGTCCTATTTCACATTCACCAACACGTCAACTTTACACACATTTGCTATTTCAACACAAAACTTTGCAGGCAAAGCCTTAACAGAAGGAAATACATTTAACCTTGGTGCTACTTAGTCCTAGGGAGACGCTGAAATCTTATGTTAGTCATATGCACAACCAACAACAAACTTGTCAAAACACATGGAGCAACTGGAACTCAACTCACCTGCAATGCAAATTGAGCAACGCGCTACTCAAGAGAAAGTGCACTTCCAAAGACACCAGTTCTGTAACCATAGAATCACAGAATGGGTTGGGTTGGAAGGGACCTCAAAGCCCATCCAGTCCCACCCCTGCCATGGGCAGGGACACCTCCCACTGGATCAGGGGCTCCAAGCCCCATCCAACCTGGCCTTGAACCCCTCCAGGGATGGGGCAGCCACCACTGCTCTGGGCAGCCTGGGCCAGGGCCTCCCCACCCTCACAGCAAAACATTTCTCCCTAAGATCTCATCTCAATCTCCCTCTTTCAGCTGAAAACCATTCTCTCTCATCCTATCCCTGCCCTCCCTGACCAAGAGCCCCTCCCCAGCTTTCCTGGAGCCCCTTTCAGCACTGGAAGCTGCTCTAAGGTCTATCTGGAGCCTTCTTTTCTCCAGGATGAACAACCTATCCTTGTATGGTAGGTGCTCCAGCCCTTGGATCACCTCCATGGCCTCCTCTGGACTCACTCTAATAGATCCACATCCTTCCTGTGCCAACGACTCAGGCTCACAGACACGTACTGATGAAAACCAAGGAGGTTTTTAATACCAGAAGATCTGGGGTATTGTGCCACCACTGCTAATTTCGTGAACGGCGTTGTACATCTTCCTCCCTACCTGCGCACCCAGCTCTCCCATCGAAAGCAACAGCAATTTTTCAGTTAGTTTTCCGAAAGCCTTTGGGTTCCTGTAGCACCTTCTCTTGAATTTTTAAAAATGTTAATATTGACCCCCCTCACTCTCTAGTTTAACACCACGTACCCAGCTGGACACCTGGAGAACGCAGCCGGTGAGTGGCGTACCTTCTTTCCCAAACCATTTCCCAAGCCAGTTTTCTTCCTAGGAAGAATGCTGCTGTCAAATCTCAAAAATCCACACTGCTAATACTAGCCTGAGCACGAGGTCAGCCAAAGAGGGCTCCATCGGAGATGAGCTCTGCTAGCGAAGGCTCCCTGGAGAGTATCAGAATAGAACAGTCAAGCCCAGATGGCAACAACGTGCAGAGTTAGTATTTCCAGTGAACACAGGGACTAGGAAGAAGACTCCACAAACTCAAGTCCACCCCAGTCGCTGCCATCTGCTAGCTCCACGCTGAAGCCTGGGCTGAGGCTTTTGGGAAAGGTCAAGACAGTCATACAGGCTCTCAAGATAACTGCTTTTGTTCTCACTATTTGCTTCTCAATTCCTTTGTTAAAAGATACTAATCTCTCTGTAAGGCAGCTATTTGGAGCCAAGAGCTTAGATATTATTGCAAAACATATGCTTAAAAGAGACTGGAAATTATGTTGGCAGTGTTACAGGGGGGAGCGAAGCGCAGCTTTGGGTCAAAACAAAAAAAAATAAATCTAAGCTAGTAAGCAATTCCCATGCGATAGTTCAGGAGAGCCAGCAAAAGCTTCTTCTAGAAAGAAAAAAATGCTGTGAGAACGAAGCTTACAAGAGCTGGCTCTTGGAAAAATAAAGCAGCCAGTAATGAGCCAGAGTATTGCCAACAGCACATATCCAAGAGAATCTTTCTGGGAAGCCAACCCAAGTCATTACGTTGGAAAGCCCCGAGGGACCGGGGTCCTTGAGGCTAAAAGCTGGCAAATTGCTTCATCAGTTAAGGTTGGTCCCAATGTTTTCTACTGCAGAAGAATAATTTGTTTTAGCCTACAGGTCTCTACAGAGCAACGGGTAAATTCAGGCGGCTTCCTCTGGGAAGGGAAACAAGAGCGCTCGGCAAAGCCCTGCCCAGCAGGAGGTTTTGAGGAGGTTTCCCACCATCGCCGACATCCCATCCGCCCAACGTGCAGCCCAGCATGCTCGGCTGGGCTTTCCTCCCCATACACGCAGCAGGCACAGCCCATCCCTCACCTGGTGGGAAACTCTGCTGAGTTATTCCAGCCAGCAACCCACCAGCGAGCAGTTGCCACAAGAATGTGATGACTCTGCCCCCACAAAAGCATCTTCTGGAGACTCATTCACCTCAAATGGACACAGTTAGAGTAATTATTATGATGTATCTTGTTTTCCAGAGGGATAAGGAAGACCTTGCTTTATCTCTCTGTTTCAGAGAGATTAGTTAATACACTAGGGAGTATGTACACCAACAAAGAGCGATAAAGACAGAGCTTTTGTTTGCAGTCTTGTTTTTCACTTCCAGCCCAGCTACTCATAGTTACAGGAGAGTACAGAGAGCACAGAAGACAACGAACATGATCTCTAACTGTGCTTCTGCGCTGTCAGAGAAAACACCTGCACTGGCAGGGAGTATCAAGGTGCTCTCTAATGACTTACCTCCTCCTCTTCGAACTCCTTTTCTGATTCATGCTGCCATCCTCCTTGTGACTGACCTAAATAACATGTTCGGGCAGCACTGGAAGTATTTCCACCTCCTACCTCAACAGGAGCAGGATCTCCGCGGCTGGACAGTGCATTTCTCAGGGAAGTTACACCCCAGGTGGTTTAGGAACATCCTCCCCGAGGAAGGAAGGGAAGCACACCGTCTTGTCTCATTTCATCAGGAAGCCTTCCTGGCTGCAGGAGAACAAAGGTTGCCCAGGAGCAGAGAAAACACCCTCTCTGCCTGTGCCCAAGCGCCAGCGAATCTCAACAA
This sequence comes from Phaenicophaeus curvirostris, assembly GCF_032191515.1. NCBI lineage: Eukaryota > Metazoa > Chordata > Aves > Cuculiformes > Cuculidae > Phaenicophaeus > Phaenicophaeus curvirostris. The sequence continues at coordinate 3,025,417 of NC_091414.1, forward strand.
TGTGGGCAGAGCATTCAGCTACCTCATTTCCAGGTGTGCTGTCAGCATGAGCCATGGTTGGCTCGGGATGAAAGAGGAGAAACTGTTCCTAGATCTGGACTTGTCTGCATCATTTATGGTAATTATTGCCCAGCAGCCTTTAAGCCTTCAGTGTCACATCATGCTCTCGGTCCTGTTTCTCAAGAACATCTTCATCACTGCTTGCCAATTGGCTACAGAAGAAGATGGAGTGCAAGACCACAGCATCCCACCCGAGCCTCGGGAAGAGGAAAGCAAAGAAAACCACTGCAAAAGGACACTGGCAGGCTACCCATCTTCAAGCACAAAGTGATTATGGATGCGAGCGACATACAAGCACTTAAACCAGTTGTAGAGCCAAGCAATTACAGAACCTCTCCGGCTATTCGCCTTTTATAACCTAACACGGCACTCAACAACACTGCACAATGGGAATACAAACACAATCCAGCCCCTATCACTCCATAGTGTTATCCCACAGGTTTTTGAGCCTCTCCTGATCTCCTCGTCTCCTTTACCATAAGTTTAGGCACTCGCAATAGCCACACAGGTTGCCCACCTCCTTATAGCCCCCAGACTGCTGATCGCAGCCTTATCTTCCAGCAGTGGCCTTCACAGCCTGCGTAGCGGGTACATCAACAAGTAAAAAGTCAACTCAAAATGCATTTATTGCCAACAAGGAAATGGACTGCGGGGAAATACAGGGAAGTGTTGGCTTCTCGGCAGCCTAACAGTTCCCTTTCTCATTCAAAGGCTACACGTACATACGGTTCCCTATAAGAACAGAAAGGCAGTTGTACTCGATCCATATCACCTTTGTTTCGGGTAATTCAACGTCAGAACTAAAGCAGAAAAGGTGCAAGCAAACCCACACATCTCTGTGCTGCAGCATGCCCCTTCAGTCCACAACAGCCAGCCTGTATCTGTTATCTCTGCGTTTTTTATTAGCTCATGTTTATTTTGGCTGCACATCCAAGCAGTCATTTAAACAGGGTGAGAGAGGAAAATCTTGGACTCTCAACAATGGTCGAGCAGTTTAATCTGCCACTGGGGACAATGACTTGACTCCTATTGGCGTTGAGTACTGGCAGGGTCAAGTGCAACATGTGCTGAAGGAAGCACTAGGGAAGCAGATCCATGGCTGTTCCAACAACACTGAGCGTTTCCTTGAGCTATTCAGAGGGCCCTTTCCCCCTCGAGTGTAGAGAAAACAGCTCCAGCTGTCCCGTCACCTGCACTGGCTCCTCCACTCCCTGGATTTATGATGCTGAAAGCTGCTAGCAGCTCCAGGTTAGATACGGCACAGCCCTCCAGCTCACAGCTCAGACATTCAAGACTAAGTTAGGAAGCAGTGAAGATTATGTCCTTGGCACCAGCCACCACGTTGGCGCTGGAAGATAATTTATATTCCTGAACCGAACCAGCCCTGGGCAAGTTGGGTATAAATATCAACAAACTTCCACCCAGCGACAGCACCAATCAGAAGGGTCTGGAGTTCATATTTATCTGGGGGACCGATCTCAGAAACTGCTTTGTTTGTACTTGAGAAGTTCTAAATGATTCTATGATTCTATAAAAGAACTCGACAACTTGCAGCCTAGGACAATCTGCAGGAATATATTCAGAGGCAAATAAAAAAGTATGAGTTGATGTGAACAGTCTGATGCCAAATAAAGCCAAAGCGAGACTGCACTGAGAACAAGATCATAATTTCAGGATTTTTATTCCGTTGATATTTGGATTCTGCGTTAACACATTTCTAAATGAGTCTTGATTAACTATTAACTCAACGCTAATGGATATCTTTGATTCTTCCAAGAGGAGTATTATCCTCTCCCTGGGCTCTAGTTGAGAAGAGTAGAATGGTTTGTTAAAACTCTTTTCCATTTAGCAAATATCAACAGACACAAAGGAAGTCGCTGCAGAGGCAGCTCTGCCAGGATGAAAGACAGGAAGGTAGAAGCCATGTGGCATTCTTCAATTTCCCCTTTCCTTTCACAATCAGCCCCTTGCTATTTTCCTCGACAGGAAAACCAACGCTCTCTCCTCCCCTCCCCGGCCCCAAAACTGCTGACAATCGGGTTTCACACCTGGCAAAACCAGCACGAAGCGGAAGGAAGAGAAGAAACAAAGACCGAGGGCTTTTCTCAGGAACTGCATCTCTGCAGACCAGAGCCCTTTGCTTTCCAGCCGCAGCTACAGACCCACCGCTTCCTCCTGGACCAAGTCGGGTAGCTACACACCAGCCTCCGTGGGAAATGCCACCTCTTTGGTGTCGAGCCACTGCAGAACAGAGAACGCTGCAGCAGCTTTGCAGGGAGCGGTTAGAGGTGTCAAATCTGGTTTTGGAACCCGAGTCCCACTGAAACCAGCAACACAAATGCAGCCGAACACCTCTGCTTGCAAATTCTCAGCCTTCAAACTTGAGCACCCTACTCTTCTAAAGGAATCCTAAACTCCTGGTAGTAATCTGAAGATTGTACAGTGCTGATAGATATTCTCTGCGCCCCCAACAATGGGTCTTTTCCCCTTCCCGGATGCAGCTGGTGTCTATTGTTACAGTCTTTTCTTTTTTAAACAGAGTAGAATCATAGAATAACCAGGCTGGAAGAGACCCACCGGATCATCAAGTCCAACCATTCCCATCAATCACTAAACCATGTCCCTCAGCACCTCATCCACCCGGCCCTTAAACCCCTCCAGGGAAGGTGACCCTTTGCATTTGTTTTTATGGCATCACTAGGCAAAACGCTGTCAGGTTCTCTCCGAATTTTTCCAGTTTGGCCACTGAAATTGCACCTATTTCAGCAGAAATAGAGCAAGTCCCCTTAGGAATGTGGTGTGACAGCTTGCGTTCCAGAGTCAAATACTGAGCAAAGCTGCAGACGTCATTGGTGGCACCTCCTTGCAGACCAAGCCGGATGCTCTGTCGTGGGCATGGAAGAGAGGATGCTGAGCAGGGACACTAAATACTGAACACCAGAGAAGAAACAGTGTCCTTAGTTGAGCAGTTACAAAAAATTATGAAGCTATTTGCCCAGTTGGCTTTTGCTCAGACCAGCCAGCCCCCAGTTTTCCACAAGCACCTTCTGTGTCTGCAGAAACTTTCTCACATGGAAGTTGAGGCAAAAATATTTACGCTTGCGTCTCTCTCTGGAAGCTGCTGCTACAATTCAGGCTCCTCAAGCAAGCTGAAGACAGTGAAAACCCCACGGATCACAGAATCATAGAATCACCAGGTTAGGAGACACCCACCAGATCGAGTCCAACCATTCCCATCAATCACTAACCCATGTCCCTCAGCACCTCGTCCACCCGTCCCTTAAACCCCTCCAGGGAAGGTGACTCAACCCCCTCCCTGGGCAGCCTCTGTGCCCAATCACCCTTTCTGTGAAACTTTTTTTCCTAATGTCCAGCCTAAAAGATGCAGATGAGGACACTGATGGGCCACCAAGGAAACCTTGTGACTACCATAAAAGTCCTTTTCCAGAAAGAGGGGGTGGAGATCACCTGAGCACTATGAGTAATCTGTTTATTCCATTTTCTTGCTCAAAAAACAAGCAGGGATTGTAACAGCACAGGCTGAGGAACACAATAGAAAGCACCTCACCTCACAGGACCAGCAACAGAGCGAGTAAGTCCTGGCTTTGAACAGAACCGGGTGCTTCTAAAGCTGGTGCTCTGGGAATTTCAGTAATCTGCCTGCAGAGATTTTTTTCCAGGCTCTATCAGTTAAGGATTCACCTCTGTGTCCAAACCCCAAGAGAATATCAGTGAGCTCACGCCCCTCTGCAATCCCTTTACCTGTGAACGCTGCCTCCAGCTGCCCAAGGCCAGTTCTCCAGGGGACAGCGAGGCACGCGGGATCAGGCCAAACACAAGGATGGGGGCTAGGAGAAGCCTCCTGCCTTCCTACCCCGCAACGATCTCCTCGGACAGCACGGCTTTTCCAGAGCAAACAGTGGTGTAAATAGGATGGAGGGCTGACAGCAGACCCACCGTCCTCCTCGGAGAGCACGGAGCCAGCCTGACCCTCAGCACGTTCATCACCACTCAGCGTTTTGGGTATCATTCTGCAGGCATGGGAAGAGGCATCAGTTTTCATCCAAAACATCAAACACGGTGGTGCTCCAAAAGCTGAGGCCACGAACCTGCTCACAAGGCTTTCTGCTAGGGAATTCGGAATATTTCCAACCACCACCCTCTGCCTTTGGTGTGTCCCCAGCACTCCCTGCATGCAGGTTGAAGGAGCTCTTATTCCAAAGCACACTTTTAGCTGTAGAGCATCCACTATAATTAGTGCCCCCACCACTGACGATGTTGCCTGTATTTTCGTCTCCTGGGCTTTAAACTACGCAAAATTACAGACCCGGCTGGGTAAGAATTAAACTACAGCGCACAGCTTCATGCCCTAAGGAAGCAGCCAGCCAGAGAACCATAGGGTCTGCATCCTAGGAAAAGAAAAGACAATGGCACAACTGTGAGACAAGAGAGCGTCAGCCGTTCCCTGCCTGTCAGGGAGCTGAACCGCATTCTGACAGAGCGAATTAGGGAGACGAGGCAGCTTTAACGCCTGCGTGAACACCAGCAAAATACCACTTCTGCCAAAGGCATTGAAATCTGAGAGACTCCTGAGGAAATAGCCAAGAAACCGCTTCTCAAAAATGAACAGCAAAGGCATAGCCGGCAATCCCACATTCGCAGCAGTTACAAAAGCCACAGACGTCTCACGCTTGGGAGAGGAGTTGGAAAAGCAAAGGGAATCTGCTCACACTCTTCTCGTGTGCGTTGGATCCTCAGGAGCAGGACAACCCTCGGTCTGCTCCAGCAATGGGTTTCCCACTCTGGAAAGATTTATGATTTTCAGAGCTGGGAAACGGGATGTATGAAATTCAAATCAAAGCCCAGAGAACTCAGGATGCGAGATACCTCTGGATCACTGCAAATACCACAGAATGCACCCACTCTGGCTGCGAGTCCACAGGGAGCAATAGCTGCTAACATGCTTCACCCAGGCTGATTGTAAACTACATCCAACGCTTCCACAAAAGAATCACAGAATCACCAGGTTGGAAGAGACCCACCGGATCACCGAGTCCAACCATTCCCATCAATCACTAACCCACGTCCCTCAGCACCTCATCCACACGTCCCTTAAACCCCTCCAGGGAAGGGGACTCAACCCCCTCCCTGGGCAGCCTCTGCCACTGCCCAATGACCCTTTCTGTGAAAATTTTTTTCCTAATATCCAGCCTGACCCTCCCCTGGTGGAGCTTGAGGCCATTCCCTCTCGTCCAGTCCCCTGTCCCTTGGGAGAAGAGCCCAGCTCCCTCCTCTCCACAACCTCCTCTCAGGGAGTTGGAGAGAGCAATGAGGTCTCCCCTCAGCCTCCTCTTCTCCAGGCTGAACACCCCCAGCTCTCTCAGCCTCTCCTCGTAAGGAAAAGCGGTTCATGCAACCACACGCACAAAACGCCGACAAAGCTGGAAACCAAAAAAAAGAAAACTTTCCCGGGACAAAACTCAACAAGCGGCAACAAAACCGTGTTGTGTACACAAGGTTCTGTGCGGAGCTGGGTTTGAGGGCCAGGATCCAGCTGTGGCTTGGAGCCTTTGTTCGACACACAGAGACAAGGCTCGGAGGGGGCAGCGATCCCCGAACCCTCCGGGAGCACCGAAGCCGTTTGGGATGCGTCGCTGCAAGTTTAGCCGCGCTCGAGCACTCCGGTTAAGTTTAATCCCGAGTTTATCAGCGGAGGAAGCTTCGCAGCTTTGCGAAGGAGGCAAAGCCCGAGCAGAGAGCGGCTTCACCACCGGGAGAGCCGCGAACGGGGCTTTTCCACCGCGGGGAAGGGCTGGAACGGCGCTCCCGGAGCGGGGCGAGCCGCATCCCGGGGAGGATGCTCCCTCCCGGTGGCCGCACCGCATCCCATCGCATCCCGCCCCGCTCCCCCCGTGCACCCCGGTCCCGACCCACCTGCCCGCGGCGCCGGGGCCGCTCGCTGCTCGCCGGGCGATGGGAAGGATGGGGCGGGCGGGGCTGGGCTGGGCTCGGGGCGGCACCGGGACCGCCCCGACGGAGGGAGGCACCGCCCCCGCTCCCCGGGCACAGCCCCGCTCCCAGCCCCGGGGTCACCGCATCCCCCCCTCCCCGCTAGCCCCGGGGCCACTAGACTCCCCGCCGCCTCCCCCCCTGTCCCTGCAGTCACAGCCCTGGGGTCACTGGACTCCCCGCGGTCTCCGCTCCGGTCCCGAGGTTACCGGACCCCCCCGGTCCCCGTTTCCTACGGTCCCCGTGGTCACAGCCCTCGGGTCACCGCATCCCCCGGCTCCTCCCGGTCACAGCCCCGGGGGCACCAGGCTCCCCGCAGCCTCCGCTCCCCCCGGTCCCCGTTTCCCCCAGGCCCAGCGTCACGCCCCCGCCCCGGGTCCCCGTTTCCCGTGGTCTCGGCGGTCCCAGCCCCGCGGTGACCGGATCCCCCGGTCCTTGCTCCCCTGGGTCACAGCCCTGGTCCTCCCAGCGCCCCCAGTTCCAGGATCACCGGACTCCCCGGCCTCTGCTGCCCCCAGCCCCCGTCTCCGGTGTCCCCGGTCACAGCCCGGGGGTCACATCCCCCGCTCCCCGTTTCCCCCGGTCTCTGCAGTCCCAGCCCCGCGGTCACCCAGAGTCTGGACCCCGGGGCCCCCAGACTCCCTGTAGCCTCCGCTCCCCGTTTCCCCCCGTCCCTGCGGTCACAGCCCCGGGGTCACCGGATCCCCCGGTCCTCCCGCTCCCCCAAGCCCCGCGGATGCTGTCCCCGGTCCCCCCCCCCCCGACTAGGACTCGTGCCGCCCCTCCCGGGACCGGGAGGTGCCCGAAACCGGCAGAGCCAGGGGGTGTGGGGGGCCCTGGGGGCACCGGGCGGGCAGAGCGACCCCGCCGCGGCCATGGGGGCAGCACCGCCCGGCGGGACCGGAAGTACCGCGGGGGGCCGGAAGTACCGCCCCTTCCGGTGCGGGGACGGAGCGGGGCGCCTCACGCGGCGGCACCGGTACGGGAGGGGCCGGGAGAGAGCGGATCGGGACAGGGGAGGACACTGGTATGAGGAGGAGTGGGGGAGATTGGTAGGCACAGCGGAATCAGGAGGGGACAGGTCGGGACACCGGCACCGGGGGAGACCGTGAGGGACAGGCCGGGGCACCGGTACTGGCGGGGATCGTGAGGGACAGGCCGGGGCACCGGTACCGTGGGGACCGGGAAGGACTAGATCGGGACAGGTGCGGATACTGGGGCCAGGGGTGGCCAGGAGGCCCAGGTGGCGGCACCGAGACCGGGAGGGACCGGATTGGAGTAGGTGAGCGCCCCGGGACCGGGGTGAGGGACACCAGATCGGGACAGGCCGGGGCACTGGCACCGGGAGGGGCTGGATCAGGGCAGGTGAGGGCACTGGCACCGCGGCGGAGCAGGAGCGAGAGGGACCAGGTCAGGATTGGGTCGGGACAGGCGTTGGCACCGGTACCGGCACCAGCACTGGGAGGGACCAGCCCGGTATTGGATCGGGACTAAGAGGGGCAGCGAGCGGCTCCGCGGGGCGGAGGCACCAGGAGGAACAACTGAGACGGGACCAGGACAGGTCGGGGCACCAGCACCACGGTGGGGTGAGACCTCACCGGGATTGGAACGGGACAGGCAGGGCAGGACCTGACTAGGATCCCACTGGGCCAGGCACCGGCACCGGGAGGGACACCGGCACCGGGAGGGACACCAGCACCGCAGCAGAGCCAGGATTGGATCGGGACAGGCTGGGCCGCCGCAGTGGGACCGAACCGGGGCAGACCGAGTGAGGCAAGGAGAAGCCACCACACGCCACCATGTCCTCCGCCTTCAGGAAAGCCGCCAAGTCAGGGCAGCGCCCGCACCGGGAGCGGGCCCAGGTCTGTGCGCAGCGACGGGACCGGGATCGGGATGGGGACCGGTGGCAGCAAGTGCCCATGCTGATGTCTGTCTTTCCTCCTAGCCTGCCTCACGGAAGAAGCTGGGGTTGCTGGAGAAGAAGAAGGACTACAGGCTTCGCGCTGAGTGAGTCGGGCTCCGGGAGGGGGTGGATGGGAGCAGGGAAGGGTGCGATCAGGGCGCTGATGGGGCTCAGCAGGCACGGAGTGAGCACTGCACGGTCTCAGAGGCAGTGCCCTGTTCTATGGAGACGTGGAGAGCTCCGTTCCATGGAGACATTGGGTGCCCTGCAGTGGGATGCTCCTTCTGATCAAGCGGTGGGGTGTCTCATCCCCATGGAGCAGTGTGGGACACCCTCTCCCACCCAGCGGGCACCTTCACAGAGATGAGCACAGCATGGACAGAGGGCTCAACGTCCCCGAGGCAGAGCTGGAGGGATGGGGAATAGGGAGGGCAAAAGCCTCCCAAAATCATGATTATTGTGGTTAGTACAAAACTTTTAAGCACTATCTTCCATCCTTAATGGCTGATTCTTTGGAAGATGTCAGAGTCCTCAGCAGCTCGGTCACCGTTTCCGAATGGGTGAACATGTTTGTATTATTCCTCTAACACTGCTGGACACTGTTCATTTCCAGCTCTGTAATGATTACACCGTTTGTTGGTGCCCTGCTCTGTATGTGGAGCCTTGTGTGCTGCCTTGGAGTTACAAGCGCCACTCTGAGGTCTCTGCATCATGTCAGGGGCTGCGAACACAGAGAAACCACTGACCAACTTCTGTTTGGGTTATTTTTTTCCCCAGTGACTACCACAAGAAACAGAATGCCCTCAGAGTGCTTCAGAAGAAAGCTCTGGACAAGAATCCTGATGAGTTCTACTTTAAAATGATACGTTCAGAGCTCCAGGTGAGAAGCTGAACTGCCTTCAAGCAGGGTTGCACTGTGTTGCTCTAAGTAACATAATTCTTTTTCCTACCTTGTTTTGTTTCTGATTTATGAATTAGTAAATAACTTAGCAGACCTGGTGTTGGTGCCCGTGGAAGAAAGCAAGGGGCAAAGGACAAGAAAGGTCTTTTGCTTTTATCATTAGGACACAGAGTGCACCACGGTTGGAGAGGTGTCTGTCTAAGCGCTGTGTTCCATCTGGTTTTAGGATGGAGTCCATGTAATAAAGCAGCCAAAGGATGAAGTGACCCCTGAGCAGGTGAAGCTGATGAGGACACAGGATATTAAATACGTGGAGATGAAGAGAGTGGCAGAAGCCAAGGTAGAACTTCACCATTTTAGTGTCTCACCTTTCAGTGTTGTTCTTTTTACTGTGATCTGCGGTTGGCAGTTGTGTTTGTGTTTCACAAAACCTGATTTGTTTAATCCTGGAAATGATAGACGGCAATGTCAGCAGAGCTGGCAAGTGTATGGAGTCATAAAAACTGTATTGCACGTCACGATAAAACGTGGCAAGTTCTTATTTAGATTTCAGACACAAAACATGCTTTTGCTTCTCATATTTATAATGAATTGAGGGTTGTGGTTACTGAGGTGGGTGGTTTGAATGTGGTAGGCAGGGATTCAACAGAAATATGACCCACCTTGGAAGATGTTTTACGCCCCGATGTGGATCCACACACTGTCACTGCAGAGAGAAAATAAAAGAAAGTCAGCTTTGAGTTTTCCTTCCTGCTTTTGCTAGCGATGCCGTGGGAATCGTTACTGCTTTAACTTACTGCTTTGAAAATTGATTTCTACATGCTTGACTGGATAATACAAAAAACTATTCGTGACCTCTTCTCGAGGAGGTAATGCAGGCATGACATATAGACTAGAAATATGTTCAACAATTAAAAAGGAAGGAAGAGTTCGCATGCTTGAGAAACAAACAGGAATTTGCTTCAGGGAAACATATTTGCCTTGCTAGGGATGCTGGGACAAGCCGATTAACTCTTCTTTCCTGCAGAAAATCGAGAGGCTGAAGTCAGAGCTCCATCTCCTGGATGCTGAGGGGAAGAAGCCCAACAAGCACGTGTTCTTTTTTGATACCAAAAAAGAAGGTAGGATTTCAATGGCAAGAATTACAGTGCTTGCTTTATGCTGTTAACTGTAAAAAAACTATTTCTTTTCAGGAATAATAATACAGGTGCTCTAGAAAGTTCTCTTGATTGCTAGATAAGAGCTCAGTTCTGCCGGAGCAGCATTGCTGGGGCTTTGCTGCTGACTGTACTTAAGCTACATGTTTGAAGGTTTGCTGACCATTACTCCAAGAAGTCCACGTGAGTTTATTCCCAATTTCTTTCTGTTTACAGTTAAGGAGTTTGATATCGCAACTCACCTGGATACTGTTCCAGAGCTTGTAGACCGAGTGTACAACCGACCAACCATCGCAACGTTGCAGAAGGAGACCCTGAAAGGAGCTACTGATCCTGTCCACCTCAAGGTAGCTTGCACTGCAGAACAGAACGCTACAGAAACTTGTATTAAAGTTCCTGTAGTGTTGTACTTCTTTGGTATCGTGAGTGTGGAAGAGGATTTGTTGGATCATTGTGGAAGAGTTCGAAGTGGTTCTGTTCTCTTAGAATTTGTATTGGTGACACGAGGCTGTAGTGGATGTCACTTCATCATCAAGCCTGGAGTCAAATCCTCTCCTGGACTGACATAGGAGAGCTTGTTCCCCTGTACCCCAGTCCACTGGGGGTTATAAATCAAGAGTTGTGTTCTCTGGACCAGAAGGGAACAGTTTAGAGCCAATTAGGCCCTTTCCTTGGCAAAATTGATGAATTTCTCCTCCATTACTCATCATACACCTATGAAACTATCTTTGCATTAGATTGCTGCAGTTTTAAGAGTGATTTGTGCAGCATCCACTCTTAAGCTTCTCCTCACACCTTCTCCCAAACCCTTACACCCCTAAAGAGGGATGTGGAGAAACTTATTCCCAACATAAATGTACCTGTTACTGTGTTTCTGATCACCTGGTGCTTTTCAGTTAGGTTCTGAGCCTGAAGCAGAGGATTTGTCTCCCCTCTTTTCTTCTTAAAGATGTTAAAGCTACAGTCTCCTTTCCTGGCTTTCCTAATTTAAAGTGTTTCATGATGCTTTAGGATGAATTCCTTGTGCAATCAATGTTGATTCTGCAGTTTTAATATCACAGCACTTCTGTCCCAGCAGTAGTTACGCTCAGCTTTAGCGCTGCAGACACCACGTAATTAATTCAGGTGTATCGGGCAGTCCTGTAGCTTGAGTTTGTTACTGTCAGGTAAAAATAAAGTCGTCTAAAATTGCTGATAGGTAGATTTGTAACCTGTTATGTTCTGAAGCAGATGTCAGATAACAAACGCCCTGTGGTCCCTTGCTTCTTGCCAGCTTTCTTAGTTTGGCTTGTCAGGAAAGCAGTGGGACAAGTCGTAGACTGACAAGTTCTCTTCTCTAAATGTCTGAGTCATATTTTAAGCATGTTGGGATCTGTTCTCCTTAATTTAATTACTGAAATCACACCTGCAGTAACACCATTTTTGTGCTGGGAAAGCTATCTGCTCTGAGCAGGTAAACATGACCAAACAAGTAGCATTTTGGGAGGCATCTGTACAATTTCTAAGCACTTCAGGAATTGGTCTCTGGTCTTTTTCTTTTCTCCCCCTCTTCTGGATAAACTGAGGTTTCATTAGGGAGTTAAATGTTATCTTGCAGTCGACATTGAAGTTCAGAGCATTGAGAGAAATGAAATTTCAGCCACTTGCTGACCATGACACAGCATCTAAATTATGTTAGAGGAGGCTTGGGGGGTTGTGTATGGATTTAGGAGATGAAAACAAGCACAAAGAATTAATTCCTAGCTAGTAAACCTCTATTATGAGAAACAAGAGGTTAAAAAGGTTCTGTGGAATCCTGCCACAGACCTGGTGTTCCCTGATACGATTATGATTTAGAAGTCTAAAAACCATTTGTGAGGTCCAGATGCCTCAGAATGGTCAGTTATAGACCACGATGTCTTCCTTGTTTCTCAGTCTTAAAAATGCTTCTTTTTTTTTTTTCTTTCCTGCAGAAATTAGCCCAGCAAAGGAAGAACCAATATGACCTCCTGAAGCAGCGCATTGAAAGGGAAAAGGCCATGTTTGTCATTGCACAGAAAATTCAGACTCGTAAAGATCTGCTGGTGAGGGGTTTAGTTCTGGTTCTTGTAGTCTGTTTTGTTGAGGTCATTAGGTCTTGTGTTGTATATATGAATTTCTTCACTTTGGTTTTATACCGACGCTTCCAGATGACACTTCAAATCCAGATAACTCCTCAAAATAAGTAATCCTCTTTCAGTATGGAAAGAGGCGAGAAGATTAAGCATTCTAGGTGTGCCATGGCCAGTAAATCATACCTGCTAGTCCATCTAGTCCAGTCCTGTTAGCAAGGACAAAGTCTCAACTTTGAAATGATGCTCACAGTCTTTCCTCCAGCCCTGTTGCCACCTCTCAGGTACTAAATTAATCCCTTCAAGCAACAGAGGCAGGGAACTGTTTCCATAGGTTATTAGAAGACCTTAAAGATCCCATGACCAGAAAAATCATTTGTTTCGGTGGGATTCGCCCTTCACGGGTGCTTGTGAGCAACACAGATTGCACCTGACAACCTCGAGGTGGAAGGAGTAGATGGAAACAGAATTCTGGCCTAAAGAGTGGAAAATAACCATTCTCACCAATGGCTTGTTGGTCCCTGACAGGGAATTTTGTATTTATGCAAGCGTGGGGTTTTCTTCCTTCTTACACACAAGCAAATATTTTTTTCCTTGTTCTTTTTTCCAGGACAAAACTCATAAAATAAAGGTGAAGAAAGAGACAACAAACAGACCAGCTATTTACAAATTCAAATTTCAGCGGAAACGTTGACCATTCCTTTAAATAATTGTTACTGTCTTCGCTTGGAAAGAAAGAATTCATCATGCAAAGGACTGGTACGCTGGATCCACTTGGTTTTCACTGCAGCTTGCCACTTCATTAAAACAAATTACTGTGAGCCTGTGGTAGCCATAGATACATTGTATCTAATTAATTGATTAATAAATCAGTGAGTTTGTTCTCTGGGTGTTTCCAGCGGGAAGCCACAAGGGGTGCCTGAACATCCTCCTCGTACATGCCAGAAACGATCCTTGAAAAGTCAAGGTCAGAATTAAGAGGCCGGGAGCTTGATCACCTGCAGGAATGGATGGAAGAGGAACTCTGGGATTGTGGACCAGGAGACTACGACACGTCCCAGACTGGAAGAGGTGTTAGGTCAGCTTTTTCAGCGGCTTTTTCAAGCAGGTTAAAGTTGAATCGTTATCTTTTTAATCACTCACCACTCCCAAATTGGGCTTTATCTGCACAAAGCCTTTCACACGCAAGAGCTGAAAGGCATCGCTGAGGGCGCGTTGCTAAATCCAGGCACCTCTTTAGCCAGGCTTGTCTGGGATGGTGCTGGCAATGGGATTGTTTCTTCCACTATACTGAGAGGAAGAAGAACTTGACCTTTATGAACGATTTCCAGGGCTGAGAAGCTGTTGGCAGTTGGACAGGATGATCTTAGAGGTCTTTTCCAACCTTAATGGGTCTATGATTCCATCATCTCTTGTGTAATAGGAGTCCCTGTGCCTCGCTGGATTCCCAGGGTCGCCTGTGCTGTTTGAAGAGAGGCGATGCTGGCTGCGGGACAGGAGTTTGTCCTCTCTTTGTTATCCTTGTTGGAAGGGGTTTCAACCGCGAGAACAATGAGGCCACATCCTTGAGTGTCCTGGAGCTGTTGGGGCAAGTTAAATAGAGCCTGGGCGTAAACATTCCTTCTCTTATCTCTCTTCCCTGTGCTGTGTCTGCCAGTAAGCAGCACATGCCCATGCAAGATGGTGAAAGGGAAGATGCTCTTCCCACGTTGGGAATTTTCCTGGCTGCTCTCTGGTGAAACGCGACTTCTTTACACGATAAAATGCAACTTTAGACACTGTTTCTGCCATTGCAAAGATTCCCAAGTAGCAACAATCGTCGGGTGAGGCTTTTCTGGGAAGAACTGCGGGTGGTCCTGGCAGCGAAGATGCTCCTGCAGGGAAGGTGAAGTGCTGGGATGTCGCTGTTTGCAGCCCGCTGGCCCCGCTCAGCTCCGGGGATCCAGCACGGGAATAAAAACACGACTCAAAGCTGCTTCCTCGTGGAAGTCGCTTCCCGAGGGAAAAGGCGTGGGGGGAGATTCCCGGTTAGCCGGGGCCGGCCGGCAGGGGACAGCAACGCGCCGCGGCGGGGATGGGGACCGGGGATGCGGGGATGCGGGGATGGGGACCGGGGATGCAGGGATGGAGGGGTGTGGGAAGCAGGGGTGCGGGGATGCAGGATGGGGACTGGGGAAGCAGGGATGCTTGGATGCGGGGATGGGGACCAGGGAGCCAGGATGCAGGATGGGGGTCTGGGATGCGCTGATATTGCTACAGCAGTCAGGATGCTAGCAGGAGCTGGGAAGCAGGAGAGGGGATGCTGCAGGGAACTGGGGATGCTGAGATGCCACCGGGGATGCTGCCAGGGAGAGGGGATGCCACCAGGAGTGGGGGTGTTGCAGTCAGCCAGGCTACAGGAGTCGGGATGCTACCTGGGATGCAGGACGTAGGATGATGCCACGTGTGCTCCTGGGCTACAGAGAAAGCGTTCCAGCTGGTTCTGGTCATACCACTCAGCCCTGCTCCCCGCTGCTGCCAACACAGAATGTCTGCAAGTCTGGCAGTGTCCAAACTCCGAGTGCCTGAAGCTGAGGGAGAACATCCAAGCATCCAGTTTTACTGTCTCTAGTTCTGGAGGCTCGTGACCCCTTCCCAGAGAGCAGCCTTCCTTTCCATCAGGATTGTTTGGAACAAAACCTGGGGATTTTATAAGCATGATTTGGAAAACATCAATTGGTGATGTTTAGAGAAGCACAAAAAGCAAGGAGCGTGAAAAGCAAGCTCGATTTTAAGAGAGCTATCGAGTTTACCTGTGTCTTTGGGGACCTTTTAATTGGTTTTAGAGCACGCATCCAGGTCCCCACAATGCTGGCTGAGCATCTCTGAAGTGAAATCTCTTTTAGATGGAGATTTGAATGGATAAATATTTGAGCTTTAGCCTTGATTAATTCTATCTGCATCATTACTGAAAAGAATGAGAAAGAAAACAGCAATTCCACTGGAAGGCACAGGAAGAATTCCTGTCTGGCAGGGGCTGGATAGTAACAACCCAAACCAGAGCAGCTCATGAGCCGGCTGCTGAAATACCCGTCATGAACGTGTTGCAATGGGCACAAATAACCTAACCCCTGGAAGAGAGCCACCCCTCCCCAGTGAAGGAGCAAGATATTATGGGATGCAGTAGGTACCTGCAAGGCTGTGAGTGGTCAGTGCTCTCACAGTGGAGAACTGCAGGTGTGCCACTAATGCTCCAGGTGGGATTTCTCACCTTCAGAGAAAAAATTCAGAGAAGAAATGAGTTTCACGTTTGCTCTATGGGTCATGAGGAGCAAAAGCAATGCCTTTTCCAAGTAACTTTTCCCTGGGAACCCACAAAGGACTTAAAGGGAAACTGAAGCACTGCTACAGCTGTGGTGTTCCACCACCCAGATGTCCTCCTGGACGCTGACCACAGAAGCCTGGGTACAAATCCAGTCAGCTGTGGGTTGATTTATCATCTCGTGACCACAACAGGCTGAGTGGAGGTGCCAGCTCTCCTGCACAAACACGTTCCACTTGCTCCTACCTGCAACATTCAAGGATTTGGTGGCTGCTGATCACGGAAGCCCCACTTGGCCGGCAGGTCTGACTCACGGCAGCAGCCCTGCGGAGCTCCAGCAGCTCTCAGCAAAAAAAACCCACACAGTCTCAAAGTGTAGAAGCAAACAACATTATCTAACCAACACCCACAGGTGCGCTCCACAGCGTTACCGTGGCTGCGTGTCCAGAGAAATGCTCGGCAGTTAATAGCAAAAATACCATCACAGGTTAAACAGCATCTTCTGGTGCCAAGACTTCCGACAGCGCAGATGAATGGGAACCAGCTGCTTGCTAGGGAGAATCTGTTCCGACTTTCCTGGGCAGACAAGGGGGAAGAAACACTGTAGGGAGCAAAAATAGTGTCCAGGTTCTCTTTGGTCTAAGTATCTAAGGTCTCCTTGGAGCCTTCTCTTCTCCAAGCTGCACAACCCCAACTCTTTCAGTCTGTTCTCATATGAGAGGAGCTCCAGCCCTTGGATCATCATTGATGAAAGAAGCTGGGCTCTCTGAAAACAGTTCCCCACATCCAACACAACACTCCACAACTACTAAAGAATTATGGCAATTAAGACGGACAAGGAGGGGGTTATGGAGAGCACTGGACTCTTGCTCAGCTTCACAATTAGTAAGGAAGCTGGATTCTTCTTCATGTAGCAGCTATCTGTGTGCACAAATCCTCATTAATGCTAATTCCACGTTTTAAAAAAAAAAGGAAAATTTGTAGGTGTAATAACAGAATGACTCAGGCTGCCAAAGTTAAAAAAAACAATATATCAGGGAGGTAATATGGGAAGTATCTGGGAATACCTTATGGGATGGTCATAGCTGGAACAGCAGGTCACCAAGATTCAAGAAAGATTCATTCACAGCAGAACAGCTGAAAGAGCCTCTAAGGTGCAAAAGGGAACTGAAAGCATCTTACAAACTAACTTAGGGCTCAGCTCTTTCAGTCTAGCAAGATAAAGGCTCTATAAGTGCCTTGGAAATCTTACAGACAGAAACCAGCATGAAAATACATGAAAAACAGCAAAGTGCTGGCACAGGCACAACTGTGTCCAAACTGCCCAGGAAAGAGTTTGGGCTGGAAAGAGTTTCTGCAAGGGTCTGAGAAGAGTCAATACCTTCTAACAAACAAAACACCCCACCACAGCGAAGATGTGAAGCGAGACATTGGTGCCATCCTCTATCTGGGTCCTCATGGGGAAGGACAGAGAGAAACAGCCCACAGCTATTTTCTGCTTGTGATAATTACAGTATCAAAGGCTGAACCAACAGGTTCTTTAGCAAGGAGATTCCCTGCAGCTGGCAAGATACAGATATCAAAATACCTCACAGATTCACAGCTCAGGTTTCAGGTGGCTCAGAGTAATATCGTGCTGTATAATAATTTCACATAATTCCTTGTTCAAGCTAAAGAACTCAATTGATAATGACCATCTATAAAAGTTACATAGCAGGCTACATCAAAAGCCTTGCAGGATTATATCTAGGCAACCACAATGATAAATAGACAGCAGGAGAACCATCACCAGCCTTTGGGTTTCATGGGTGGTTTCCTCTAGGTCCCATTGTCCGAGCCTCAACCAGGCTGGAGAGCAGCACAGAGGGAATCTCTCACCCCATCCCCGGGCCACAGCGACAAAGGCAGAAGCTGATGTGTTGAGGAGGCTCCAGAGCACACCAGAGGGACACCTGGAACCTTCAGAACCCTCCTCTTTCAGCAGAGCAGGGCAGGGAAGTTGTGATCCCACCCATCCCACCACTTGTCCCCAGCAGTCAGGCAGCTGAGAAAAAGACCTGCTGTCCCGTGGTCGCCAGCAGGATGGGGGTCTGGGTTTGGACTCATCGGCATCTCCAGCCGGCAGGATTCCCACTGTCGCTAAGACCCTGCTGCCCTCACAGCCAGGTTCAGCTGAGGTGACTTGCCCAAGGGCACCAAGGAGAAGAGGGTGGTGGAGTTCCTCCACTCAAGCCTGAGCAGCTTCACAGCAAGGAGTTGAAAGAGCAAGATGTAAATCAGGAGTGACTAATTGCTGCTTGACGAGGCTGCCCTAAACCTCTTTTCCAGGGGCTCCTTGGCCACGAGGACCTTTCCCCACCTGACTGAAAGGAGTACGGGGGCTGCTAACAGCCAGGAGCAGCCTGGGCACAGGGCGTCATCCCCATTCCCACTGCTGCACACTTGGACACGGCTCCCATTTCCCTCCAGACTGGATGTTCCTGTCCACATTCAATTATAATAAATAAATACCTGTTGGGAAAAGCAGGCACAGACCAAGTGCTGTGTGCAAGGTGAAAGCAGCAGATATTTACTTTGCCATCTCAACAGTTGCGTGCCCGAAGCTTTCAGAGAGACCCAAGGTGAGCAGCGTCGCTTTGAGCAGGTAGGAGCCCATTATTTAGCCAGAACGAATTCCCAGGATGTCCCTGGCTTGGCAAAACCTACGGATTGAAAGAGTAAGTTAGTGCACATAGATCATCATTTACTGAAGCACGAGCCCTTATGCACCTTTCTAGGGAAGCTCTAATTTATTATGCATTGTCATTAGCTGCAGCAGGCAGCAGGGCCTTCATTAGAGCTAGAGTTAAGGTCTGTTTTGGCTGCCTCATCAGCATCAGTGAACTGCGTCCCTGCGAGGTTTGATACAATTTAATTAACCTAATTAAAAGCTCTGATTGCAGAGATGATTGGGGTAGAGCCAGCAGCAACTGCATATTTATAACGAGCTGGAAGGTGTGGGACTGGAGCCAAATGATATGCATCTCTAATGAGCTGGTGCTATTGAAGTGTGGATTTGGAACACTAACATTTATTTTTGGCAACAATGGCCAGTTTATCTTCATGATAGAAACGATCACGGCTCGATTGTACATAGCAGAGAGCTCAGCGCTGCGCTCCCTGGGCTCCTCCAGCCCCACACAAGCGCCCCACAGCCCGGCTGCTCCCCAAAGCTCCGCCGACACCTCCAGATGCAGGCGGGCGCCCCGTCCCACGCCCCTGCAGCTCTCACACACCTCCCTGCGAGGCGCAGCGCACACCAACCCTAACCACGTGCTGGCAGACCTAGATAAGCCTGGTGGAAGATGCCAGCAGGCTGCTCTTCCCCAGTCACCTCCACCCTCTTCCGACCCTCCTGCCCCACAGCCCAGCCCCAGTTCCCAAGACGAGGAACCCACCTCCGTTAACTCCTCCAGGCATCAAATACCCCGTGCTCTAATCTTCTCTTGAGCACTTAACGCACCGATAGATGATAACAAAGAGCACCCTGGCAGGGGCTTTAGGGCTGCTGCTGCCTTGGCTCGTGCTGGGTGAGTACCAGCATCCAGCTCAGGTCTACCCACCACAGCCAGAACATTTTCTCCTCCTGTTTAAAGACACAGAAGCCACCAGCCCTTGGCAGCTCTGTGCTCTGCAGGGATGTCGCATCAGAATATGAAGGCTCCTTGCAGCCCATGGCAGGAAACCCTTGGCTTCTGGGTTGCTGCACCTCTGCTCAACGCAGGAGATGGCAGTGACCTCTCTCTCTCTCTCCGTGTTTAAAGGCTACAAACCCTACTTGGACCCGAGGCAAGATGTGCCACCAGGTTTCATCCCTCAGGACCCACAGCGGTGGAGGACGCAGAGCTGTGCATGCACCGATGGAGCTGCTGCATCCCCCCTGGATCTTCACTGAGCGAGGCAGAGGGGACCGTTAACCACCCTGACCTGCCATCCGATGAGGATGTGCATCCTGGAGGAGCAAGACGCATGGACTGGGGGCTCAACCACCCAGTTTAGTTGAGTGCCCCTAGCCCCAGCTTTCCTCTCGGCACAGGGTCAGGTTGCTGTGGGAAGTCAGGGTCCTGCAGCAGCTAAATGTCCCAGGGACCCTGGGTAGCCGAGGTGCAGCAGCAAGTCTGCTGCGCCACTTGGAAAATTTGATCCATGCTAATTACGCTGGAAAAAAAAAACAACCCTTCTGATAACGAGTCTGAAATGGAAGCGTAGATAATACTCGTCTCTGAGTGCCATTAATCTTTAAAACTGGAACAATAAGTGAAAACACTGCGGGGCATATGAAGCAAGGTGTGATTCACATCTGCTCCTCCGTGGCTGCTGCCTGATTTATTGGCACAAGGCAACTTTCCTGCATTGTTTCAACAGAGCTGTGTTACATAACCCCACGGACTGTTTTCCCTGCCTTTATCCATCAAAGTATCTCCTCGATGTCTTTAACAATCTGCTGTCCTTCTTCCCCTGGGCAGCTCGGGAGTGCAGGAGATCATAGAATCATAGAATCACCAGGTTGGAAGAGACCCACCGGATCGTTGAGTCCAACCATTCCCATCAATCACTAACCCATGTCCCTCAGCGCCTCGTCCAAGATGAGCACCCCCAAAGCCAGGGCTCGGTTCTCAGCTTCTCCTGAGCCACCTTTTTCACCCTGGCTGTGATACCAGCCCATGGGGAGGTTCTCCAGCCAGAGTGCATTGGTGGGGCAGGGCAGGAGGGTCTCCCAGGTCCCAGGCTGCCCTGTGAACACAGGGAAGGAGTCTCACCTGCCATCCCTGCATTGTGAGCGCTCGGAAGCATCCAGGGTCCTTGTCCTCTCCTAGCATAACACAGACACTCGAGCTCTGACCCAGAGCTTTCCAGGTCCTCTGCCACCTGGACGTACCATAGCTATCTTCACATTTGATGCCTTTCATTTTCAAATGGCTCTCTCCGGGATTCGCTTTCTTTTATTTAAATTGCGAATCTGCTGAAGTGACCTTTTCGCTGACTCCAAGGAGAGGTGGGCAGCTGCTTCCCATTGCAGCCCCAGAAAGGCTGTTGACCTGGGGCTTTGAACAAGTTCAAAGCATCACTTGCCTCTTGGCCATTCCCCTCAATGGAGCCTTTGGATGGATTTTTCTCCCACACTCCTGAAAAGACATCATCAGAGACATTTCCCCTCACAAGCTCTTTAATATTTACACTGGCTTTGTGAGCAGATAATATATTCCACCTTTTTTTTTTAGCCTTTTAAAAGCACACGCTCCTTCTCGTAGCGAAGTCGGAGGGAGCGGTGGCTGCTGCATGCAGGCTGCCTTGGAAGGTGAGAAGGACAAAGAGAGAATGCAGATTGCTCTCAACCTCACTGGTTTGCTTGCCCGCAGCTCACGGCACCGTCACAGCATCCCGGGGCAGCCACAAACCTGGAGTTCTCCTGCTGAGTCCCACACCCTCCGCTGCAAAACAGAGCCAGTCGTTAAACCCTTCCTCCCCGTGCTGACTAAGCCCAAAGCTGATCAGCTGGAAGACAATCCAAATGCAAACCAAAATGCTACGAAAAACTGTCCCATAGCTTACTAAGCATCTCAAAGCCTGGCCATGGGCTTCGCTACATCAAAACCATGCAGATTCTTGTGGTCAAAAGTGTTCTAATCCAGGAAGGCAGCAAGCAGCTTGCAACCCAGAAGTGTCATAGATGTACTTGCAAGGGTTTGTCCATAATTTTGTTGATTCCAGACTCCGCGTCCAGGAGGGATTGTCAGATCCTGTGTTCTGATCGCCTGCATGCTGCCATCCACTGCATTTTCCAGGCCTTATGAGCTGGGGGTGTTCAGCCTGGAGAAGAGGAGGCTGAGGGGAGACCTCATTGCTCTCTACAACTCCCTGAAAGGAGGTTGTGGAGAGGAGGGAGCTGGGCTCTTCTCCCAAGGGACAGGGGACAGGACGAGAGGGAATGGCCTCAAGCTCCACCAGGGGAGGTTCAGGCTGGACATTAGGAAAAAATTTTTCACAGAAAGGGTCATTGGGCACTGGCAGAGGCTGCCCAGGGAGGGGGTTGAGTCCCCTTCCCTGGAGGGGTTTAAGGGACAGGTGGACGAGGTGCTGAGGGACATGGTTCGAGCAGGAGGTTCACACCCGCCCAGGGCTTCAGTGACAACAAAGAAATACTGAGAGCAAAGGTGCCTGGGTGCTCCCGAGAGCAAAATTGTGACCATGGGGCAAAGGAAGGCAAGACCTCTAAAGTCTTGGCATTTTCACTTGGACATAAACTTCATCCTTGCCTCAAACCTGGTGAACATATAAACCACAGACGTAGATACCACAAATATATAAACCATAAACCTGTCAGTATATGAAAGGGGGCTACAGGAAAGCCTGGGAGGGGGTCTTTATCAGGGAGTGCAGGGACAGGATGAGGAGGAACCGTTTTCAGATGAAAGAGGGGAGATTTTGATCAGATATCAGGAAAAAGAAGGCAGGGAGGCCCTGGCTCAGGTTGCCCAGAGCAGTGGTGGCTGCCCCATCCCTGGAGGGGTTCAAGGCCAAGTTGGATGGGGCTTGGAGCCCCTGATCCAGTGGGAGGGGTCCCTGCCCATGGCAGGGGTGGGACTTACTGGGCTTTGAGGTCCCTTCCAACCCGAACCATGCTGTGATTCCATGATTCTATATATATGAGCAGGACACAGCCAGAAATGTCCGCAGAGGCTTCCAACTACTGCTCCCCAGCACGTCCTGTGCCTCGCTCCACGTAGTGTGAAAGATGCACCCTCCTGCCTCAATAAAATACACCAGCCTGACTGTTCATTGAGGCAAAAATCCTTCTTCACCTCCAGGGATGCCCCAGCCTCAAAGCAGCAGACCTGATTTTAAGCCTAAGGGGCAAGCATCACAATCCAAACCTCCCTGCTCCTTTCTAACCCAGCCAAGGTGATGGAGCCCAGGGGAGGGAGGCGGCTGGTGCCTGGGGAGGTTCTGGGGGTGCATTGAGGGCAGGGGGGGTGCAGGGGCTGTTTGTGGGATGAAGCCAAGCTGGGGTCCGGCTTGTGGTACCCCCCTAGGTGGGCCGGCGATGACAAGAGCGGCGAGGCACACAGCTGCGCGGAGGGTCACATTTTTTCAGCCCGTGTTGCCCTAACAAACAAATGTCCCAGGATGCAGACAATAATGTTTTTATGAGACTCTAAATTCTAAACTCAAACGCCCTTTGTAGTGGACTAATAGCCAACACGTGGCCCTTCGTCTCACGCTGAACTTTTGTGGTCCCGCAGGGGGAAAAAAGGCCCTGGTGAGCGTTTACACTGAGCACTTTGTTCTCACAGATTTGTAGAGCAAAGAGAATAATGTATGGAGACTCTCAGCCCGTGCCAGTTTGGCTTCATTTGTCCTTCTGAACTTGCCCTGAGAGATAATGTTTCCTTCTAATCTGCTGCCGTCCACCTACAGCAGGGACCCAGTGAATAATTCTCCCAAACAAGCCTTTATTCTTGAGCCCCTATCTGGCTCAAACCCCTTTCTCCCCCTTACAGAGTAATTGTGCTCATGACATGATAATGGCCCGAGCTGTATTCCAGCCCACACTCCCCTGGCCACACAAACAAGGTTCAGGCCGCGCCGCTCGCAGGATAATGCTGCTCATTTGGAATTATTTGAAAGAATGTGCCAGGCATCTGAGCACCAAGCCAGCCTGCGTCAGATCCTAAGTCAGATACAGCGGCTTCGCTCTCCTGCAAGAAACCAGCACAACATCCAAAGAGGCTTTTTTTTTTTTTTTCCATGAATAACAAATGACCGTTATACTCCTATGGGAAGGAGACACAAGGAAGAGGAAACAAGACTTATAAGTCTCTGGTTAACGTGACAAATCTTTTCTAGTCTTCTCTGTTCAAGTACTTAGGTTACCCTTCCACAATGATATTTTAATAAGCCTCACAAATTGCCCACAAATTCTCATCTCTGAGGGTGATGGGAAGCTCCAGGGGATGAGAAATATAGACACTGAATGCACAAGAATGGCCTCAAGCTCCACCAGGGGAGGTTTAGGCTGAACATTAGGAAAAAAATTTTCATGGAAAGGGTCATTGGGCTCTGGAACAGGCTGCCCAGGGAGGGGGTTGAGTCCCCTTCCCTGGAGGGGTTTAAGGGACAGGTGGATGAGGTGCTGAGGGACATGGGTTAGTGTTTGATGGGAACGTTTGGACTCGATGATCCAGTGGGTCTCTTCCAACCTGGTTATTCTATGATTCTAATCCGCTCTTGGAAGTCACCCTCTGGGGATATCTGAAATGGGTGCCCCTCTGAAAACCCCCAAGGGAGCTCACTCTGCTGGAGAGAGAGAGGTTTGTAACCCCAGCGCTGGCTTCGTGGTGCCTTTCAATGGGATCAAGCTGAGCCGAGGTCAGATCGTGCGGTCAGGCGCTGACAGGCGGCTTTGTTCCTAACTCTGCTCCTCAGCTTAAGGAACGGCTCAGGGTCACTCGCCGATACCTCCCAGGAAGGCTGGGGAGATGAAAGCCTGAACCTTGGAGCTGGCTGCCAGCGTGTTCCTGCGCTGAGGGGAGCCTGTCTGGCTCAAGGAAGGGCTGTTATTTACTGCTAAGCGATGGGCTGGCTCAGACGGGTATTTGCATCGCCTGCAAGTGTCACGCAGCGTACGGCAGCCGCTCGGGCCGCAGGGGAATGGAGCTCGGAGACGTGAGCACACGCGTATGCAGGCAACTGTTTTAGGAGCACGCGCACCACAGGTGAACACGAGCTGTGGGGATGTCCCCGAATCGGTCTATGGATGGCAGGGGGTTCTCTCTAGGGAATGGAATAAAATCCCCCATGATATGCGGGTTCACACACAGGAGAAAACAGGCTGGCACCCACCAGAGAGATTGACACGTGGTATGGGGATGGGATTGCTCAAGAAAGACAGAAAGAGAGACAGAGGAGAGAAGGGAAGACAGAAAGGCAGAATTATAGTGGAGAGGAGGAGAGGAAACGAGGGGAGGAGGAGAGGAAGAGGGGAGAGGAGGAGAGAAAGAGAGGGGAGAGGAGGAGAGAAAGAGAGGGGAGAGGAGGAGAGAAAGAGAGGGGAGAGGAGGAGAGAAAGAGAGGGGAGAGGAGGAGAGAAGAAGAGGGGAGAGGAGGAGAGAAGAAGAGGGGAGAGGAGGAGAGAAGAAGAGGGGAGGCGAGGAGAGAGAAAGAGGGGAGGCGAGGAGAGAGAAAGAGGGGAGACGACGAGAGAGAAAGAGGGGAGACGACGAGAGAGAAAGAGGGGAGACGACGAGAGAGAAAGAGGGGAGACGACGAGAGAGAAAGAGGGGAGACGACGAGAGAGAAAGAGGGGAGAGGAGCAAAAGTGGAGAGGAAGAGAGAAGGGAAAGAACAGAAAGGTACTGCCTGTGCTGCCTGCCCGAAACATCTGCACACGCGGACGCCCCACACCATCCCCATGGCGGAGACCATGCCCCATTGCCAGGGCTCCTGAGCTCACAGAGCTCTCCACCAGTGTGAAACATCTCCGCACAGGATAGCTTGTTCCGAGAGAAAGCAAGAGCTTGGAAAACCTGAGCAGGAACGACAGTGTCCTTTGTGTATCATGAGGCTGGAGTCCTGCCAAATTCCTCCGCAACCACTGCCTCGATTAAATGCGTCAATCATTCCTTGGCAATCCGAGCCCCAGAGAAGAGTTGAGAGGCAACTTCAGACAGTTCAGCTGCTTTCATTAAAAGGTGAAAAATACACGCTGAGCAGGAGCTGAGAGCAGAGCGGAGCTCTGGCTGCGCGGAGAGTGGGGCTGCCGCACGGGGAAGGTGGCAGAGAAGACAGACACAGCCCTCATCAGCCTGGGAAACAGCCCTTAATTTTCCTGGACAGCCCTTAGACCCTCGCACACGGGTCTGAGTCTCACCGGGTGGCTGGGGATGATGAGCGTCAAGGTGAAGGGATGTAGGAGTGCCCATGCACAGCAAGCCTAGGGCAGGGGGGAGGCTGTGAGCTGCTCCGGACCGGACCACTCGTACGGTGTCTGCTGACCTAGAAGGTGATGCCAGCAGCGTGCCTGCTATCGCCAGTCAGCACACAGGGTCTGGAAGGGAATCAGCTCCCATTTCTGGAGCAAAACCCAAGGGAAAAGGCCAAGGTGTCTGGCTCCCCATCCTCAAGACCAGCTGGAGCGCTGGGTGGGAAGATGCCTTGGCTGTAGGGTTGGCACCTGGGCTGCCACGGCAGGACCAGCAGCGCTGGTGGGGCTCTTGGGAACGGAACAGGAAAGTCTGGGTGACTCAAAGATTCCTGGCACGGGGCATCGCTGGTGCCGGCGGAGCACAGCACAGCGCGAGAGAGCAGGACAAACGGGCAGGGACCAGCTGGAGGGACCTGAGCAGAGGACCGTGGGGCTCAGAAACGGGGATGAGGGGCCTGGGAACACCCGTGGAAAGCTTAGCAAGTGAAGAGCTCCCAGGATGCAGCGTTCTGCCCTGGAGTCAGGGATCATCTTGCTGGCAGATGCTCCCTACTACCCTGGCAAATGCTAGGGCTCCATCCCCAATTCATCCTGACCCCCAGCCACGCGTGTGTGCATTTACAACACTTTTTTGAGCCCCAGAAAGCCACCTCCCAGCGCATGGACACCAGCATCCCGAGAGGTTGACCCCGTGCCAGGAGCTGCTCTGTACGGGGCACCATGTCCTGGCCAGCACGCGAGCCGATTCCACTCAGCCCCACTCCGTGTGAGCCAGTCCTGCTCAGCATCACTTCAGGAGCTCCTGGAGAGCCCCCCCCACCTCTCCCACCCAGGCAGCTCTCATCTCCTCGCCTGCCTCCCCGCTTCTTCCCTTCGCCTTCGCCTCCTCACGTAATTGCTTTGATCTTCACTCCAGGGGTTCACTGTTAAAAATTAATGTTTCATGGATGTTGCTGCCCAGGGCTTGAAAAATGGCTTTTCTCCCCTCAGGTAGCAGCTCGCACCAACTCCTGAAGGACTGCTCTGCTCTGAGCCAAACAGATGGGGACAAAAACCTCTTGGGCTCCTGCTGCCTTGGTTCAGGGCAGGATGGGCCCCCCTCTTGCCCACAGAGCCAGGCTGAGGGGAGCTGTGGCCGAGCCCAGCAGAGGTGCCAGGTCTCACCTCTATGTCACGAGAAAGTGGCCATGGATGGGCTGTTAGGGCGCATTCCCTGTAATTAGCAGAAAGGCCAGTGCAGGGTGGAGCTCAAGGATCTCAAAAGCCTTCTCCAGCCTAAGATTCTGTGCTGCGCCCTCTCCATGGGGTTTTCTCACCAGCTTCCTCTGCATCCAGGTGCCAGAAGCCAGCCAAGAGCACCAATTCTCCGAGCTTCGAGCAGAAAGACGTGAGCAGCAGCAATTTCCCTGCACCCTTGTCCCCGCTCATGGGATGCCTGGTCCAAGATTTGCTCACAGTGCCAGGGTCCTGGGGGGGGTGGTTCCTGCTCCATCTCTCCAGCTTCTCTCTGCTGGGGGAGGCTACCCACAGCCCCGTGTCCCCAGGAGCTGGGTTGTAGGCAGTCCCACAGCCTGGGGCGAGCGCAGCCTGGGAACGGTCCTCTCTCCTGTCCTGCTGGGTGTTTGGGAGGGAAGGGATGCAGCGCCCGGGGCAGCGGGGTGGGTGCAGCAGGAAGCCAGGCTCGCCCAGCTGGGTGTGTAGCATGTGGGGATGCTTGTCTGGGCTCCCAAAGCGTTTTCCAAACACGTTAATTATAGTGATTTATATGGCAAAAAGTGTGGGGGCGAGAGCTTGGGAAAGGCATTGGCAGGTTTGTTCCGAGGGCTCTAATCAGAGGTGGGTGATGGAGAGGAGGGAGGGTACAGCACTCAGCTGCACCTTGAACTGCAGCGTCAGGACAGGCTTGAAGGATGCAGAACCTCCCAGCTGTTGCAGCGATGTGCTGACAGCATCCCTGAGGCCTCGGTGTGTTATGTGCTCCTGCAGGAACAGCCCTGGTACCACCAGACACCTCGCACTCATCCCTGCACTGCTGGTGAGCCAAGTTCTGCTGCACCGTGCATCTCAGGAGACCTTCAGCCCAGCTGCAGCCAGCGAGGCTGCTCTCAGCCCCACGCACGGCACCGGCACAGCCGTGTGTCCCCTAGGGTGGTGGAGGAGAAACATGAGCCCACGTGGCACACAAGGGTCTTCACTAGCTGGTCACCAGAAAGCCATCAATGCTACAATAGCAACCCAACGTTCTCTGCTTGTTGGTGTTCTCTTGAAAATCAATAACCTCTTCCGTTCTTGTTTTGTGCAACACAGAATCACCAGGTTGGGAAAAGACCTCTTGGATCGTCGAGTCAAACCATTCCTCTCTGCCACTAAACCATGTCCCTCAGCACATCATCTACCTGTCTTTTAAACAGCTCCAGGGATGGGGACTCCACCACCTCTCTGGGCAGCCTCTGCTCGTGCCCAATGACCCTTGCGGTGTAAAATTTTTCCAGTCTGAACCTTCCCTGGTGCAGCTTGAGGTCCCCCTTGTCACTTGGGAGAAGAGCCCAGCTCCCTCCTCTCCACAACCTCCTTTCAGGTAGTTGGAGAGAGCACCAAGGTCCCCCCTCAGCCTCCTCCAGGCTAAATCCTCTCCTCAAGGCTCTTAAATCTCCACTGTTACTCACACACACACTCAGGCAGGCACCCACAAAGAGTTTTCTGCAGCTCCCTGGCAGCCGAAGAGCCCCCAGTCTCCAGTCCTGAGGAGCCCAGCAGCCCGGAGAGCCCCGCGGGGCACCAGCCTTGCTCGGAGGAGGCTGTCACTCCTACCAAGCCCTAATTACAGCAGAGGAAGCGAGAGAAATACTGTCATAGCTGGTGGCACCAGCCCAGCCGCCGGCACAGCCAAGCCGCGGTTATCAGCTGGTGCGGGGACGCGAGCGGCGCTGGAGCGTTGGCTCTGACCCCTCTGAAGCCACCAAGGGATGTGGCCCTGCCAGCGTGGCGAGAGCACATGTCGCCCCCGCCGCAATCCCGCCGCTCGGCCTCTTTTCTGATAAATAACCTTTTCCTGTCCTTTTTGACACTGATGTTTATTGATGGCTCAAATCCCTCACAGCCAGGTCTGGCCTCAGCGAGCCGAGGTGCCCCGCGCATCCCAGGGCCACGGACCGCGAGCAGAGAGAGAGGCAGAGCCAAGATGCTCACAGGCTCCCTGATGCACTCGCTCCCAGATGTGTCAGGGTGGATGCTGGAGGCATCTCCCGGTGGGAACGTGGCATTGAGAGCAGGGAAAAAAAAAAAAAAGAAACAAAACGAGAATGCTTTAAATAAATAAAAGCAGTACCTCTGCTTCCCGAGGCAGCTGATTCCGTCTGTGCTGAGCATCCCCAGCTCTGTGCTGCTGGTTCTCTCTCCTGGGGAGCACAGACCAGCAATCCCAGCAGCAAAGGGTTCATCCTCAGAGCCCAGACCTGGTGTCCTCACAGGGACAGGTAGGTCTGTGGGTGCAGGATCACCCCATTCCCACCACCAGCCCGGCAGAAGGAACCAGCTAGGGGTCAGGATTCCCGAAAGGCTGAGTGGGAAGCTCATTCCCAACTGGAGAACGTCTGCACTAAATCCACACAGACACTGGGTGGCAAACGGCTCTGCCCTACCTGGGGAGAATTTGCTGATGAAGGGATAAGCAATCACGTCTCTACCCACAGGCTCACATTATCGCTTAATTGAAGCCAATTGATTCAGGAGCTAAAAGCAGCCCTGGCTTAAAGCATTGCAGGTGGTGCCTGGGAGCAGGGCAGCGTGCTGAACCCTTAAAAGCATTGGCATCAAGGGCAGACACAGCCTTGCTCTCTGAAAGCGTCTCGCACATCATCATTGTGACCGGGAACCAGCAGCAGCAGGGCAGTTCCAGGGGAATATTATTTATCAGACTTGAAGCCGGCACAAACAGCCTCTTATTCTTGCCCTCTCTGCCCTCCGTGGGCAGGCGTTGCTCCCACAGAGATTTCAAGGGAAGGAAGTGTGCATCTGCGGGGTGATGTGGGGGCAGCCTGGCTCTTAAGTGGTCTAACCACCAGCCCACACTGGTGGGAACGGAGCCCAGAAGCCCTGCTGCCCAACCACCAGCTTCTGCGTGTGAGCAGCCGCATCCAGGGCAGGTTCGCTGCTGGTGAATCTGTGGCCCCCAAGCAGTGGTGGAGACCCAGGAGCAGCCCTACCACCACTATCCTCCACAAGGGAAGGGGGGACAGACATTGAGGTCCCTCAAGGCATGGGGGAAAGGAAACCATAGAATCAGCAGGTTGGAAAACACCCATCGGATCATCGAGTCCAACCATTCCCATCAATCACTAACCCATGTCCCTCAGCACCTCGTCCACCCGTCCCTTAAACCCCTCCAGGGAAGGGGACTCAACCCCCTCCCTGGGCAGCCTCTGCCACTGCCCAATGACCCTTTCCGTGAAATATTTTTTCCTAATGTTCAGCCTAAACCTCCCCTGGTGGAGCTTGAGGCCATTCCCTCTCGTCCTGTCCCTTGGGAGAAGAGCCCAGCTCCCTCCTCTCCACAACCTCCTTTCAGGGAGTTGGAGAGAGCAATGAGGTCTCCCCAGGCACCAGGAGAAGATGGGGAGGGAAGCGATGAGCACCTGCACAGCCTTTGCTTTGCGTAATCCTGAGATGAGAGATGAACAGGGGAGCCAGCGCTTCCCGAGCAGCTGGTTGAGAAACCCCTGAGTGCAGCTGCCCAAGCGCTGTCTGGGGCTGCAGAGCTCGGCATCCTCACACCAAGCAACAACACGTGCTCCACAAACAGTTTCTTTGCAGCCAGTCTGACTGTGGCACCTCCCGGGGGCCGGGGATTCTCTCCTGGCGCTCTGTTTACAATGCCACGCTCAGCCTTTACTCACCTTGCACTTGTTTTTGTGATTTGGTTGCATTTTTTCAGGCACTCAGCACTGACATCCCTGCAAAAGGCAGCGCATCCTTTATTAACTCCGCTCTTTCTTCTCCGCTAATTAAAATCAAATTATATCTGATGCACGCTGCATTCTTTGCAGCGAAAGCAACCTGCTCTCTGGAGCCTTCGTCACTGAAGCAATTTATTTAGCCCGCTGAGCTGAAAGGAGTGCAGCCCTGCAGAGACCACAGTGGAGCCCAAGGACCCAGCTGCCTGGAGCATCTCCTGGGCTCAGCTTCTCGGGTTTGGGGCAGGCTGAGGTTGTTGTTTCCCACAGGGAAGAGCATCAGTGCAGCATCTGAACAGCATCATGCCAAGCTGGCACGGAGGGGAGTCTTGCCAGCAGCAGGGGAAGGTGATGATTGGTGTTAAGAGGAGGCTGTGAAGGGCTTCGAGTGCTCACGCAAATCTCCAGCCAATGCCAGCCTGCCCCACGGGACCTGGGGGCACAGAGGAGAGAGGAGAGGGGCCTCCCCTGCACCACCACCCTCTGAGCTCTTCATTAAACCTTCTCCACTCCATCCTGGTGAGACCGCACCTCAAATCCTGGGGTCAGTTCTGGGCCCCTCACCACAAGAAGGATGTTGAGGCTCTGGAGCGAGTCCAGAGAAGAGCAACGAAGCTGGGGAAGGGGCTGGAGAACAAGAGGAGCGGCTGAGAGAGCTGGGGGTGTTTAGGCTGGAGAAGAGGAGGCTGAGGGGAGACCTCATTGCTCTCTCCAACTCCCTGAAAGCAGGTTGTGGAGAGGAGGGAGCTGGGCTCTTCTCCCAAGGGACAGGGGACAGGACGAGAGGGAATGGCCTCAAGCTCCGCCAGGGGAGGGTCAGGCTGGACATTAGGAGGAAATTTTTCCTGGAAAGGATCATTGGGCAGTGGCAGAGGCTGCCCAGGGAGGGGGTTGAGTCACCTTCCCTGGAGGGGTTTAAGGGACGGGTGGACAAGGTGCTGAGGGACATGGGTTAGTGATTGATGGGAATGGTTGGACTCGATGATCCGGTGGGTCTCTTCCAACCTGGTGATTCTACGATTCTGTGCTCTGAATGGGACAGAGCCTTGTGAGCGCAAAGCCCATGTTGGTGCGCGTTGCTGTTGGTGTCGCAGCGCTCGCAGCGTCGCCATCAGCTCCTTCTTCCAGCAAGTGTCAAGCCCCTGGCCAGGGAGGGCTGCAAACGGCACGCTGCCTGCAGCTCCCATCCCTCTTGCCTCGGGGAAGCATCCACCCACGCCCCGTGCCAGGGGAGAGTCCAGCAAGGTGCAGCTCACCCAGCCGCGTGTGCATGGGAAGAGTGAGCCCAAGGGAAGCGAGCCCAGCTGACAGCAAGCGGTGCAGCCCCTGGGAAGGTGAGCAGCAGCAGTCACCCGTGCCTTGGGCTCCACTTTGGGTCCATCCGTCTCTTTTTCCAAAGGCCTGGGCACCAGCAGATGCCACCAGTGTGTCTGGCCACCCGGGGACCAGAAGACAAGGTTCCTTGGAGCGTGGTCCAGCCCCACGTAGATCTGGCCCTCGTGTGAGCGCGATGTGACCGATACAGGGAGCGCAGGACCTGGAGCAGCACGTGTTGTGTCCAACAGGACCCTACGGTCCCGGGGAAGCACCTGCTAGTGCCTCAACTCCTGCAGCTCAGCACAAGCCCCAGGCAGACCTGGTCCCTCTGCCTGGCAGGCACAGGCAGGTCCATTTGTCCAAACACACTAAAAGAGAGATACCAGGTCCCCGGGCAACAGGGAAAGGGCCTCAGGAGAGAGAAAGAGGAGCCCCAGGCCAGGTCCTGCGCAGATCCCCTTTAATGAAGCCATTACACTTGGATTTTTCCTTAGGGAAGGGGTAGAGCTCCTGCAAAACAGCCCGGCCTTCCCCTCGTGCTGGTGCTGGCAGGAGCCACGTTTGGAGTCGTACATCATCGATGGAAGGTACCTCATGATATATTGCCCCAATACATCACCATAGCAACAGGGCTCTAATAATGTATTATTCTAATGTGTTACCCAAGCGCACGTTCTTCCCGATGATCTATGGCTGGGATCACTGCGCTCCGCCGAGCCCAGATGCAACAAAGCTCTCCCGACTGCCAAACACCCTCCTCGGAGCAGTACCTGTCACCGCACGGGATGCACTGGGCGGCTGCAGGTGGGTTCACCCCTCCTCCTGCCACAAAGAACATCTGTTGATGCTCTGGGGAACTTCCCATCGCTGACAATCATCTCATGCAGCAAAAACTGGTTTGGGGACTGTGCAGTGTATATCTCAGAGCAAGTCCAGTGTGAGGACAGGCTGAGAGAGTTGGGCTTGTTCAGCCTGGAGAAGAGAAGGCTCCCAGGAGACCTTAGAGCAACCTTCCAGTACGGAAAGGGGCTCCAGGAAAGCTGGGGAGGGGCTCTTGCTCAAGGAGGGCAAGGAGAGGAGGAGGGGGAATAGTTTTCAGCTGAATGAGGGGAGATAGAGATGGGATCTTAGGAAGAAAAGTTTTCCTACGAGAGCAGTGAGACACTGGAACAGGTTGCCCAGAGCAGTGGTGGCTGCTCTGGAGGGGTTCAACCCTGGAGGGGTTCAAGTCCAGGTTGGCTGGGGCTTGGAGCCCCTGATCCAGCGGGAGGTGTCCCTGCTTATGGCAAGGGGTTGGAACTGGATGAGCTTTAGTGTCCCTTCCAACCAAACCATTCCAAGATTCCATGATTCCAAATAATGATTGTGGTCGATGTGCTATTTCTGAGGTGCTACCTTGGCACCCAGGGGCAGAGGAACTCCCAGTCTCGGTTCTCACCAAGGCTCAGGGCACCGCACAGTGTGCTGGCAGCACACACCTGAGCAGCCACCACCACAGCCCTTCCCTCTCACGGCTGAGGTAAAGGGTCTCACTTGTGACGCTCTAAAAACCAATTTGAAAAGCAAATTCCTTCCCTGGCATTTAAGAAGTTCAGAAGGGGAAGTGACGGGCTGGTTTGTGCATTTCTCCAGCCCCTTCCAAGGTAGCGAGGCCGCTCAGCGCCCTGGCTTTGCTCCTTAACAATGAAAATACCAGCTGGAATTCTCCTGCCGCTCATTACAGGGCCAGCATTGTTTCCGTTTCACACTATCTTTTTTGACCATTCAAATGCCATTAATTCAGTCACCCCAGTGCGTAGGACAGTTATCTGAAATGTTTTCCCAAACAGCTTAGTGACTATAGAGCAACAATTCATGGAATTGCTCGGGGACATCTGTGCAAAGCAACGCGCAGCAAAGAGCTCGCGGCCAGCTGAATGCGCCCTGTGTGGACCCCGGATTCCACAGAGAAGCAGGGAAGCCAGCAGACAGAAAGCCTGAATGAATGGCAGGAGAAATCATTTCATCTATGCAAATCCATGCCAAGCTCTCTCGGTGCGGCTGCTGTCAGCAGGGAGCTCTGCCCCCTCCCCGGACTGACATGTAAGAAGATTTTATCGTGCACCGAGATGCTCCCTCTGCCAGAGCAGCAGCCGCTGGCTGCACGGGGATCGCGGCCACTGGTGTCCCCTGTGGTCCACATCTGCCATCCACAGGCAAACGGGATAAGAATGGTTGGACGCAATGATCCGATGGGTCTTTTCCAACCTGGTGATTCTATGATTCTATGAATCCTCCCTGGCAGCGGGACGGCACTGGCTGCCCCTCTGCTTTGAGATGCCCAGGCTTTAGAAGCCCATAGAGGGTAAAAATAAGTACTTGCTCAAAGCTAAGGACACCTGCAGCTTATTCCTTCACTGACCCTAAGAGAAGCAGCAGCACTGCCTGTATCAACAGCTGTTTGCAGTGATTAGAGCAGCAGAGAACAGGGATGCTCTGGGGAACCTGGAGCAGCCCCCAGGGTGACCTCCCAGCACCCACTGAGGGCAGCCCTGGGCCTCGAGCAAGAGGGCAGTGATGCCTCCAAGCCAACCCTGACAGCTTCATAGAAGAGTTTGGGTTGGAGGGGACCTTTAAAAGTCATCTAGTCTACTCCCTCTGCAGTGAGCAGGGACCTCTTCAACTCGATAAGGTTGCTCAGAGTCCCATCCAGCCTGATCCTGAATATTTCCAGGGATGACTACTGGAAAACCAGAAAGCAAAACACTGAGTAAAGGGGCCTCTGCAGCCTCAGATCCATCACAAGCAACCGCTAAGGTGCAACGTCAGCCCAGCTGGAGGATTTCCCAGGGGAGGGAGGCACCTGCAGCAGGTCTGTGAGGGCTACATCCATGCTAGACACGACACCAACCCTCACGGAAAAAGGCAGCAGGGTGAGGCACTGGAACAAGTTGCTCAGAGAAGCTGTAGCTGCCACATCCCTGGAGATGTTCAAGGTCTGGTTGGATGGGGCTTGGAGCCCCTGATCCAGTGGGAGGTGCCCATGGCAGGGGTGGAACTGGATGGGCTTTGAGATCCCTTCCACATCCTTGTGGAACACCCAGAGCCAAGAGGATAAGGCACTTCAGAGAGCCAAACCCGTGACACCCTGGCGTGGGGTCCCACTTGCACAGAGCAACTGGAGCACACACGGCTGCCTGGTCTCCCCAAGACCATCTCAGACTCTCCCTCAGCTGCGGAGAGGTGCGCTGCAGCCCTGCTCGTATATGTGGGTGGTGAGAGACGCAGGCAGCCTCGCTGAGCTGCATTTGCAATGCTCCCGCGCTGCATCTGGGCAGATTCCAATCTCCCAACGTTTCAGGGGGACGAGCAGTGACAAATTACAGCATCTGCAGCGGAGAAAAAAAGGGAAACAGGGGGGACCGAAGGAGGAATGATTGTATTATCAATAATGTTTCCAATAGCTGATGGATGAGGACACCCAAATGATTTTTAAGGTTTCGCTAGAAACCTTCTGAATGGCGACACAAAGGCAAAGTGTGAATTAATCCAGGGGCTCTGAAGGGAGCCCTCCAGGGAGGCGCAAAGCAACGCCAGCCGCAGGCAGAGGATGTGCTCAGCATCATGCTGTGATGGCCCATTTAATAGCAGACAAGAAGGGACCTTTTTCCTTGTCCCCATGGAGACAGGAGGAATCCTGAGAGGGATGAGCACCCAGACGCCCAACAGGACTCTACAAATAGCAGAGTTTTTTTTCCTCACCCTCCCTGAACAGGGCTCAGGGTGAAGGCTGATAAAAGTTTCTGGAAACAAATAGCTTTCCAAAAGCTGCCACAAAAGCCCACAGCTTTAAAAGCTAAGAGTAGGGGCCATCAAGGAAAAGATCTCCATCCCTGGAGGGGTTCAAGGCCAGGTTGGATGGGGCTTGGAGCCCCTGAGCCAGTGGGAGGTGTCCCTGCCCATGGCAGGGGTGGGACTGGATGGGCTTTGAGGTCTCTTCCAACCCAAACTGTTCCACGATTCTAATTCTTTGGGGAAGTGAATTTACAGAAGAGTCCTCCTGTTTTAATGCAACATCAACATCCCCTTCAGAAGGCGGGGTGCCCCCCTCGCGCTCTACCTGGCAGGGCAGACGGATCCCTCCGAGATGCCATATGTCAGACACAGCCCTGGAAATGCTGCCACGCTGGAAACCTAACAGACAACATCGTTTTGTGTCGGGAACTGGCAAAGCTCCAGGCTGGGGTTTCAAGGGATAATTTGTAGATTGAATGTTAATGAATATTATTGTTATCTGGAAAGGCTGCGCTGACTTTGCTCCACTGCCAATTGCACATCTTAATTTTTTTTAAGCCCTGTACTAAACAGAAAGGGCAATTCCAGCACAGCTGATGATTCAGAAAACCAAAGGAAGGCATTTGGGAAAAGGGCATCCTTCCTGTGTCCAGCCTTTGTCACTCCCTCCTCAAACTCTGCTGCTTTGATAGGATATGGGATGGGATATAGAATCAGAGAATCATAGAATCACCAGGTTGGAAAAGACCCATCAGATCATCAAGTGTGCTCAGATACAGGATGATTGTTGCATTTAAGTCCTGTCTGTCCTTTCTCCTGCATCTGGAGGCCAGGAGCAGGCATCGATGGGATCGTTAATAGCATAAATCTCACTGTAGCCCTTTGGGGAAAGAGACAGGCAGGGGAAATACTGTTATTTCTGCAGCCCAGCAGTCAGAGTTGCGACACAGCTTTGCTCGTGGGAGCCTCTCTGGGTGAAGTATCAGTTCACGGAGCAGCAGCTTCTCAGAGAAATGCGGCTGAGGGTGCTCCAGCAGCACAGCCAGGGGACCCTCTCCCTCCCCGCTGGGCAGGCTGGCTCAGGACGGCTCCCAATGCTCCACAGCCCACAGTGATTTATGTGGCACTTGTACAATTGATGCTCTTTGCGCCTGGGGACAGTTAAATGGTAGCTCTGTCATTAGCTTAAGCAGAGGTTAAAGGTGATCAATAACAAGGGTTTCATGCCCAATTGATCACCCCTTGCTATTTATTTCTGCCTTTTGCTTCCCATCCCGTGGTGCTTTTAGAAATAGTAATTAAAGACATAACGAGCATTCCACTAAGCAGAATATCAAACACTCCAGCTATCGATTCAACGCTCTCCCTCTTAATGACACTGACCTGTGCTTGTCCCCAGCACCAACGAGGCTGGGCCAGGCTGCTCCCCCGGCACTGCCAGCCCTTGCCCGGGCAACGGAACCACCAAGGTCTCTGGAAGCTACTGGTTCCAACCTCTTTCTTCCCAGAAGCTGATCAAAGCCAGCCCGGCTCACAGATGTGGCCACGCTGGCCAGTCCCAGGGGCACTGGAACTTGTTGTCCCAAGAAGCGGTGGCTGCCCCATCCTTGGAGGGGTTCAAGGCCAGGCTGGATGGGGCTTGGAGCCCCTGATCCAGTGGGAGGTGTCCCTGCTCACGGCAGGAGTTGGAACTGAACGGGTTTTAAGGTCCCTTCCAGCCCAAACCATTCCATGATTCTATGACCCACAGACAGGGAGCACGCTGGATAACAAGCACGTTCAAAGTATGGCCAAATGGTTTGGGTTTGCCATCTACACGAGCAAGAAACAGCTGAAAATGAATAGTGATAAGACAGAAAAGGCAAGGGCAAGTGTCAGGGTGCAGATACCCACTGTGCAACCCATTAGATCACCGTGCCCTGGCTCACAAAGCCCGCGAAAACCTATCATGGAATCATAGAATCATAGAATAACCAGGTTGGAAGAGACCCATTGGATCATCAAGTCCAACCATTCCTATCAAATACTGCCTATTTCTCTTTTACTTTAAAAGCATATTTAAGGCGAACACTCCATGAGACAAGCAAAAGCTTGTGTTTGATAGGAATGGTTGGACTTGATGATCCGTTGGGTCTCTTCCAACCTGGTTATTCTATGATTCTATGAAAAGCATCTCAGTTTCTGCAGGGACAGTTTGAGGGGTTTTATTTCTGGAGTGCACAGCCGTTTCTGGGGTTGCAGCAGAGGCTTCCACTGGGCACCTTGAGCAGAGGGGATAGGGGTGGGACAACACCACGGCTCAGCCCTGCGCTGATCTTCACAACCCAGGGGCTGGAAAGCACCTGGTGCCACGCAAGCAGCGGAACAATGCAGGAAACAGTAAGGCTGAGGGTGTGGGATGCTTCCAAAGGTGAGAAAACCCTCTGCTTTGATACACCAGTAAGAGGCTTGTTGAAGAAAAGCTATCATGGAAATGGCAAGCTCCGACGAGCAAATATATTCTCATTTGAAAATAAAATTGCACGTTGCTGCTGAGAGCCAAAGGAGTCACTTTAGAGAAACAAAGAGCTAAGAGTCCTCCTGTCGGGAGCAAATCCTGTTTGTGCCACAACCCTCTTATAATGCAGAGGAGGATTCTCACACGTACCTGAGAGCAGTACAGGACAGGATGAATCCAGCGCCACGGCCACCTGCTGCTGCTTTTTCCTTGCTCGTATCCGCTGAAGAATCAACGTCCTTCACTGCGAAGTTTGGCTGACACGCAGGCTGCTTCTTCATGAGGCTCAGCAAACCCCTCATTCCTCCAACGAGATGGCTGTAGATGAGTCCAGCTCCATTCTCTGAAGTTATAATGTTTAAAGAAAGAAAAAAAACCAAAAAAACCCAGGCCCTGTGGTGACTTGGAGCCAGAACCACAAGATCTAAGGCTCTTCTGTGATGATGAAGTTAGATCGTTCCCACACCTCCTGCAATTCTGCACCTTCTAACAGGCTCCTCAAGCTTCTCTGAGGCGACCGAGGAGCAGACCCTTGGACCTCACCGCTCGAGTGGACCCTGCGAGGCTCTGGACTCACTCAGGAGAGCACCGTGGAGGGACAGCAAGGTCAGGCTTGGCAACAGTTCACATCCCTTTACTCCTGAACAATGCTCCGACACCTGAGATGGCGCTAAGGCATGAGATTAAAGCTGTTTTGAGCACTAAGGATTCCCAAGCTCCTGGCACTTGGGAGCTCTGCAGAGGACACAAAGGTGTAAGGGACACGGCTCTTGGTCCTGAGGAAGGAACATTCAAAATTTGGCACCTCGATGCCCACCTGGCTGGGAGGGGGCAGAGGACAAGGACCAGCCACCACGGCACGTCTGAGCTCCTCTAGACAGATCCACACCACAGGCAACGTAAGTAAAAATAACACTCTGCTGATGCAAGTCAGCCAGGAGCTGGAGAGCCAGCGCTCGGCTGCGCTTGTCATCACGAGCCGGAGCTCCACGGGGCTCCTGGGCTGACGTTTCAGCAGTGGCTGATGCCCTTCCACAGCACTTAACCTCAAAGCACAGCACACAGCAAGCCTGTCCTGCTGTCCACTGCTCTGGGGCAGCAGGGTCAGGAACACGGTGCCCAGCCCAGGAAAACCCCCACATGCAGCTTGGTGAGAGAGGGGGAAACGGGAGAGCAGCTCTTGCACCTCTGCAGTACGGCTCTGCCTGCTCTGTGCCTTGGAGTCCAGCCCATGGAATTATTCTTTCCACTGGAGTTACCAAGCAAGCCCTCTCCAAGCCCAAACTGGCCCTCTCCAAGCCCAAACTGGCCCTCTCCAAGCCCAAACTGGCCCTCTCCAAGACCCAGCTGGCCCTCTCCAAGCCCAAAGTGGTTCAACCTCTAGCCAGGGAGCATCTCAAGCCAGCGAGCACCTCACAAGCTGTAGCTCTTTTTGCTGAGTTCCTCCCAGCATTCCATAGAAATTAACCCTTGCCACCCTAAGGAAAGACTGATTCCATCCCTTCATGAGAAGGAAAAAGGCTGGAAAGAAAAACCAAAGCATTCATCATGGTCCTCAAGAAACTTAACAGGAGATCGGGGAGCAAAATCCAGGAGGTCCAATAATGTTTTAGAGGAAAGTCTCCACTGCAGTAAATCTGATAACTGCTCTTCTGTACTAGAGCTCGCTCACTGCTCATACTCCTGTTATTTATTTTAAAAGCCATCACTGCTTTTGCCTGTCTCCAGATGAGCCTTTGACACAACTGCAAAAAGCTTCTCCAACTTAAAGCTAATTATATATTAAAAAAAAACACATAAAGAGATCTGAAGCGATGGCCTGACTCTTTCAAAGCAGCCCTGCAAAAGATGCAAACATAAAAATCCAGTTCATTTCTCAGAGTTTAGGCTGGCTACAAAAAAAAATCCAGTGTAATCTCAGAGCAAGAGGCTCTGACACACACCACGGAATGAAAAACCACAGGACAAATGTCTAGAGAAAAACAGCAAAGTGCCCATTGGCTTTCTCCTACCTTTCATCGATCCCCTGGTGAGGAGCAGGCACTTCCACGGGGCATCTGAGAACTGTTGTTCATACACAGGACATCCACATGATGATTTCTGTGCTCTTGGTCATTCCTTTACTTCCAAGGCACTTGCATAGAGCTCCTGAGCCGGGGAGCCGAGCGACAGAAAAGCCAGCCTGGAAATATTATAGAAGAAACTCTACCCTGGCTGTGGTGCCTGCCGTCTGTTTTGGCCCTAAAGCAGCTGCTGGAGGGAATAAACAGCAAGAAGAGTGGGAAGAACGATCATCTGGCACAGCGATCAAACGCCGGTTGCCCTCGGTGGAGCTGCAAAAGTCAACGTGTCCACAAGGCAACGCGATCCGGGTGCTGGAGATGTCATGCAGATGCCTTCATCGGGCAGAATCCTCCAGAAAAAAAGAGTCGTAAAGAGGAAAATAAATGTAAAACGTCTTTAAAGTTTGGCACGGACAGCATTCTCCTCTGCAGCAAGCGCCGTCAGCAGCCTACGAGTCAGGGCACCTGTGTAACTAAAACACCTTTGCAAGGCTTACAAGAAATAATGCTCATTTTAAGCAACACCGAAAAGAATGCGATAGCGAGGAACATGAAATATTCATGTGGTCTGATCTAACATGCATGTTATATCCTGTGTACAACATCCTATGGTTTAACGCTGCCTTCAAAACCTTGTCACTGCCATGTGTGGCATAGAATCATAGAGTCATAGAATCACCAGGTTGGAAGAGACCCACCGGATCATCGAGTCCAACCATTCCCATCAATCACTAACCCATGTCCCTCAGCACCTCGTCCACCCGGCCCTTAAACCCCTCCAGGGAAGGGGACTCAACCCCCTCCCTGGGCAGCCTCTGCCAGGGACCAATGACCCTTTCAGTGAAGAATTTTTTCCTAATGTCCAGCCTGACCCTCCCCTGGTGGAGCTTGAGGCCATTCCCTCTTGTCCTGTCCCCCGTCACTTGGGAGAAGGAGGGTTCCGCGGAGAAGCCTGGTCTTATTGGTTCAAACTGAAATCAGGGGGGACCTTCCATGGGTCAGATTTATGTGGCTTGACAGAAGAACCCCCCTACGATTCTATTTCTGCCTTCGTGCCCAGGTGAGAGCTCTGTGCACACGTGCACGGTTCCACTCCCCAACGAATAACAAGTGGGAGAGATGCTGAGCGCCCATAAATCAGTTCTGCAAGGCGCAGTGGGAGCTCACACGAGACTTAATGAGCTCCTTTTCTGTGGGCTTCCGACACACGTGTGCAACAGAGGGATGACGCTGATCAGAGCCCACGTTGTAGTCAGGCTGGAGAAGCCCTGTCCTTTGGAGCTGCCCGTTTCAAGAGGGTCTGTTGGGCCAGGTCTCTCTATAGAATCATAGAATCACCAGGTTGGAAGAGACCCACTGGATCATCGAGTCCAACCATTCCCATCAATCACTAACCCATGTCCCTCAGCACCTCGTCCACCCGTCCCTTAAACCCCTCCAGGGAAGGGGACTCAACCCCCTCCCTGGGCAGCCTCTGCCACTGCCCAATGACCCTTTCTGTGAAATATTTTTTCCTGATGTCCAGCCTGAACCTCCCCTGGTGGAGCTTGAGGCCATTCCCCCTCGTCCTGTCCCCTGTCCCTTGGGAGAAGAGCCCAGCTCCCTCCTCTCCACAACCTCCTTTCAGGGAGTTGGAGAGAGCAATGAGGTCTCCCCTCAGCCTCCTCTTCTCCAGGCTGAACACCCCCAGCTCTCTCAGCCGCTCCTCAGGTAGCAGAGTTTCAATATTAGTGAGACCAGACCTGTTTATCTACGGAACTTCAGCATCTGAAAACCAAATTAAACCAGCCCCACCACATCTCAGCTTTCTCCTGCCCTGCATGAGCAGAGTGGCTCCCAGGATGGCAGCGGCTCTGCAGGCAGCGAACGCGGAGCACACGCGACAAGCTGCGAGCTTGGAGTTGCTTGGCCAGGCTGTGCTCATTTTCAACAACTCAACTGTAAGAAACAATACAAGGCAGCTAAGGAGAAGCGATTCCCCAGCTGTGGACTCCTGCCCCAAGGGCATGACCCAAGCCCGTTTCCAATACCTGCGAAATAACAACCCTGAGCTTTCCCCGAGCTGATCCAGCTCCAACCGACCAGCGATATCATTAGCATAACATTAAAATATATGCAAACAACGTTAGCGTAGCATTAGAATATAGGCTCAGCCAGACGGTCTGAAATCGCTCCCTGTGGGAGAGAGAGCAAGCAGGGTGGGCAGAGGCAGGAACGAGATTCCAAGGTGTTACCAGCAGCGCTCCAAATTTACATGAAAAGAGGTTATTATAGCGTTTCTCCAGCCAGTCGGGAACAGCCGGGACGCTGGGATCGGGCTCCGAGCAGACAGCAGTTCGCAGATGAAACCAGGGTCTGTCAGAAGCAGAAGATGAATACGGCATCGAGAATTACGAGTGAGGAAAACTGCTGCGCTGGAGTCACTTCAGCAGTCGTGACAGAGCAAGCGCTCCCCGCTCTCGCAAGTGGCTGCGATAATATTCGGAGAAATCTGAAAAGAAAGTTGGATACTGGAGCATCACAGCCTTTTCCCGAGCACACAAGGAAGCCGAGCAGCCAGCATCCACCTTTTTAAACATAGAAAGAAAAAGTAAGTGATGCTCTGCTGAGTTATAGGAAAAAAAAAAAGCATTTCCTAACAGTGCTGATAATCAATTCATAAAGATCGCAGCACTTGGAAGGCGCAGCTGCCCCTCGAGTACCCCGAGCCCAGCCCAGCAGCAGCAGCTCCCTCTTCCCTGGGTCCCAAATACGGCTCCCGCGCCAGCACAAACCCCTCTAACGCTGGCCATGCACACGAATCCTTTCCACATCTCCACTTCTTACTTTGCATATCGCACTATTCACTTCGTGCACCGCTAAATAGCTGTTTGCACCCCTTCTTTTCTTTCACGCACCATCACAACCCTGCTTTCCGCCTGGTGCGCTTCGAACTCGTGTGGTCACTTCAGCGAGAAACCACCACCAAATAAATAAAAACACAAACCCCCTCCAGCCTCCCCCCAGTAATTGCTACTTAATCCTTGACCAAGATAACTAACACGTTCTTCTAAGAGTGGGAAACCTTGGGGGCGTTTGGTTTTTAGAACGGCTGAGCGCTGCAGAAATAAGAGAGATAAAGCGTATTTTAGGTTTTAGCATGAAAGAGCTAATGCGGTGGGGCTGCCGGCGCCTTATAGAATCTGACAAAGCGAACAACCCAAGGGTGCTCGAGCTCCCCGGCACTCGCGGCGCATCTCATCCGTTACGAGAACGCGATGTGAAAACTGACCCTTCCCATCCAAGTATCAGGAGAAACGCTGCTTGCCAGCCAGGTTACTCCAGAACGAAGAGGCTACCGAAATCCCTCCTGGGAGAGAAAAGCAGTACAATTAATCCTTCGATGCAAACAAGAGTCTGTTTCCTTTATAAAATAAAACCTCTTTTGTTCATTTCTGATTTTTTCTTCTTCCCTTCAAGCCTGGCTGTGGCACAGAAATTATTCGTAAGTAAAGGCTGCAGAGTTCCAGCGTTACCAAACATTAACCACAACGGTACGTGGCGTGTGAAATGCCTAGAAGAATAGCAGAGTTGAAAATTAATTTATAAGCTTTACTGATACATCGAGTCAAAGCCTCGGATCACCACGCTCCTTTGCTTCCTTACTGGTTTGCACCATCTCAGCTCCAGCATACGCTCAACTACTTAGAAATGAGTAAATATTCAGTAAAAACAGCGAAACTTTAGGAATTCAGGACCCCTACGACAGCCCGATTCTGTGCTTTTGTAGCAACACCAATCACGTCACAGAAAAGGAGGCAAAGTCTGCAACAAAAGCTGAACAAAACACACAATACGCGCTGAAACCTTTAAGTGAGATTCCTTATTTTTCCTCTGCATGCCAAGGAAAGTTATTAATCCACCAAACCGCAGCGTTTGTACCATTTCTTTACATACTTACGAGTTTAAAACACAGTATTTAACAAAATAACTGCTCAAAGGGACTTTATTTTAAAACCTTACCCCCCCCTTCACTAGAATTTTGAGTGAGAACTGAATAGCTCCATATCCAATGATGCAGAATAGCTGCATTTTAAGAGACGTGGAGAATGTGATAATTTATAACATGATCTATCACATTGTTGCTTAGGCAAGTACTTTCCACACCCCCCAACGGCACAAAATGCAACCAAATCAAACCGCAGCGAAGATAAGAATTTTCAGGCACAAATTAAAGCGTAAGTTATATTTGATACGCTAAACATTTATATATAAATATAAATATATGGATTCCTATGCAGGATGCAGTGCTACCGCTATAAAAATCCCTTTCCAGCCTGCTGTTTTCACAGCATTTAACTCGTACCAAGAGCGACGTTGGGAAAGCAGCAAGTGCCAGATGTTCAGGACCATCGGCAAGGTCCCTGCCAAATAAAAAGAAAGAATTTGGTGCTTTCCTACTAGATTTTGACCCGGTGTTTCATCCCCGCAAGAGCTCTGTGTAAACACACGTTTCAGAAGTTCTCCCGACACGAAAAACACCAAAGGACCTGCAAACACAACCCTTAAATGCGGCTCTTCTTGATGCTCACTGGAAAATAAGAGGTTTAAAGCAGAGATGCAACCGGTTCTTCTAGAAATAGAGACGGCAACAAGAGAATTTTCAGCCTTTCTCGGCATCGCCACAAAATATTTGGGGATGAAACCACGAAAGGGAAAACTGGGGATATCAGAAAACCCAAGAGTGTGGTTCGAGTGGAAAGAAGGGATCTCCTCGGCTGCGTTAGCGCGTTTATTAATTACCTCTGCGATAAGAAAGTTGTGTCAGGAAGGGTTTCCGCTCCCACCGCACAAAGTTGGGTTAAAAGCGGTAAAATTGGCTGCGGGTTCCGGCCGAGCCCAGAGACACGCGGGGGTCCCCGAGGTGCCGGCACCGACGGGGCGGCCGGGGGATGGAGCCGGTCCTGGCTGCGTTAATAACCCCGGTCCCA
Source organism: Phaenicophaeus curvirostris (assembly GCF_032191515.1). Taxonomy (NCBI): domain Eukaryota; kingdom Metazoa; phylum Chordata; class Aves; order Cuculiformes; family Cuculidae; genus Phaenicophaeus; species Phaenicophaeus curvirostris. Next base: position 3,070,375 of record NC_091414.1, read on the forward strand.
GCTCTGCTCCCGGTGTTAACAACCCCGGTCCCGCTCCCGACAGAGCTGCCCGACGGTGCCAACCGCGGTCTCACTCCCGGTAGAGCTCCCATCGTTAGCAATCCCGGTACCGGCTCCGTTCCCAGTCCCTGCCGAGTTCCCATCATTAACAATCCCGGTACCGGCTCTGCTCCCGGTCCCCGCTGAGCTCCCAGCGTTAACAACCCCGGTACCGGCTCCGGTCCCAGCTTAGGTCCTGGTACCGGCTCTGCTCCCCGACGGCTCCAGCCCCGGTCTCAGTCCCTGCTGAGCTCCCATCGTTTACAATCCCGGTACCGACTCCGCTCCTGGTCCCTGCAGAGCTCCCATCGTTAACAACCCCGGTACCTGCTGAGCTCCCATCGTTAACAATCCTGGTACCGGCTCCGCTCCCGGTTCCTGCTGAGCTCCCACCGTTAACAACCCCGGTAACGACTCCGGTCCCGGCTGAGCTCCCCGACGGTGCCAACCCCAGTCCCGGTACCTGCTGAGGTCCCGGCGTTAACAATCCCAGTACCGGCTCCGCTCCCGGTCCCTGCTAAAGTCCCATCGTTAACAACCCTGGTCCCGGCTCCGCTCCCGGTACCGGCTGCGCCCCCCGACGGCTCCAGCTCCGCTCCCAGTCCCTGCTGAGCTCCCCATCGTTAACAACCCCGGTACCGGCTCCGCTCCCGGTCCCTGCTGAGCTCCCATCGTTAACAACCCTGGTCCCGGCTCCGCTCCCGGTACCGGCTGCGCTCCCCGACGGCTCCAGCCCCGGTCCCTGCTTAAGTCCCAGCGTTAACAATCCCGATACCGGCTCCAGCCCCGGTCCCTGCTGAGCTCTTGGCGTTAACAACCCTGGTACCGGCTCCGGTCCCTTCTGAGCTCCCAGCGTTAATAATCCCGGTCCCGGCCGCGCTCCCCGACGGCTCCAGCCCCGGTCCCGCTCCCGCCGGGCGCCGCCGCCCGCAAAGACGACACGAGACCGGTTCCTGGGTAAATGGTTTTATGCAAGTAATAAAATATTTACTATAACATAAATAGAAACGAACCCTCGCAAGTCTACAGTGGTTTTGCGATTAAGATACAAACAAAAAAAAAAAAAAAACGAAAAAAAAAACCGAAAAACCCCAAGGAGGGGATGGGACCGGACCGAACCCACCAAACGGGAGGGACAGAGCTCCGCGCACGGTTAGAAAATAAATAGAGACGGGCCGGGGGGTGCAGGGGGGGGACCCCGGAGCATCCTCCAGGCGGGCCCGGGGATGGAGAGGGGGGGGACCCCGGAGCATCCTCCAGGAGGGCCTGGGGATGGAGAAGGGGGGACCCCGGAGCATCCTCCAGGCGGACCCGGGGATGGAGGAGTGGGGGGGACCCCGGAGCATCCTCCAGGCGGGCCCGGGGATGGAGAAGGGGAGGGACCCCGGAGCATCCTCCAGGCGGACCCGGGGATGGAGGAGTGGGGGACCCCGGAGCATCCTCCAGGCGGACCCGGGGCCGGAGGAGCCGCTGCCCCGCGGGCCCCGCGAGGAAGGGAATAAATTAGAGCTGGCAAACCTTTGGCTAGTGCTGCTGCGGCCGCGGGCGGAGCGGGGTGGGGGGGACCCGAGTCTGGAGGAATAAATTAAAGCGCGGAGGCTCCGCGCCCGCCGCTGCTCGCTCCGCTCCGCCGGGGCCCCCGGGGGCCGTCGGGGCCGGGCGGTCACTGCACGGGGAGCGCGTGGTGCAGCGGGGACGCGTCCGCCTGTCCGTAAACGTCGTCCATGGGCGGGTGCGGGACCCCCGCGGGGGTCATGCGCTTCTCCTTCTGCCGCCGGTTGCAGAACCAGACCCGCACCACCTCCTTCTCCAGCTGCAGGGAGTCCGCCAGGGAGGTGATCTCGTGGGCCGAGGGCTTGGGGCACTTGAGGAAGTGGCTCTCCAGGGCGCCCTTGACGCCCACCTCGATGGAGGTGCGCTTCTTGCGCTTCCTCCCCTGCGCCGCGATCTTGTCCAGGTTGGTGGGGCTGCCCGTGGAGGAGTCCGTCTCCTCCAGCCACTTGTTGAGCAGGGGCTTGAGCTTGCACATGTTCTTGAAGCTCAGCTGCAGCGCCTCGAAGCGGCAGATGGTGGTCTGCGAGAAGACGTTCCCGTAGAGGGTGCCCAGCGCCAGCCCCACGTCGGCCTGGGTGAAGCCCAGCTTGATCCGCCGCTGCTTGAACTGCTTGGCGAACTGCTCCAGGTCGTCCGAGCTGGGCGCGTCCTCGTCCGACGGCTCCGGCGGCCCCAGCGGCGGCGGCGGGGAGGCCGCCAGCTCGTGCCCCCCGGCCTCCTCGCCTCCCAGCGGGTCCCGCAGCCCGTGGTGCAGCGCGGGCGCCGGCCCCAGCATCCCGTTGAGCCCCGCGTAGGGCTGCGCGTACAGCAGCGGCTGCCCCGACGGCGGCGGCGACATCGGCGGCAGGTGCGGGCCGGCCCCTTGCCCCCAAGCCGCCCCGCCGCCGCCCCCCGCCGCTTGGGGCACCAGGGGCGGCCGGTGGTGGAAAGCGGCGGCCAGCTCGTCGCGGGGCCCCGGCGGGGCCCCCTTGGCGTGTTCCGCGGGCGGGAGGTGCGCTCCCCCTCCTCCTCCTCCTCCTCCTCCTCCGCCGCCGCTGCCCCAGTCCGTGCCGGCGCTGGGCAGCCACTGGTGATGCGCCAGCCCCGCGGGGGCCGGGTGGTGGGGGTGGTGGTGGTGGTGGGCGGCCAGCCCCTGCAGGTAGTCGTGGTGCATCATTTTCTGCACCTCGCGGTACGTGGTGCCCTGGTGCAGCCGGTCGCCGTCCGGGTGCATGAGCGCGGCGCCGCGCGGCAGGTACTGAGCGGCGGCGGCCATGGCCCCGACTGCGCCGCGCGGCCCCCGCGCGCCCCGCTTTACAGCCGCGCGCCGCGCCGCCCGGGACACGCCCCCCCGCGCCCCCATTGGGCGCCGCCCGCCCCGCGCCGCGCCCCCATTGGGCGAGGAGCCCGCCGGGGACACGCCCCCCCCGCCCCACTCCGCGAGATGATTGGGTGCGGGCCGCGCGGCTATTGGCTGCAGGAGGCGCGAGGGGAGGGAGGGGCGGTGAGGCCAGGGCGCTGATTGGATGAGGGAGGTTCATTCATGCCGAGCGGCCACGTGGGAGGCGCGGGGGTGGGAGTTGGGGGGGACCCGACGGCCCCGACGGCTCCGGCTCCGCTGGCATCGAGGGGCGGCTCGGGGCATCCAGGCCCCGCCACGGCGGCGGGACACGGCACAGGCAGCTCGGCACAGCACCTCCTGCTCCCACACTGCACCTGCGGCTCCACACGGCACCGCCTGGCCCTGATGGAGATGATGGTGCTGCACCTCCTGGACCTGGTGGAGGTGATGGGACAATAGCACGGCACCTCCTGGACCTGATGGAGAGGATAGGTCGATGGCATGGCACCTCCTGGCCCTGATGGAGATGATAGGTTGATGGCACGGCACCTCCTGGACCTGGTGGAGATGATGGGACGATGGCACGGCACCTCCTGGACCTGGTGGAGACAATAGGTTGATGGCACGGCACCTCCTGGCCCTGATGGAGATGATAGGTTGATGGCATGGCACCTCCTGGACCTGGTGGAGAGGATAGGTTGATGGCACGGCACCTCCTGGACCTGGTGGAGATGATGGGACGATGGCACGGCACCTCCTTGCCCTGATGGAGATGACAGGTTGATGGCACGGCACCTCCTGGACCTGGTGGAGACGATAGGTTGATGGCACGGCACCTCCTGGACCTGGTGGAGAGGATAGGTTGATGGCACAGCACCTCCTGGCTCTGATGGAGACGATGGGACGATGGCACAGCACCTCCCGGACCTGGTGGAGATGATAGGATGATGGCACAGCACCTCCTGGCTCTGATGGAGACGATGGGACGATGGCACAGCACCTCCTGGACCTGGTGGAGATGATGGTACCACACCTCCTGGCTCTGATGGAGATGATGGGACGGCACCTCCTGCTCCCACGCTGCACCCACAGCTCGACACAGCACCTCCTGGCCCTGATGGAGATGATAGGACGATACCTCCTGGCCCTGATGGAGATGATGGGACTATGGCACAGCACCTCCTGGCTCTGATGGGAGACGATGGCATGGTGTCTCCTGGCCCTGATGAAGCCAACAGCACAGCACCTCCTGGACCTGGTGGAGCTGATGGCATCACGGCACGACAGCGAGGCACCTCCCAGCCCCAATGGAGTGGACAGGACACGACTGGACCGAAACTTGGGTTCATGTTGCACCCACACCATGGTACCTCCAGACCCTGCCCCGTGATCCCCGTGCTGTTCAGGACACCGGGCAGGTCCCCAGGAGCATCTCTATCCCCTCCATCCTGTGGGTTTGGGCACAAGGATCAAGGCAACCTTCAGGGGTGACCACTGGCCAACGAACCCCGCAGTAATCAAGCGCTTCTTGGCTGTTCAAAGCCTTAATTTACCTTTTTGGTAAGCTCTGGGAAGGTGGGAGCTCTTCCCTAAACACCCTGCAGGATAAAGCACCGAGGGCCAAGGAATGAGGATCTGAGATCGTTTGGGCGTCATGGGAAATGTGGGTCTCGGAAGCAGCCTCGGAGGCAAGTCTCGGAGCCGCTCTGAGGGTTGGCACGGGATGAAGGGTGGAGGAGCTTGTGGGAAAGACGACGACAAGAAGCAACGGCCGCGTCTGGCAGCGCTGGGAGAGGGGCAAGCGACACCTTAATTAACCCAGCTCCAGACTTCATCTGGGGCTCGGGGCCCGGAGCGAATCAGGATGGGCACCGGGAACATTAATCACTTCTGAAAATTAATCTTCGCTTCTGTGTTCCCATTTGTAAAATGGGAGCAGCGACAGTGACCTTTGCCAAGGGCTCGGGTGAACAATGAACCGTCGGATCGATAAGCGTACGAGCGCAACATCTCAATGGCCACACGCGGAGAGGAGGCACCTGGGCAGGGTGGCTCTCTGCTCTGAAGGGCTTTAACCGCCCGGGAAGGTGTCCCGCATCCCTTCCGTCCACGCTGAAGACAAAGCACCAAAGCGCTGATTTGGATCATAGAAGCATTTGGTCGGAAAAGACCTTTGAGATCGAGTCCAACCGCACCTGCCCACTGCTGAACCAGATCCCCGAGCACCTCGTCTGCCCGTCTTCTAAACCCCTCCAGGGATGGGGACTCACCACCTCCCTGGGCAGCCTCTGCTAGTACTGAGAACCCTTTCAGTGAAGAATTTTTCCTGATTTTTTTTTTTTAAATTTATTTTTCACCAGGTTGGAAAAGACCCACAGGATCATCGAGTCCAACCATTCCCATCAATCACTAACCCATGGCTCTCAGCGCCTCATCCACCCGTCCCTTAAACCCCTCCAGGGAAGGGGACTCAACCCCCTCCCTGGGCAGCCTCTGCCACTGCCCAATCACCCTTTCCATCAAAAATTTTTTCCTAAAGTCCAGCCTGACCCTCCCCTGGTGGAGCTTGAGGCCATTCCCTCTCGTCCTGTCCCCTGTCCCTTGGGAGAAGAGCCCAGCTCCCTCCTCTCCACAACCTCCTTTCAGGGAGTTGGAGAGAGCAATGAGGTCTCCCCTCAGCCTCCTCTTCTCCAGGCTGAACACCCCCAGCTCTCTCAGCCGCTCCTCTTCTTCTCCAGCCCCCTCACCACCTTCTGGCCTCACCAGCTCCTGGCAGGCTCCGGTTTGCTCCCCCCTTGCCAAACCTGACAAGTTCTGGATTGAATACGTGCATTTTTGGCTGGGGAACGACGCGCAACTGGTTCCTCTCACTGAACCCAGTCTCTCTTTTTAGACACAGAGCTCTAAAAAGAAGCTGGACTTTGCAGGAGAGATGGTTTCCTAGATCACAGAGCACCTTTCATTAGGAGAATAATGGTCTTTTTTTTTTTTCCTGAGAAATCCTTTGCAAACACTGTATACGCCCGTAATGAATGTAACCCTTTCAGATGATTCAGTGACACGCTGTAAAATATCATACTTGGTTAAGCATTTTCTGTGTATTTTTTCCTGACCCAGACTCATATTCATGTCAACTCTCCATGATGCAGTGCCATAATATTCAAATTCTTGGTAGCCAATTGCTTTTGATATTTATATCCATTTTTAAGGGAATCACGGTGAATAAATGTGCCCGGCTCTAACTTTATGCAAAATAAGCTGTGCGTAAATCAGTAAATCATTAGTAGGAATGAATCATTTCCAAAGGCTGAGGACTGGATCGCGCTTCAAACTTTTATCTGTTTATGTATTTCAGAAGTCAGCGAAGGAGAAGACACAGAGTGTGATAACTGGTCCCCACCACAGACCGCTGAACCAGTAATAAGATTTATTCCTGATCAAACCATCTTTTCAAACCAAGGCGTTGCACACAGACTGTGCTTTGGGCTTGTTTTGCTTAATAAAAGTTGGATTTAAAGACTGGAAGCACGAAAAGCAGAGAAAGATGAGAGATTCCTGTTTAACCCTTGCTCAGCAACTCCATCTCCAGAAGCGAGAGCCAGGTGGCAAAGTATCTATTTTATAAAATAATGAGAAGGAGATGAAAGCAGAGTGTTCACCCCAAGTAAAGTTGATGGGAAGGGTAAAGAGATAGAATCATAGAATCACCAGGTTGGAAAAGACCTCTTGGATCATCGAGTCCAACCATTCCCATCCTCTGTGTCCAAACCAGCACTGACTTCCAGACCTGGAGGTGTGTATTTGTGTTCCTGCCATCCCTGTCTCCACAGAGATGTGCTCCTGAGGAGCAGCGCTGCTCGACAGACCCAGATTTCAGCGCGATAAAAGCGTCTTTGCTTTTTTAAGAAGTATTTTTATTTTAAGGTATTATTTTTACATCGCTTTTCCAGAGCCTCCCACAGCAAATCCCTGCAGGAGGGCATCCAAGTTTCCTAGCAAGAGCTAGTTCCTTCATTATGCCTTACCAGGAATATTGGCATGCAGTCCATTCCCTCTTCAAGGAATAAACAACCCCATGGGCAATATTCGATATGATTCATTCTCTGTGTGACTGTGACAGCATCAAAACCTGCCTAATGCAGCTGGATCTGAGGCTGGTGGGAGGACTGAAATAACGAGGCGAGCTCGGCACGTAGGGAAGCGGAGCCTGAGCCGCTGCGCGCGGCGAGGGGGCTGCTGGCTGAGCAGAACACGCTGGGCTGCCCTGCTTGGCTCCAGGGGTGCTCGGGTTTGGGGATGATCTGCGACAAGGGGCCGTGGCATGTCAGGACACCACGGCTGGAAGCTCCTCTCAGGAGCTGGAGGAGTCACAGAATGGTTTGGGTTGGAAGGGATCTCAAAGCCCATCCAGTCCCAACCCCCCTGCCATGGGCAGGGACACCTCCCACTGGATCAGGGGCTCCAAGCCCCATCCAACCTGGACTTGAACCCCTCCAGGGATGGGGCAGCCACCCCTGCTCTGGGACAACCTGCCTCCCCACCCTCACAGGAAAACCTTTCTCCCTAACATCTCATCTCAATCTCCCCTTTTACAGCTTAAAACCATTCCCTCCTGTCCTGTCCCTGCCCTCCCTGATCAAGAGCCCCTCCCCAGCTTTCCTGGAGCCCCTTTCAGTCCTGGAAGCTGCTCTAAGGTCTCCCCAGAGCCTTCTGTTCTCTAGGCTGAAGAGCCCCACGCGTGCCAGTTCCCCCTCTCCTCTCCCAGTTTAGGTTTTAACTCCTGCGTGTAACGCCCAAAGGATCCACAACGCTCGACGCTGCAGTGCCCTCAGGTGTAGTAGGAGAATCCATGGAGCAGGAGGGGCTCAGAGAGGGGGAATCCCTCCAGCCTCCGGTTTTATTTGGGATGAACAGCCCCAGCTTTCTCTCCTACAGACTAGAAGGTTGGAGTTACACTGCAGAACGACTTATCCACTAACACACAACAAAGTGAGCAAGCAGTGCCAGGTCCTCACTTAATGGGCAAATCCTGTCTGACCCAGTAAATTCAACTGTGTTTTAGGGGCTTTAAGCCAGCCTGGGGTTAGGATTGCTTTCTCTTGCAAGGCAAAACAACAAAGACATTGCTGCTTCTACCTCCAGGTCAAGCAGCCTCCCACGCAGAAGACAAAAATCAATTTGCGGAAAGAAGACAAGCAGGATTCTGTGAGCTTTGGGTCCACGAGATGTGGCAAGTGCCAAACAACAGAGCTATGGGAGAGGCTCTCACCCTGCAGCTGCTCACCCTGGAAGCCAATCCAGTGGGAAAACCAGTGGGTTCCTCCTAAGTCCTGTTCTCCAGCCCCTTCACCAGCTTTGTTGCTCTTTTCTGGACTCGCTCAAGAGCCTCAACATCCTTCTTGTGGTGAGGAGCCCAAAACTGAACATGGGATTCAAGGAGTGGTCTGCGCCTCGGATCCTTGTCTCCTGCAGCTCAGCACAGACTGAAGCAGCTGCTGTTTGTGGCCTCAGACGTCAGCGGATCGAACAGTGGATCGGTGGGTTTGCACCATTTCTGCAGAAGAAAAGATACCAGCATCATCTGTCAGCTGAGACGGCTCCAGAAGCCAAGTCGTCTCCGAGTAAACTCTGTCTGTCTAAATGTCCTTCACTGAGGGCTAGAGCACAGATAATAAAGTTCTACAACTTTTTGGAAGGCTCTATCTTTTGGCAAAAGATTCTTTTTGCTTTGCTCAGCTAAACTTGCAGAGTTCTTAATTCAGCGAGTGCCAATGAACGAGTTAGTGGCTGGGACAACAGTGGGTGGACAACCACAAAACTAGAGAAGCAGAGAAAGAGAGAGGGAATCGTGGACAACAGTTTACACAGATGTGTGAAAAAAGCTCACTATGATTAGCTTTAGTCTTATATGGTCCTGTAATTATCTGAAAATTGTCCAGAAGTATGTTCTCTCAAGGCCAAAACGAGTGCAAAAAATGCTGTCGTGATCTTTTATTCAATCAATGAAATTTAGATTAGGCAGTCACTAAATTCCTATTTACACAACAGACCTTAATGGCTCCTAAGGAAGCACTCAAATATATTCGACAAATAATCCCTATTTATGAAAGCCCCATAATATGCATTTACATAATCCCCACTTTAAAAAGCTATATCAGCTCTAAGGTTCTCCAGCTCAGAGATTTGCCCCAGGGGATTAAAAGCACCAAACAAAGCGAAGGGAATTAAAACGTACACATGCACACATCTACAGGCACCGCAATCTTTAAGATTAATGCGCACAGAAGGAAGAAGAGAGGCACCCGTGCTCTCCTCCCCACCTTTCCACCTCCAGCAGCGTTGGTGCACGTGCAGAAACACCAACACACGCACAACTCCACCAGTGGCTTTGAGCAGGTGTCTTGACATCGAGTCCCTCTCAGCTTTCCTGGTCTTTTTTCCCCAAATATAACACGTATGCTCACAAAATAGTCTCTGCCGATGCACGTAGCAGCTCAAGGAAGCAGTTGGCTTGGCACGAAGCCACTGGATTGCACATTTTATTCCTCCTCAAGACAACCGGACTCTCACTAATATCGCCATGTGATGGATGTGGCCTTTCGCTGTCGGAGGTGCCGTCCTTGAGGTAAGAAGTATGGTAGGGTAGAGATCTGCACGGAGCATGTTAATGTTGCTGAAGGGTTTGAATTAAAAAAAAAAAAAAAGCTGTTATTCACTCCGGAGAAGGAGCTGTCCCTGAAGAGCTGATTTTCCAGAAGAAATGCAAATTTTAGATACTGATTTGTTACCTTCTTTGATTTTAGCCTGCTTAGCAACTGCCCCTTGTTTAGAATCATAGAATAGACTGCGTTGGAAGAGACCTTAAAGATCATCTAGTTCCAACCCCCCTGCCATGGGCAGGGACACCTCCCACTGGATCAGGGGCTCCAAGCATCCAACCTGGCCTTGAACCCCTCCAGGGATGGGGCAGCCACCGCTGCTCTGGGCAACCTGGCCAGGGCCTCCCCACTCTCATGGTGAAGAAATTCTTCCTTATATCCAGTCTAAACCTGCCCCTCTCCATTTTATACCTGTTCCCACTCATCCTATCACTCCAAGCCTTGGTGAACAGTCCCTCCCCAGCTTTCTTGTAGCCCCTTCAGGTACTGGAAGGTCGCTATAAGATGTCCTGGGAGCCTTCTAAGGAGATCAGGTTGCTCCCAGCCCCATCCAACCCAGCCTTGAAATTTCTTCCCCAAACAACACAAAAGCTCCTTGCATTCCGAGCTCTGTTCCACCCTAATAACAAAGCTCTAGAGTTAAAGTTTCCATTTAATGAGACTCTTTGCAGTTTACATAAACTAACCCCATGAATAAATACTCAGTTTACAAAAGATAAGACCTGGGGATGAGTTTGGCGGGGGTTCAGCAAGAAAGATTATGCATACAGCAGATAAAGGTGTCTACAGTCACGCCGTCACTTGATCTTGTCAATCTAATATCAACTCGAACATGGAAGAGAAGCAGCCGTTATTTCACTGGAGTGCAGTGACTAATGGGATTTCAGGATGCACCACGCCTGGAGCTGCTTGAACTCCAGAACTCTCCTTCGCTTGTGCCTCAAAGTCATCCAACAGGGATAACACTCGGTGTAGTGACCTGCAAAGTCCAACCGCCGAGGGAGAGGATGGTTCATTTTTCCATTTTCCAACAGATTTGGGGTGGGACATACCTGTTCCTGTCTTCTCTCCATTCCATGCTGATCACTCTGAAAAAAAAGCACAGATGCAAAAGAACGGGGAGGCAGAAATTTCATTTGTGGCAGGGCTGAGGTGCGAGGGTTGGGAGATGAAGTGATGAATACCTGTAATTTTGCTGCTACTACAAATCATGCCACGTTTAAACTCTCCGCCTCAGATCTTAATCTGTTACACCGGGGTTAATCCATATATATGCTCTGCTAGTCTGGATTCAAAGTGGTACAATTCAGCTTATTGTCAAGACCAAGACTCCTCCCTATCTTCTGCCTGCACTGCCTCTCTGGTTTTGCTCTTTTTGTGTCTTCTCATTGACCCTGAGGTAGAGGACAAGAGTTCAGAAGGAAAGAAAACATTCATTTTTAATGAAATTAATTTCTGAGGTGATTACGTGCTTCTGGAGAAGAGCAATCAGGCACCAGCCTTCAGACTACCCCTCTCTGCTCCTCCCCGTGCTCTTCTCACATCAGGAACAGGGGCTTGGCAGTACTCACCACGTTGCTGGTTGCTCATCGCTGGGCTCATCTCTCCAGAGAGAGGGATGTGGTGAGCGATTAGGGTAGAGGATCACACCTGGGACAGCAAATCACTAAGCATGGCTGGTTTGTAAGGATGATGCTACCACCACATTTCATTTCTCCACTCCTCTTTTTGAGCCAAGCTACATGATGAAAACATCCAGCTTGGTCAGTTCCAAGACTCATCTTTGACCCGACTCACCCAGTAACTTCTTCGTGTGTTGCTTCCCAGTGGTCTATTTGTTTCTGTCCTCCTGGCCATCTCCTTACTCATTTAAACTATTCTGTTAACCCTCAGTCCTGTAAGAACCCTTCCGAGATACCAGGGGGTCCACACCACAGAAACAACAACAACCTAGATGTGTAAGGTCTTATCTGGTGGACAGTGATGGCTTGTGCAAACAACTAGCTCTGAAGTGAGTGGGAAGAGCAGGTTCTGTAAGGGACAAACCTTTCCAGCCACGATGCCTGGACCGATTCGCTCTATTACTCTTGGGATAGGAGGAGCTGAGGAAGAGGAGCCTGCTCGGTGCTTTGGCAGGATGCTCAATCTGTGAGTCACAGCTCAGCTGGAGCCATACCAGCCCCTTGGCCAGACAAGCTTTGCCTTCATTAACTCTTTCCTGCAAGAGAAGCAAGAAGCCAATTAATTACAACTTAGACTCTATTCCATTAAACTCCTCTAAGCTCCAGGGGAAGAGCCTTAAGACTCCACTCTGATCCTGTTGCCACTGACGCCAGTAAAAAGCTCTCCACAGACTTGGATGGGAGGAGGCATTAATTCCATGTTTGCTTTCAGCCTGGAGCACGGCCACCCTCGGTGCCACAGCCAGGAGGGCTGTCCCCACGCAGTCCCTCTTCCCCACCAGCACCTGCCTTAGGTGCATTGTCCACAGAGAATGATTTCTCCTGGTCCCAGTGACAATGGACTGAGCGGCCACCCTCCCAGCAGCCAAGCACTGCGGTTACCATGAAACCCTTGATCCCATACCCTAAATATACCTCCTTCTGCTCCCTAAACCCCTGAGCCTTTCACTTTCCAAACTGAACAGCCTTCAATTAACTGGGTTTTCACAGTGATCATCATGTTTGAAAGGATAACCTTCAAATCAGTCCCAACACTTACAGTTTTGCTTCTAGAAGAGAAACCTTAACCTGTGACTAAGTCACAGCTCCACAAGGCTGCTTTTAACTGGGCAAATCCTTGAATAGAACTGCCCCTCCATCTCCTTTTTATAAACTATTTGTCTTTCAAAGAAGTCAGAGGACTGGAGGCAGGTTGCACAGCTGACGAGGCAGGAGTGGATCCTGCTGTGTTAAAGAACAAGTTAAACACCATCAGCTGGTGCAGCACTACAGACGGGTCTCTGCACGGGTTCTGATGCCACAAAGCCACCTACTCTACAACATATAAACAGCTGCTTTTTTATTCTCAGACAGATTTTAGGCATTTGGAGTGGAACAGGTACAAGGTGTACAAAAATGCGACTGGTTTTCTGGATACAGGACAGTTCAAAGTCAAATTTCCCTTTGTTCCTCATGTGTTGTGAGGAGCTCATGGGCGAGGGCCCAGGACTTCTCCGACTGGTTACAGGACTGTCTCACCTGAGCTCTGAGCTCTGCCACAGCTTGTATTTCTTGTATTTTGTTCAGCTGCACCGTGGGCCAACAAACTCCCACTGCAGTCAACAGGCTTGCAGGATCCGCTCTGTCTCTGGAGTCCTGGTGCAATGATGCGTGGCTATAAAAATAGAGAAGAGTTGTCAATAAGAAACTGATTAAGTGAGTCAGAAGAGATGACAAAGCATGGAAGTGAAACACATTAAGTAGGACATACAGTCTTCTTTTCTCTTTCAAAGAATTATAGAATAGTTTGGGTCAGAAGGGACCTTAAAGCCATCCAGTTCCAAACCCCTGCGATGGGCAGGGACACCTCCCACTGGCTCAGGGGCTCCCAGCCCCATCCAACCTGGCCTTGAACCCCTCCAGGGATGGGGACAGAACGCACGTGTCCCACTTGCTTTTCAGACACACATATATCCCAAGGATGAGGGGTTCAGGGGTTCAGCGAGCACCTTTCCTGCCAGCCTGCAGAGCGGGAGCTTCCCCTCGGCTCCTGCCTGCGCCCCCACGCAGAACGACTGGCAGCGTTTAAACGTCTGTTCCCACTTCTACCTGGGTGAAGCAAGGCAGACGGAGCGGTCACACAGAGCTATCGCTGCCTCAGACGAACCACAGCTGCCTGGTCCTGCCTCAGCACTGGGCGAATGAAGCACTGATGACATTTATAGGAGAATTTTATTTCCACACCAGGCAGTGAAACAAACTTTACCTAGCGTGCTTACTTTTTTTTTTTTTCCCCCCAGTTCCCATCCTGAGATCTTACTTAAAGTCATGTAGAGAAAGAAGGGAGAAGAGCATCAGAAGCTGTGCCGGTGTTGAATCTTCAGCCTCACCTCTGCTTGCTTCTGAGCTACAACCTCTCTCCCCTACGTTAAATGGTATTTTCATTAGATACCCTACCTCTGGTTCTGATTAAATAACTTGTGTAATTAGATTGAGACATCTGCTTATCCCTGGGGGAAGAAATCCTTTTCAGCACTGGCCTAAGTCTGATTTGGTTAATTACCTTAGCAGTACTGTATTAATACATACTTACTTAATAGCAAGAAGCTCTAGTATTAGGTTTATTCCTCCTGGCTCTCACAATACTATAGTCAGTCAGTTTAGGGATTAGGAATTGGGCACTGAGCCCAGTACTTCCCTCATCCTTTCACCCATCTCAACACTCTCCGCTCATTTTGCTGGTTAAAGTATTCCCTGTTTTTCTTTTCCCTGTTGAATACAGTTCCTTTGTTTTACATGTCAGGGTAATATATCAATCATAGAATAGTTTGGGTTGGAAAGGGCCTTAAAGATCATCCAGTTCCAACCCCTGCCATGGGCAGGGACACCTCCCACTGGATCAGGGGCTCCAAGCCCCATCCAACCTGGCCTTGGACAGCTCCAGGGATGGGGCAGCCACCCCTGCTCTGGAAAGCCTATTCCAGGACCTCACCACTCGCCTAGTGAAGAAATTCTTCATATATCTAGTCTAAATCTGCCCCTCTCCAGTTTATCCCCATTGCCCCTCATCCCATCACTACAAAACTTTGTAAACAGTCCCTCCTCAGCTTTTTTGTAGCCCGTTCAGGTACCGGAAGGTCGCTATAAGGTCTCCTCAAAGCCTTCTCTTCTCCAGGCTGAACAACCCCAACTCTCTCAGCCTGTCCTCATACGGGAGGTGCTCCAGCCCTCGGATCATCCTTGTAGCCTCCTCTGGACCCATTCCAACAGCTCCATCTCCTTCTTACGTTGAGGATTCCAGAACTGGACACAATCCTCCAGATAAGGTCTCACGAGAGAGGAGCAGAGGAATAAAATCCCTTCTCAGCAGCAGGTGGCACGAAGCCCAGTGGGCACCGAGCCCCAAGGTGGGCGCTCTGGAGCTGTGCTGGCAGGCAGCGGGCAGAGCTGTCAGCAGGAGCTCTCTGGAGGGCAGGCAGCCGGGTGCCTGCTGGCAGCTGCCCACGGGCTCTGCCAAAGCCGTCGCTGCTGGCCTCCCCTGCTCACCCACCAGCACCCGAAGCGCCGCAGGCTCCGAGCTGCTTCTTCAAACAGGCTGGTCTGGGGGCTCAAAAAGCGCTTCTGGAAACGGTGAGAACTGCAGCAGGAGCAAAAGGAATATTACACAACAGAGCATTTTTCTATCATAGAATAACCAGGTTGGAAGAGACCCACCGGATCATCGAGTCCAACCATTCCCATCAATCACTAACCCATGTCCCTCAGCACCTCGTCCACCCGTCCCTTAAACCCCTCCAGGGAAGGGGACTCAACCCCCTCCCTGGGCAGCCTCTGCCAGGGACCAATGACCCTTTCTGTGAAAAATTTTTTCCTAATGTTCAGCCTGAACCTCCCCTGGCGGAGCCTGAGGCCATTCCCTCTTGATTCCCTATCAACAGATGGAAATACCTAATAAGATGTAAATCATCCATTTGATAACCAAGCCGCTACAGAACTAGAGATTCAGGCTTCCCAGGGAAACTTCAATTCTCAGAGCCGTGTATTTACTATTTATATGACTTGCCAGCCTATCTAAAGGCTCGTCCTTTTCAGAATGCTGTACGGGCGGCCAGAAGGCGCTTTCACAAAGAATTGTTTGTACGTTTCTCAAAGCAAAAATATATTCAGCGCAGAACTTAATTGTAACACTAAATCTGCGAGTTTAAGAAGAAGGCGATGAAACTAGAAATCGGGGGGGAGGAGAGGCAGAGGAACAGAACATCCAATGCCTATAGGAGGTCGGAGCAGAGACACCGTGTCCAGCAACGGAGGCGTGGAGGAGACTGTCAAAACAGCACGAAGCTCGCAGCGATGCCTCTCCAGAACACTCCAGAGTGTGACCGTTTGCACAGATCTCCCATGACACAAGTGAGGTTTGTTATTCAGTAGCTGTTAGGTTGTTCAGTTTTTTGTGCTTTTTTTCCCCTTCCATGACTTTGTCCAGCTTAGTTTTTAAAATTGATGTCAACCTCCAGCCTCCACAAGGCTCTGCAGCGAAGGTTTCTGCAGATTAATGACACGCCATGCAAAAAGCCACCTTCTTTTGTTTGAAGAACCAGAGACAGGGAGCAAATCCCCTCTGGGCAACTTCTTCATGCTACTCACAATTTCAGAAACCTCTATCGCTCTGTCCCGCGGTCGCCTCTTCCCAGGCTGAGGAACCCATGGAGCTGTGCCTCTTGTGGATGCTGTTCTACACCCTCCATCAGCCTTGTTGCACCATCCTGAATATCTTCCAGGCATATAAATGCTCCGATAGCAAGAGTTAAATCATTTCACCTGATTTCTTATCAGATGTGGCCTGTGTTCCCAAGAATACCGGGCCACCCAAAGCAGCAGCTGGGGCCTCCCGAGAGCCCAGACTGAGTACGTTCAGCTAAGAAAGATCTAAGGGCAGTGCATCTTGACAATGGTTTGGGTTTTGTGAACGCTTAAGCAGCCCTTTGCTGGGTAAATGGTGTAAATAAGCTTCCTCACATTTCTTCTGGAACAAACAGAGGCAAAGGAGAAAAAGCAAAAGAGTGTCTTTCAGCACAGAGTGGTTTAGTGATTGATAGGAATGGTTGGACTTGATGATCCAGTGGGTCCGTTTCATAGAATCATAGAATCACCAGGCTGGAAAAGACCTCTTGGATCATCCAGTCCAACTATTCCTATCCGCCACTAAACCACGTCCCTCAGCACCTCACCTACCTGTCTTTTAAATCCTTCCAGGGATGAGGACTCAAGCACCTCCCTGGGCAGCCTGTTCCTGTGCCCAATGACCCTTTCTGTGAAAAATTTTTTCCTGATACCCACTCTGAACCTCCCCTGGTGGAGCTTGATGCCCCTTGTCCTGTCCCCTGTCCCTTGGGAGAAGAGCCCAGCTCCCTCCTCTCCACAACCTCCTTTCAGGTAGTTGTAGAGAGCAATGAGGTCTCCCCTCAGCCTCCTCTTCTCCAGGCTAAACACCCCCAGCTCTCTCAGACGCTCCTCATAAGGCCTGTTCTCCAGCCCCTACAACCTAGTGATCCTATGAAGTCCAACGTTTGGCTTCTTGGCAGACCAGCTTCAGCCAAAAAACACCTCCCTCCACTCTCTTTTTAGGTCAGAAGGCGAGTAAAGGTTGGATTTCATCCCGGGTCCTTCGCTGTCCTGGTAACTTCCCTACAGAAGCATGAAATACAACGGGATCCATTTCAAGCACGACAATGGATTGCTTCGTACCGACGTGCGGGCCCAAGGTGTCTATTATTTATAGCCCTCATTTTCTCGGAGCCGATTTGCATAGATGAACTCCCGGTGGCTGCCAGGCCTGAAGCTGTGAGGCTCGCGAGTCAGTGTGGATACGGGAGAGCAGAAAAATCCAGCAGCCAGGTATCACTTTGTGTTACGCGTCATCGTGACCTCTGCGTCACCAGCCCAAAGCATCCTGGCCGCAGACTGCAGCAACACGTCTGGAAAAGGGAGCAAAGGAGAATTTTGTCAGAAAAAAGGAGACTGCTTGGTTCTGGAGGGAGTATTTCATTGTTCCTCACATCACTTTGGCTCTATGACTGCTTAGCAGGTACAGGGGAAACCTCCCGACCCGCCACAGCGTGTTTGGGGGGACTCAGGCTCCTGTCACGGAGCTGCCAGAGCTCTCATGCACACGTTGTCACTAGGAGGAACTTTCAGCCTGAAAGAAGGCAAAAGGCTTTGGCAAAAGCTAAACAAACACTCCTACACCTGGTTTGAAACAAAGATGCTGCCTGGTGGCAGGTGGGTGGGTGGCTCGTGGCGTCATCAAATGAATTAAAGCATTGATCTGCCTCAATGTGGGTTTAAGGGAGACTCATCACGTCCCTCATTGGTGACATCTGAAAAGTGACCTTCTGAGGAGGAGGCTTAGCAGGACACAGGGCAAGAGAAGGGTCTGTCTGCGCCCAGGCTTCACCTCAGCCCTGAAAACCCGCGCCCAGCAGCCACCACCGTACCAGAAAAGGGAAAGTACAACATGTACCTGTTCCCTGGAAGGCGTCACAGAAGCCGCATGAAGAGACGGGCTCAGCGGCTCCAGAGAGCTCCTGCAAGGAGAAAAGCTGAATTAAGAGAAGTGGCCAGTGGGAGGGAGGGGACTGGCTTGCCTGAGCTGTGCCACGCGGCTCTGTTTTGGCATCCCTCCCGAGCAGGTCACCCTGCAGTGGGACCCCCAACTCCTTTGGCCACCCCGCTGTCCCTCTCGTCCTTGGCCTGTCCTGCTCCTCCCCGGGTCGTCCTACTCCTCCACCAGGCTACGCGGCGGCACGTCAGCAAGCCCAGGCACAGAGGAGGGCTGAAGCCAAGTTAGATCCAATTCCACAAAGCTGGCTCACGTATCATAAAACCAGCTTTGCTTAGTTAATCCTCTGATTGATTTTAAGGCCTTGCAGAGACTGAAAGACTATTAAGAGATTTGTGTCGCAGCGCTTCCCGGCGCAGGCACTGTCCCCGCTGCCGCTCACCTGATGGTTACCCAGCCTGAGCCCCTTCCCAGCACAGGGCAGCCCTCACACCCTCTATTTTAATTGCACCAACTTTTTTCTTTGCTCAAACTCCAGCCGGGGGATTAGCACTCATCGAATCGTTAAGGTTGGAAAAGACCTCTAAGCTCATCCAGTTCGACCATCAGCCCAACCCCACCGTGCCACTAAACCATGTCCCACAGGGCCACCCCAACGGGGCGATAACCCTGGTGCCAGCTCTCCAGGCTCCCCACAGACAGCTGGGTGGGTGCAGGTGCTGTCCCCTTGGCCACCGTCCCTGCTGCCTCCCCACACTCCAGTGACGCCGAGCACTCAGATTGGGTGTTTTCTCTCCTGGGTCTCCTGCACAGCCAGGCTGGCACCAGCTCTGGAGCTGGCAGGCAGCTGGGAGCCCACTGAGGATGTGACAACCGCGAGGAGCATCTCCTGGTAGCCCTTGACCCGCAGGAAGGGTGGGAGCCTCTCCCTGTGGCCACCACGGGTCACGCTAAACTACAGCGGAGGAGGAGAGCCACGGCGGCAGCTCCTGGCATCAGCAACCCAGTACGGTGAGCCTCCAATTTCATGCTTTGCCCTACAAATTCCTATAAAGAAAGAGTTAGAACAACAACAAACCCAAAAGCAACCCTCGTGAGGGACTGGCCCTGCCCAGCCTCCCCGGCAGCATCTCCTGGGGACACCTGCTCCGGGCACGATCATTCTCCCTCGTGTTGGTCAGTTGGGACTTGAGCGTTTCCAACAACAGTGCAAAGACGTTGAGGAGCCAGAGGGTCTCTCATCACAGCCCTCAGGAACTGCTGCCCAGAATTATTGTTTTCTGCTATACTTTTCCTCTCAATCCTTGAATATCTCCCCTAACAGCTCCTTTTCCATCTCACAGAGCGCAGATGTTGCCTTACTCCCGGTGCTCAGTCTGGCAGGAGCCCTGCACCACAACCCTCGCTGTTCCCTGTCTCACTCCTTCAACATCCCCAGCTCTGCTTGGATGGGACGCAACGTGCTGAGTGTGCAGACCTGAAACGCTTGCTCTTGCCTTTGACTGCTCATGTGCCTGCCTGTCTTCTGCAGCACCTGCCTCCTCATGTCCAGATCCAAACTCCAGATAAACTAACCCTGCTAGCCTCCTGGGCAGGGTTGTGTATACGCTGGGAGAAACACTGCCCTTGGAAAATGGGTGTGAGTCTGTGGGATTCTTCAGATTTCTGCTAGATTGTCTGGAAGACGCTGAAGCTTGACCCTCAGTTCCAGCTATCTCAAAGTTTATGCCAGCAATTATGCCCAGGTGATTGGCAGGGCACTGTCCTAGGCTACAGCAAACCACGACACCACCCGTGGTGTTTCCTCCTGTCGGTTAGGTGCCTTCTTTGCTGCACCAGGTAGAAGGAGATATTTTTAAGCAGCAGCTCAAATCTTTGCTCTGCTCTTCAGACCGGGTCCAGGGCACAGGCAGCCCGTGAGGCTGAACCCACCCCAGTTAGCCCTAGGAAGGAAAAGCCACTCAGCACAGCCCATCGCCAGCACTGATGGGGACAAGCCACGGATGCCACCGAGTAGGATGCGCTCAGCCGTGTGAGACTAATCGCAAGGCACACAGAAAAGCAGCTATCAGCCTCCCTGGCACCCAGACTGCTGCTTTCTGTGGCTCTGACCCCAGGCTGGCAGCTGAGACCAGGCTGTAAGTGGTGCTGTTGTTCAGGGAGATGCAATCTCCTGGTTTGCCTCCCTTGGTTCTGCTGCAGCTGCAGAAGACCTGGACTGCAGGCAACCTACGCTGTGTGGGACACGAAACGCGGTCCCAAGCCCTTCCGCGCAGCCTGCTTGACTGGAGACAAATGCTAGGTGCTTCGCAGAGCCGGAATTCCAGCAGAGCAGGGCGCACAGCAGGTCACATACGTGACACGAAGCTTTCGGGCATTCAGACGCTGCTGCCAGATCCACCCAACCCCTCTGCGGGCTGGCCGCTTCCCTACAGCGCGTCCATGAGATGAGTTTGAGGATGCTCAGTCCAGCTCTCAGGGCACACAGCGCAGGAGACCCACCACAGACTACTAGCTGAGCCAACTAGAAAAGAAGTTTATTAGCTTGAAAGAGGATGAAAAACTCAGGGGAGGGCTCTTAATGTGCCAGATGCCTTCAAATGGAAAGATCCCAATCCAACAATACCTGGTCTTAAAGCATCAAACTTAGCCTGGCTCCTCTACCGCTGCTCGTCCCCATCACCGGGCTGCAAAGCATCTCGAGATCCGCTGTCAACGTGAATTAAAGAGCAGACCGTGTACCAAAAGGAAGAGCACAGGAGAGGGGTTTGCCTCTTCCAGGATTCCCAGCACTGGGAATAGTTCAGAATGAGTTTTGGAAAGTTTGCAGTGAGAACACGAAGCAACTTTGCTGCTTGTCGGAACGACCAGGAAAGAAGAAACCGCAAACTATTCAGCCTGATATCAGCTGCACAAAACACAGAGGAGCAAACAGTGCAAAACACCTGGGAATAAAGTCTAACGACTGTGTAACAAGGGTTTATTAAAAGCAAGTTGTGCCAAGCAAGTCCAAAAGTCTTCCGCACTCAAGACTCTGATTTTGCCGATGATAGAACTCACTTTTGTTCCAATAAAGTAGTTGATATAATGCTGCATAATGAACTTGGAGGAAGCAGGCAACGCTGAAGTCTCTACAGGGTAGAGCAGGGGTAGAGGCTGGTGGGCGAGCAGGCAGGGGTCTGAGCTCACAGCAAGGATTTCAGCGTGGGGATGGGTGTCAGTGGGGCGAATGCCCCTTGGAACTGGCTTTATGGAGCCAGCAGTGGGGCGCAAGCCAACCCCACCGAGTATCTACTTCCCAACCCTGCTCCTCTTGGGGAGCAGAGATGGAAAGCAGGATTTTGAGGGCTTCTCAACTTCAAAAGATCAGCAGCCATGCCAGGATGAGGATCTGCTAGGACCACGCAAGCTGCCTCGCTCCTGCTTTTTTAAATAATATGAGGATCTTGAAGCTGCGAGACAGGAATGCGGGCAGAGACCTGTCGGTTCCATGGGGCTCAGCTGAGCAAAGCTCAGTTAATAACCTGCAACCCCCAGAGGGAGGATGGAAGGGAGGGAAGGCCGGTTCTGGTTTTGCTTAACAAGGGTCTCCTGCCTTTAAAACATTATAATATCAAAGAACTTTGTGCTGAGAAGATCCAGCAGCAAGGGCAGCCCCAAAAGGACCAAACCTGAGGATCTGAGTGGGGTTTGCTGCAGGAGGGTAGGAGTTAAGCCATAGTCTGGAGAAACAAAGACTCAGGGGACAGGACCAGTCTCTAATTATCTTGCAGTTAATGTGAATGAGCAGCAGGATGAGGAGAGAGGGAGGGGCAGGAGGCACCTGCCTGAGAAGCACTGACCTGGAGCGAGGGAAGGAAAAGTTTAGGCTAGACACACACAAAAAAATAACCCCCCAAAAAAAACATGTTATAAAAATGACTGGCACAAAGCAGCCTCCTACAGGGAGATGCTCCAAGCTTAGTCACAGGAAAAAGAAGGAAGCAGGAAAGTTGCAGTGAATGACTGCAGCGAAAGGGGTTGGCTCAGACCCTTTGGCAGGGTGGAGTGGTCTTTCCCAGCCTTCCCCGTTCGTTAGTCACCAGTTAGTGGTTTCCAAATGGCCCTAGGTACCTCGTGCTTCCACTTGGAAAACGAGCGAGCACTGGTAATTTAGCAGAGGCATCATTTTCAGCAAGAACCGTTTGGATACTTAACACAGTAATATTTCAGAAAGAACAGAGATGTGTTGTTTAGAAAGCAAGAAAAGCTATTTCTAACTATTCTTTTCCAGGAAAAATGTATTTGCAGGAGGCTCCAGGTGCTGTTGTATTTCACTCTGAGTTCAGTGACTCCTGCTCCAGTACTGAATACTCAATTGCTCTCAATAAATCACGCTCAGTGCTCTCAATCACATTAAGACACCCCTCCATGGACACGTCCTGTTAGACGTCCACTCAATTGATCACATCCACTGACACTTCCACTCAGCTGATCCCAAACAGCAAGGTTTCAGCCGCGTTACTCTTCACGTTCACAGAATTTTCCGATTCCAAATGACCTCAAACTGCAAACAGAAGGTGGCTCTTGGATAGGAAGGATTTGCTTAAAAGGAGTTTTCCAGAGCAGCACTTCTCAGCCCCCAACATTTCCCTTTTCATCTATTTCTTCCATTTACAGGGCACTATTTCTCCCCACAGTGCAAGACTCTGCTCAGGCAGAAGTCAAGCAAGAGTCAGTGGTAACACAGCGCCCACGTGAAGACCAAGAGGGAAAACAGGCCCCTTTATCACCTTTCTCAGAAGCTCAGCCCTGGCCCTGTGGCTTTACTCAAACCCTTTCCAAGGAGATCTCTCTTTACTGTGGATCCCCCACCCAACTCCTCCACCTCTGGGCTGCGCAGCCCCTGGCACACGCAAGCTCCAGCACAGGAGCATCTCACCCGACTTCAAGTGCCACCATGGCCAATGGTCTAAGGACTGGCTAGAGCTGGATCACACAATCACTAGCTTGGAAAAGACCTCTTGGATTATTGAGCCCACCCATTCCTCTCTGCCCCTAAACCACGTCCCTGAGCACCTTGTCTACCTGTCTTTTAAATCCCTCCAAGGATGGTGACTCCACCACCTCCCTGGGCAGCCTCTGCAAGGGCCCAGTAACCCTTTACGTGAAAAGTTTTTTCCTGATATCCAGTCTGATCCTCCCCTGGTGGAGCTTGAGGCCATTCCCTCTCGTCCTGTCCCCTGCCCCTTGGGAGAAGAGCCCAGCTCCCTCCTCTCCACAACCTCCTTTCAGGGAGTTGGAGAGAGCAATGAGGTCTCCCCTCAGCCTCCTCTTCTCCAGGCTAAACACCCCCAGCTCTCTCAGCCGCTCCTCTTGTTCTCCAGCCCCTTCCCCAGCTTCGTTGCTCTTCTCTGGACTCGCTCCAGAGCCTCAACATCCTTCTTGTGGTGAGGGGCCCAGAACTGAACACAGGATTCGAGGAGCGGTCTCACCAGTGCCGAGTCCAGAGGGAGAAGAACCTCCCTGGACCTGCTGGCCACGCCGTTTCCGATATGGGATGGGAACCCTGGAAATGGGCATTTTCAGACAAATCTTTCCAAAGGAAAAGAACGGCTTCAACATTTTTTTTGTCAGACCATCATTCTGAGAGCTCAGAAGTTTTCCAAAAATATTCTGACACTACCAAAGGAAAATGAATTCTTCAGCACACGAACTGATTGTACAGCAACATGAATATTTTATATTTAGACCTTCTGCAATCATGTAGAGAAACAACACAAACGACCTAAAACCCAAGCAACAAAAAAAAAGCATTGAAATAAAAATGTTAATAGGGATCCTTCTGTGCAATTAGAATTAACCTCAGTAATACTTTGAATATCGTCCAATGAATTGTCTGGCATATCTCTCATGAGACTAAATAACTTCACACAGTTGAGAATTAGAGCTTGGCTGTGCTTGTTATGGATGGAGCCAGACAGCAAAACCAAGCAAACCAAATGTTAACGTAAACGTCAATGAAAACATAATTCTACTGCTGGTTGACTAATGATTTTGGCTGAAAATGTACATTTACCAAACTGCCCCTTTGTATTGTCATGAGCCAAATCCCATTTCCTATCATCAAACTTGTTGATGGCAGCCAAGAAAATTATGGTTAATTGAGCTGAGCTATCATAGTGAATTAGTTACTTTGCCGAACGCGGACTGTCTCCCCGTCCAGGTTTCTCACCCAGTTTGAGGTTTGACTTCTGCATTTCAGGAATTAAGCAAGAGGAACATCTGGCAAACAGGTTCTTTCAAAAGCGACTAAACAGAAATAATTAAGGGTATTTGGACCTGGCCTAAAATCTATAAAAGACTGAAGCCTCTTGCTTCTGATAGTGCTTCCACGTTATGTAACAGTCAGAATATATCAGTTTGTTCAAAAATACAGTAGTCTTACTAATGCCCCTTTGAACCATCATAGACTTGACTATGAAGCACTGTCTCCCACGGGAGATGAACTGGTGGTTCCACCCACAGCAGCCTGACAAAGCTTCCAACTAGCAATAAACATCTTATCTTTCCACCTCACCTTGTACCTGGCTATTTCCTAGAAGAACTATCTAAGGTCAGGAGGAGGATTCCTGCTTTGGACTCTCCACTCGACCTTTGAGTTTCAAGAGTGGGCCTGTCTACAGCTGAGGAGAGCCTGCTGGTTTCTTCCCACCAAGAACTTGTTTATTGTAGCCTCACATGAATCTTTCCTGTAACTGTGGTTAACCTCTTCCTATGGTTAGGCTCCTTATGATTCACCTATGCTAAGTATTTTGCAATTAAACTCCCCCATAGAGAAAAACAAGCCTTTATTACAGCTGCAGAAGGCCTCTCTGTCTGGCTGAACCGGGTCTTCTACTTTTGTTCCCATGGCTTTTTCCATAACAGGTTTGCCAGTTCTCATCCTTGGGGCTGTCGAGTGCCGTGACCATCGGCTTTCATGACAGAAAAGGTGGTGGTGCTGGTGGCTCCTTCTGTCTGCTTCGTCTAGACCCCTATTCTTTGAGGCTAATCCTTTGTTCTTTGGTGGAAAACAACATTTCTCTGAGACAGGTGCATCACACATTCTCCTCTAGCAAAATGAGCCCCCAAAAGATAGCAAGGTAGGTATCTTGGGACACTCCTAAACTCACAAACTTAAGCAGCTGACAGAAGAAGGGCGTCTACCAGAGAGAGAAATCCGCGCTGTGTAAACAGCTTCGAAAGTAAACGTATGAAAACAAGATCTGAAGATTTACATCATAGTGAAAGACACTTCTGAGTAAAAGCCAGTCCTGGCAATATCTAATTATTGGTGAAATCTTTTATGTTCTGAAACGACGTGACTCCTCACGGTTCAGTAACAATCCTTTGGGATTTCTGTATGAGGGTTTAAAAGCTTTTCAATATGTTCCGGGGGAGAAAAGAAAGGTTTAGTTCCAAGTCTGAGTCAAAGTTTGCTGTGCAGTTCGAAAGAGTAAATGAACTTGTGGATTTGACTCCTCTTGTTTCCTTCTCGGTGTCTTCTACACCTGAACGACAGAGCACGCAGCCTGAACACGACGCCTTCATGTTTTATTAATAGTGGCCCATTCATTTCTTGTTTTCATGCTGATAACCTGCCGAGGGAGAGGAAGGGAATTCAGGTGGCAAGACCACAGCTCCATTTTTCTTCCACTCATGAACAGTTCACCAGGTGGGTATTTCACAAGCAAAACCTCTCACTGCACGGATTCCTGCCTTCTTCACAGCTGCTGGCACACACCTGCAAAAGCCTCAAAGCTTTCAAGGCAAGTTCTCTTCAAGGTGATAGCTTTTCAGTGTCGATTCAATCAATGCTCAGTAGCTATTTTCAATACTGTCCTGTCTACAGGACTAACTTCATAACACACTCACTGCCCTGGCAGAAACCTCCCGTCTCAAACAACACTCCCATTAGCAATCCCAGTCACTCATGGCAGCGACGCCACTTCACTCCCAGTTCAAGATAAACCAACGGGGTGTTCAGCTCAGCAGCTACTCCCAGAGGTTTCTGGGTTTTGACTGAAACGTTACCAGTCCTGCAAAATGGAGAAGGTTTTTTTAAAGCCTTTCTTCAAAGTTCCCAATTTGTAAAAAAAAGCACGATTTCCTCTGTGTCTGTAATATTCACCATGGGCGAGAACAGCCTTTACAAAAGGCCTTCTTCAACAGAAGAAATGCTTTGCCATGAGGGTGGGGAGGCCCTGGAACAGGTTGCCCAGAGCAGGGGTGGCTGCCCCATCCCTGGAAGGGTTCAAGGCCAGGTTGGGTGGGGCTTGGAGCCCCTGATCCAGTGGGAGGTGTCCCTGCCCATGGCAGGGGTGGGACTGGATGGGCTTTGAGGTCCCTTCCAACCCAAACAACTCCATGATTCTATAACACAGTGCCAAGACCAAGTACCTAGTAAAGACTGAATTCTAAATATCTGTATTTATGAGCTGGAGAAGAACATCACCTTAAAAGTATCAGATCAAAACCCTTGGCAGAAATTATTTCAGTAGTTGACAAAAATGTTTAGAACTGCTCCTATATACAAGATCTACTTGCAATATTTTCCTTTAAGTTCCTCTCCTATTGTAAATCCCTTCCTTATTCCTTCCACGCTCTTCCTTCACCACCTGGTAGGCTGATCAGATGGGAACTTGCTGAAGTAGAATCATAGAATGGTTTGGGTTGGAAGGGACCTTAAAGATCATCCAGTCCCACCCCTGCCATGGGCAGGGACACCTCCCACTGGATCAGGGGCTCTAAGCCCCATCCAACCTGGCCTTGAACCCCTCCAGGGATGGGGCAATCTTGTAGGAACAATCTTGTCCAGTACCAAGTCCTCTTCTAGACTGTAACCTCTTGTTTCATTCCGAGTGAATCTGCCTTTGCTTCAATTCTACAAGAGAGATCTACAGCAGGTTGACTTACTCAGAGGGTACTGCTCATGTAGGAGGTAAAATGCCCTGAGAGATACATTTAAACTGTATCTTGGGGAAGCTTTAGCTTGTTCAGTGCTTGCCAAACCTTGTCCCTCATCGGTGTTACAGGCGTTTGAAACACAGACCTGGCTGAGCCAGTTGTTGGAGTGGACCAAAGCTCTGCTGTGACTCAGCAGCAGTTCTGAACCCCTTATTAGCTACTTTCTTCTAGAGACATCAAACAGAAGAGATGAATAAGCTAAAAACTGACATCCCCCCTTGGAGCAGCAAGCGCTCCGAAAGAGAATAGAAGGGCTGGAGCACCTGGGTGGGGATCTGGCTGTCAGCGGACACAGCAGTTTGGTCCTGGCTCTGTCCTGGGCTTGTTGACAGCAGCATTCAAGAAGGAACCTGCATCTTCCTGTGCCTCAAGCTGGCAATACAGCAAAGGCCTGAGTCTCAGAAAGCATTCCTGCAAATAGCATAAAATAACTTGCCAGAGAAAGAGAAGAAAACCAAAATTCCCCCTCTAATTCTTGCACTGGCCAGAGATGCCCCAGTCTCCTTTTAATGGTTCACGTTCCCTGCAAACAGCAAACACTTCAACAACAATTCCTTGCCTGTAGCTGCTTCTTCCTCTAAAACCCATTGGCCACTTTCCCATCAAGGGAAAAAAAGCTCTTATTTCCAGAGCCTGCACACGGCTCGGTGGGGCTGCACCCCTCAGCTCCTGGGGTTTCTTTTAGGACATTTTTCTTTGAAAGATAACCAGAACTGCGATGAGATCGGTAACCTCCTCTGCGCTGGCAGGCAGACATGCATGCCTGGAGGTGCAAGTGCAAGTGTGTGGTCTTGGGTGTGGGGAAGAAAGGAGAAGGGTGCTGACCTGAATGTTGGAAAGGAGTTCAGAGTAGACTTTTTAGGTGTTGCTGTTTTGCCTTGCCTTGCACTGGGAACCCCAAACACAAAAAAGCAGGAGTTCCCTGCCCGACCAGCGATATTAAAGCGCATCAGAGACGTTCTGCCTTCTGAGCCTCTCGGCTGATAGACTTTTAGGTCTTCCTCTGAAGCCCCAAGGACTAAAAATGGTATTTTTATCAATGAGAATGGTGATGCTCAGGTAAGTAAGGACCCGTAGAGCCACGACATACAGAAATATCCAAAAGCTGCAGTAGGTATAAAATATAAAAGCTGGCAACATCATCCCCCCTAACGTTTCACACTAACATTGAGCTCATAGAATAACCAGGTTGGAAGAGACCCACCGGATCATCGAGTCCAACCATTCCTATCAAGATCCTATCCTCAGACCCCATAAACACAGATCCACATATCTCGCTTGAGTTTCACTGCTCAGCTTCTTTCCGTCTCAATTATTTGTCCCTGGACTGCCAGGGCTGGAACAGAGAAAAGACTTGGGTACTCTTAAAATCATCCCTTATAGACGATATTTGTTTGACGTGTTAGTAATCTCCAGTGTCAGTGATTCCACAGCCCAGCCCCACTCAGCAGTCTGCTCTTACAGTGACCTATCTCAATCATCAGAAGCATTTCCTTTATTTTTCTCCTTTAAAGCCCAGTTTAAAGCATTATAAGAAACATGGGAGAACATGTTCAAGCCCAAGTTGGATGGGGCTTGGAATCCCTGAGCCAGCGGGAGGTGTCCCTGCCCACGGGCTTTGGGACTGGGTGGGCTTTGAGGTCC